>NC_080067.1:6669514-7000093 GCF_949987535.1 Balaenoptera acutorostrata
CACAACTACTGAGCCTGCACGTCTGGAGTCTGTGCTCCGCAACAAGAGAGGCCGCGATAATGAGAGGCCCGCGCACCATGATGAAGAGTGGCCCCCGCTTGCCACAACTAGAGAAAGCCCTCGCACAGAAACAAATAATAAATAAATAATTTTTAAAAAATGTAGTTTAACTAAAATCATGTAGTTAATGGAAAGACCAGATATGAAATACAAACCTGATTTTACACTACAATATGGCCCAACTTGTTGAATGCAAAAGCTTTTGAAAACAGTTGCTTAGTATTATATATATTGCTGTGGGAGCATATTTACAAAATGTCATGATTTTATTTCAGTGTAATTGATAATACCCTAAAATTTTTTGATAGTTAAAAAATGGAGATGAAAATGCATAAGAGTTAGCAATAATGTTGGTATTCTGCAAAGAATTTCTTTAGTGTAAGTCTCTGGTCATATCCTCAGCCTGAGATGCTAAGATTTACAAGCAAGTCCATGCATGATTCATTTTGAGTTAATTTCTATATAAGGGATAAGGTATAGGTGGAGAGTCATTTTTTACCAATGAATATCCACTTGCTCCAACATTGTGTTTATTAATTGTGCTCCTGTGTCAAAAGTTCAGTGGCCACATTTGTTTGCGTCTTTGTCCACACTCTATTCTGTTCCATTTATCTGTATGTCTCCCCTCCTCCAATGAAACACCATTGTGATTACTACAGCTATATTATAAGCTTTAACATTGGGAAAGTAATCATTCTGAGACAAGCTGGGACCTGGGACCTGGGACCCCTTGCTGCAGTTCTTGCACCTGGACAAACGTCTCCTCAAGCAACAAAATACAAAGAAACTATAAGGGACTAAAAATAACTGCATGCATGTGCAGTTGGGACAAATTATGGACAACAAGATACAAAAAGACCAAAAAAACCCAACTGCCACTTCTGAAGAGTGGTGAGGAAAAATAGGGTGTTGGAGCACCCTACACACAACACCACCAAATGGGTGAGCAAAACACCTAAGCCACCCCTCCAGCCTGACCCCTGGACACACCCCTACCCTCACCCCATATAAGGAACCAGCTCACCCCTGCCTTGCGGGGCAAGTGAGCAAGGGAACCTGTTGTTTGTTCTCGCTCCCTCCCGTGGCTGCCAGAGTCCCAGTAAAGCCTTGCCTGAATTTCTTGCCTGGCCTCTAATCAATTTCTATTGATTGGGGAAGGCCAAGATCCCTGGTCAGTATCAATTCCTTCTGCTTTTCTACTGTTTTTCTTCCTTTTCAAAGTTATTTTGGCTATTCTAGGGACTTTATCTTTCCATATAAATTTTAGAATAAATTTGTCTATCTGTGTCTACAAAGAAACCTTCTGAGGTTGTGATAGGAATTATATCAAGCCTATAGATACATTTAGGGAGAATTAACATATTGTTGCTATATTGAGTCTTCTAAATCCAAAATATGGTGTGTTGCTCAAAGATTTAAGGTCCTTTTTGATTTCTTTTATCATCAATTTACAGTTTTCAGCATAGAAATCCTGACATGAGTTGTTAGATTTATAACAAGTATTTTATTCTTTGGAGAAATCGTAAGTGGTATTATTGCATTTTAAAATTTGATTTCCACTTGTTCATTATCAGTATATATAGATGCAATTTATTTTTATGTGTTGCTCTTATAACCTGTGTTTTTATGACAGCTGCTTTAGGTCTTGTTAGATAATTCTAACATCTGATTCAATTCCGTATTGATTGTTTTCCTCATTCAGATTATGGCTTTCCTGGTCTTTGGTATGACATATGATTTTCTATTTCATCCTGGACATTTTGATTTTATATGAAGAGACTCTTAGTCTTACTTGAATCTTCTATTTTAGCTGACATTTGCCCTTTAAGGTTTAGTGGGTGGATTCTGGCTTACTTTGAGAGATTTAGTTTCACTGACAGTTTAGTTTTTAGAGCCCTGCAATACTGTTTTGGTCTGGCTCATTCGTCTGGTGCTGCTGGGGCTCTTGATCAATCCCAGCTGGTGTCATTTATCAGGACCGAGAGTGCTTATCTTGTCTGCCTGGTGTTGCCGGGCTACTTCTGTGTGGGACGGGTCGGGGGCAGAATCTGCTGGGCGTGTCTTTTTATTCCATTGGGTGGAGGGCAGGTAAATGCAGGTCTCTGGGGTGCTGTCCCTGCAGGAAGATCAGTCTGGCTGCTGGTGCCTCAGTTGTGAAGTGAAGACTGAGATTGCCCAAAGTGTTGCTAAGTTCAGTGGGTCAAACTGCTGCGAGGACCAGGTGAGACTGGGATGGCTACCGCAACCTTTTCTAAACATAAAAAAGGCTCGAGGACAGCAGAGACCACTGGTCCTAAACGTGTGGTCCCTGAACCAGTGGCATCAGCATCAACCAGAAACTAGTAGGAAATGCAAAAGAAAATTCTGGTTCAGACCTGCTCAATCAGAAACTCTAGGGTGGGGACCAGAAAAATGTGTTTTTAAGGTTCTCCAGGTGCTTCTGAGGACATAAAGTTTGAGAACCAATGGCATAGACAACCGGTGGGTGCCCCCCACTTCTGTTCCTCACAGGGATGTCCCCAGGATGGTCTTAAAATTAGAACAATAATCTGCCAAGCGCTAGAATCCCACAACAAAGTGGTTCGTGCATTTTTACGCCTTACATAGCCTTCTCCATCCAAGCCAGAAGGAGCACATTAGCAATTTGAAACAACCAATGAGACATACTACCATGTAAGATAGTAATTGCCCCATCCAAAAAGCCACACAGGAACATCCTTGCATTCGTTTTTATTCTTCTCCTATGTTCCTTCATCCTAAATAATCTTCTATAATATATTGTCTTTTATGATTTTTGAGAGGCAACATAGTATATCGGTGAAGCATATACAGTCCAGAGCCAGACTGCCTGGGTTCAAATCCAACCTCCCTTAGGTACCACTTGCAACATTGACTAACTAACTTCATAGAGTTCGATGAGGGCTATATACAAATTAAATGAGAAAATACGTGTAAAATCCATGCAACAGCACTCCATAAACAATGGCTATTAGCTCACCAACTAACATCATCATCCGTTATATTCCAGCTATGTGATAATTTGCTTTAAATTGCTTTTCTAGTAATTGAGACAGGTCCATGTGATTTTAGCTCCTCTCATATCACACATTCCATCTTTGTAAGGATATTAGTTTGGATGATAGGAGTGCCTTCTGGTCATGAGACACAGTTAAACTGATTTACATAATGATGAAATCCATGGCTACAGCTAACTAGTATACTGCACTAATTCAACTAGTCGATTCCATGGAGTTTGGATATATTTTTTTCTCTATGTATCTTATCACAGAGAATATTTTAGTGGAACTGTTTATAGATTGGATAACCAGAGTAGAATGTAAGTTTCTTAGGAAGAAGTACAATACCTTACTCAAATTTATATCTCTGGCACCACAGTTGGCAGTTTCTAACATGTATTAGGCACTCAGAAAAATGTCTGTTGAGCTGAACCTTTGAAGAAGGTTTTATGGCATTTATCTGTTTAGAACCAATGAATCCTTGTTGGTTTTTTTTTTCCTTTGAGACTCTTTTTGGCCCCTCTGATTTATAAAAAAAACCTAAGGATGTTATGAATTGCTGTTTGAGAAGTCTTTTTAAATTCTTAAATCCCACTGAATCTGTCATTGCAGATTTGTTGTCACTTCTTTATGTAATCCCTACGTTCAAGTTTTGAAAAGTTTTCTTAATCTTACATTATTTGCCCTCTGGAACATCTTCTCTCATCCAAAATCCCCCGGGGTTTCACAGCTTGCTCCAGTCACATATCACAATACACATATTTCCCTGTATCTTCTCTTTTTTACGTGCAAATCTGTCATCTCTTGAAAGTTGCTCAAATTCTACACTCTTTCTCCGTCTCCATAGCATAGCGTACGTGCACATCTTATTGCTTCGTGTAGAGGTTTTTAATGGGTGATGGTCATCTTGTTACATAACTTATCTTCCTCAGTTCATACAGCATGCCACCCCCAGAGGATCTTTCTCCCCATTTCTCTCCACGCTGTCAAGTGCACCTCATCAGCATCCTTAGTGTAACACACAAGGGTCTTTGAGTTTGCCCTCTGTTAAACTTACTCATCTCACCTGCTGATACCCTGCTCGCTCTAACACTTCGCATCAAGTATTAAGTGTGATTTCTTATTCAGAGAGAGTTTTTCCACTTTGGATGCCTGCGGATATTCTTCCAGTCCTCTGCCCATAGATTGCACACTTCAGAAAATTTTTCCTGAACTTACAGGTAAAATGAATCACTATTATCCTTGCCCTTCCAGGTAACTTCTCTGATCTTCTATTGCCTCATTTGCCACACTGTCATTTATTTGTTTACATGTCTTTTTCCCCCTGGTAGGAGACAGCCCCCCATGTGTCTTATTCATCTCTGGATCCCCAGAACTCAACACAGTTCAAAGCAAATTTTTAAAAATTTAATTGAATAATCTCATCAAGTATTGTCTTTATAAATAATATATTTCAGAATCCTCTTGAAAGGATTTTTCAAATTGTATATTTCTATTTACTGTTCCCCTGTGCATCCTGCTTTGTATGTAGATGGTGAATTTTTTAAAAAAAATTAATAAATCAAAATTAAAGTTGTTAAAATAGACAAAAGGAGAAAGTTTTTGCTATATTCACAAATGCACCTATTTTCTTAGAATTAGGTGCAAACAGAAAGCATCAGGACACCTGACTCAGTAACACCATTAGTGCTGGTGGTACCACCGTACCTGGAAGGCCTTGGGGTCTCATTCACATTAGAAAATTTTATTCAAGGTGATTTCACCATCCACATTTCAGGTATGGATTTATTCTCACTTTCAGATTGGCTTCATAAAGACTAGTAAGCTCTATGTGGTTAACTTTTATTTCTCTTCCAATAAAGTTTCCAATATTGTTTTTCTTATTACAAAAGTAATTTGGACTTATTTCAGAAAAATAAAAAATACAATCACAAAAATATAGAAATCAAGCAAGCATATCCCACTGATCAAGAGATAGCTGTTACCAACACCTTGGTAATATAGACCTTTTATGGGGGATGGGTATATTCTGCCACAGTAAATGCTGCCATTTACTAAACACTTACTCCATGCTAAGCTGTACATATTTAGACCGGAGTCAGCTAAGCTCTTTCTGGCTCTTACAGGCTTTGTTGGATTGAACTGAATTCTCACTCTAGAGCCTGGGACAATCCTACACCCTCTTCTTGATTTTTATGAATTTGAGAGAAATTGGTCCTGTGCCTTTCCAAGCTGTTCTAGTATTCAACTTATATCAGTCCAATTCTACATATTAAAAATGATCCATTTGCAATTCCCTCTTACATGTTTGTCTCAAGTCCTGCTCAACTGTAGACTACTGAGCCTTCTTCCTTCTGGCCCTTCTCCAATCCATGACCTCATCTTCTATCCACTTATTTTTATTTTGGGCCTCCTCACTCTCCTTCTAAAGTCCTTTTTAGAGATACTCACATTTTTCTCCTCTTCTTAAGCCCACAACTCAAAGATGATCTTTTGTCAAGTAAACCCGACTTCTGGGTTTTACCATCTAACACAAATGTTGATGTATTGATATTTCTTCTAAATAAGTAGAAAATTAACTAAATAATTCTAGGGGAGAATCATTTTTTCACATTCTAATAGAAGAATAATATTATTTAATTCTCACAACAACGGATGATGAAGTACAATTAGCCTTATTTTATAAGCAAACAAATGGAGCATAAAGAGGGTAAGCAAGTTATAATTGTATTTTATAATAATATCTTCTAATTGCCTGCATCCCCACTGATATGTAAGTTTATAAAAGATTCTTTCCTTTTCTTTTCTTTTATATAGCAGGTTCTTATTACTTATCTATTTTATACATATTAGTGTATATATGTCAATCCCAATCTCCCAGTTCATCCCACCACCACCAGATTCTTAAAGGTAGAAATTATGCCTGGCTTTCATTTTTATCTGCAGAATCTAATCAGTGGCTATCGTACAGTAGGTAGGCCATAAGTATTTTTAAAATTATTTGTTTATTATTTTTAATTAATTAATTTATTTATTTTTGGATGTGTTGGGTCTTCATTGCTGTGTGCGGGCTTTCTCTAGTTGCAGCAAGTAGGGGCTACTCTTTGTTGCGGTGCGTGGGCTTCTCATTGTGGTGGCTTCTCTTGTTGCAGAGCACGGGCTCTAGGCACGCAGGCTTCAGTAGTTGTGGCTTGCGGGCTCAGTAGTTGTGGCACGCAGGCTCAGTAGTTGCAGCTCGCGGGCTCTAGAGTGCAGGCTCAGTAGTTGTGGCACACGGGCTTAGTTGCTCCGTGGCATGTGGGATCTTCCTGGGCCAGGGCTTGAACCTGTGTCCCCTGCATTGGCAGGCAGGTTCTTAACCACTGCACCCCCAGGGAAGCCCAGTATTTTTTAAATAAACAAAATGCCATGAATTAATAAGCAATCTTATTCTATACTGCAGTTCTCATTTCAACTGATATAACAATGTCTTTGGACACTGGTGTTGGCTGCCTCCTCCACAAGGCACCTGCTCCACTTGATTCCCAGAATACATACTTCATTGGTTGCTCCTTGGTATCCCTTCCTGGTTTTCCCTCTTATTCAAAACTTTGGAATGTCTGAGGGCTGTCTCCTTGGTCATCTTCTCCCTTCAGTCTACACTGGTGATTTCATCCAGTCTCATATCTCTATTCATCAACAATATGCTGGTGACTCAAATTTTTATGGACAGTCTTGAACTGCCCAGTTGCTATTATCTTAACCCCTCATGTTCAGACATAACTCTTTATCTCCCACAAACCCTTTAATCTTGTTTGTCTCCTTAATCCAAAACCCCAGTAGTCACCCTTGATTTCTCTCTCTCATACACTCCATGTCCAATACCTTTGGAAAACCTATGGGCTCTCATTTTAAAATATATTCAGAAATCAAAAAAGTATCACCATCTTCACAGCTACCATCTTGGTTCAAGCCACCATTACTTGTCCTCTAAAGGACTACTAAAGCTTCCAACCGTTCTTGCTGCTTCTTTCCTTGCCACCCTACAGGCTGTTCTTACTACATCAGCCATACCATTTCCATTACCCCTTTGCTCAATACAATCTAAAATGTCTAATTCACACAAATAATAACAATAAAAAAGTCTCTAAAATAATTGGGGAAAATGTGAACACTGATTGGACATTTGGTAACATCAAGGTCTTTATTTTTAGGTGTAATAATGGTTTTGTGGTTGTGTTTAAGACAATGAAACTCCTATCACTTGAAGATATTACTAAAAGGTTTACAGGTCAAATAATATGTCTTGAATATGCTTTAAAATAATCAGGGATTGAGGGACTGAGCAAGGATATAGATGGAATAAGACTGGCCTTATATCAATAGTCATTTTTGCTAGATGATGGGGCTCAATTGTACTAGTCTCTCTACTTTTATATGTCTTTGAAATTTTCTGTAGTAAAGAGAAAAGAAAAATAATCCTCTAATGACTTTCCTTTTAACTCAGGATAAAAGCTAAACTCCTGGTTGGCCCTCCAGTTTTCTCTTTGACTTCATTTCCTACTACTCTACAAATTGCTCATTCCACTCCTGCTTCTCTGCTGTTCAAACAAACGTATTAGGCACATTTCCACCTTAGGCTTTGTGCTCTAGGTCTTTTATATGCTTTTTTAAAAAAAAATATTTATTTATTTATTTATTTATTTTTGGCTGTGTTGGGTCCTCGTTTCTGTGCGAGGGCTTTCTCTAGTTGGGGCAAGTGGGGGCCACTCTTCATCGCGGTGTGCGGGCCTCTCACTATCGCGGCCTTTCTTGTTGCAGAGCACAGGCTCCAGACGCGCAGGCTCAGTAGTTGTGGCTCACGGGCCCAGTTGCTCTGCGGCATGTGGGATCCTCCCAGACCAGGGTTTGAACCCGTGTCCCCTGCATTGGCAGGCAGACTCTCAACCACTGCGCCACCAGGGAAGCCCTATATGCTTTTTTATTTCTGTCTAACTCTCTCAACTCCTTTGACTTTTCATTCAAATATCACCATCTCAATGAGATCTATCTTGACTACCATATTTAATAATGCAATCTGTCCCCCACTCCCCCAAACTCCCAGTCCTCCTTACATGCCTCTCCTTTTTTTCCCCATACCATTCATAACATTTTAATATTCTTTGCAATGTATTCATTATTATGTTTATTATTTGTTGAATATCTCCCTCCACTAAAATGTAAACTCCAGAAAGCAGTGTTCTTCTTATGTTTTTGTTCTCATATAGAGAACATGACAGAAATTCAACAATTATTTGTTAAATGAATGAATCTGTAGGCTGTAACTGGCAGAGCCTAGATTCAAACCAGAGTGGGCTTCTTCCAAAGCCAGTGTTCTCAACTGCGATGTTCTTATACCAAGTCTGTAGGTCATAAATTATCACTTGTTAAAATGTGTCAAGTGACTGGCCAGTAAAGTAACCCTCTACAAAATTCTTTATCATGGAGTTACTTGTAACAGGTGTAGAACATTGAATTTTCATATTTAAATATAAAACTGAAGTTTGTCTTTTTTGTGATGAAGCATATGAGTTCTATGTCTTTTCTATCAGTCCCACACTTACAATGTCCCCCAAAGGCAACCCGCACAGCCAAATAAGTTTTCTTCTCTCAGTCTTGAAGAGATTGCTGATGTTCTTGGCTATAGAATTTCAATAAAAACAAAATCTTCAACCTAGTAGTCTTGGCTTCAGGGAAGAGCCCATTGATTTTGCTTCTTAAAACTTCTCTCTGGAGCTTGAAATATAATATATGTGTAATTCTATCCACATTGGCATGAAAGACTCTCTCCACTTAAAGACATTTGACAATCAGGTAAGTGGAGTCGGGGGTCTTATATTTTATGCCAGTTCCTTAAATCTCTGTCTATACTTCAAACTCAACATGTCAAAAATAAAATTCATTATCTCTCCACCATTCAAATCATCTACTTATCCTCTTCTGATTTCTTCATTTCTGAGAATGACACCACTAGTCTTACAGCCAATTGCCTCAGGGGCTCAAGTATTTTTGACATTTCCTATCTTCATCATCCCTTCAGCTGTCACATCCAATAGAAACTCAGCAAAGTTTCTTGCATGCATTTTCTTTCTGTCATTTTTCTTTTTTTTTACTTCCACTGAAGTTAACCATTTTCTATCACTTAGACATTGGCAGTACACTCCTGCCTGAACTCCTAACACTTCATCTGCCCTACACACTCAACCAAATGATTCTTAACTAAAGTCAAGCTTTAGCTATGTTACTCTCTTGTTCAAAACACCTCGGGATAATGGTCCTTATCACTTGGGGATGGCTCAGGTAAATGGATATGTCTACATTCAAATTAACATTTTGTTCCATTTATGGGGCCTGGAGCCCATCCATTGGCTTAACTGTCAGTGAACTGCTTGTAAAGACTCTGGTTATGAAGGCCCTTTTATGATCAATAAACTGGGAAGCAGCACATCTTAGAATTCAGGATTTTATACAGTGTACCCCCACTAGACATTATCCTCTAGATTAGTCAACTGTGATTGCATTACATATCTCTCCAAAGTGCAATGACTTAGAAAAATAAGCATTTATTTTCCTCACTTACAGGTCTATGAGTCAGTTGGGATAGTTTTCTTCTTCAGATGGGAGTTTGGCTGGCTTTGAATTCAGGCTTTGTATTAAGTCCAGATCTGTTCAAAATGTCCTTCATCCTTAGAACAGAAGCTCCCCTCAGGGCTTTCTCTCTTTTGCCAGTTTTATGGCAAGAGGCAAGCCAAACCATGTAAGTATATTCAAACCCGCAGTTTCAGTCACATCTGATCATGTTCTATTTGCCAAAGAAAACCCCATGGCTGAATCCTAAGTTGGAGGTCTGGGTAGAGAAGTATACTCTGATACAAGAGAGAAGGGGAGGTATTCAAACACTTCAATGGATCACAACACCTTATTTACTTACTACCCCCTTTAATTTTTGATGACTATTAATAATAAAAATGATTTTGAGTATGATGATAACTGTGAATCAATAATTATTGTAACTACTTATAATAATAATAAAGTGTATAATATTTGAGGTGCTTTTGGTATGTATCTAGCTGGCACTATGCTATTTGCATATATCCAGTTATTCAGGGTGGAATGTTACTTTTCCTCAGGTGTGTTCCATAATTTCTCTTATGTTTTGTTCATTCTGTTTCATTTGCTTAATATCTTTCCATTTTTATTACTTTCAAAATTTATCAATTTTCTATGACCTATGGGGAATGTCATCTTTTCTATGAAGTCTATTCTGACGTAATTAATGAGATCTACCCACACTGAAACTTCAGAACAAATTTAAAAAATAATTCATGACATTTCGATTCTGTTCCATCTTAGCCATTTTATGTTCCTATTCTCCCTCCAAGACTGAAGCTTATTGAGGACAGTATACCTGTCATGTTCTTTGTAACTCCCACTGGTCCTTAGTAATGATACATGCTAGGCATTGTCTACTGAGGTCGGTTACAGGCAGGATGCTGCCAGGGCTCTCAGCCCCTTTCCACAGCAGACTCATGGATGTCTGTGTGACTTTGAAAAAGTCACAACCTCTCAGTGTCTCATTCGCTCCAGCTATAAAAATCAGGAGAACAATGCTTATCATCAGGTTGTCCAGTGATTCAGAGGCATTGTTAAGGATTAATGAGATAGAATAAAGCTCTCTGAGTCCTCTAAGGAAAGGTGTGATAGAGGAACAAATGAGTTATTATTATCTATTAGTAGCACCTTGCATAAATTTCTCCCCAGCCCTGAAAATAAATTAGATAATTTTGGAAAAACAATTAACTCTTTCTGTCCATTAGGCAATAAATTAGTACATTAAATTTGTAATAAGTTCTTACATATTCCATTTAAAAGTGCTTTCATAAATACATTATCGAATTTCACCTTCACAGAAAAACTTATGGAATGAGCAGAGCAAGCATTGTTATCTAAAACCTACATAGGAGGAAACTGAGGTTCAGAAAGATTAAGTGGTTGTGCAAGCTTGAACAATTAGTAAATGATAAAACGAAAACCTGAACTCACTGTTTTGACTAGAAGGTCAGGTTCCATTTCACTTTACCATGCAAGAGTAAATATAAGCACTAATACAATGTGTAAAATTGTTCTGCATGGTCAATAATCCCCAAAAGCAAATAAAAATAACCATCTACAAATATTAGCCTTTTTCCAATGTTGAACTTTGAAAAGGTAGAATGATGGATTCATACAATGTTGGTGGTAAGTTAAAATAATATAATAAATTTCAAAATCCATTAATTCATTCAGCAGATATTTATGGCCTTACTATGATGTGCTCAGCATGCTGAGGATATTGTGATTCCTGCCTCTTGGAGATTACATTCTAGTGGAAGGAAAGAGATAGTAAACAGGCAATAAGTAAGTGATTTCAGCAAGTGAAAAATTATTTGAGCTAATGAAAATCAAAGGGTGTTGGGATAGAGAATTATGGAGGTGCGTATTTTAGATACGCTTGTTAAATAAAACCTTGAGGGGGTCAGATTTGAACTGAGAGCTAAACAATGAGGTGTTTGTCATGGGAAGATGTAGGGAAAGGGCATTACAAATTAAGAGGATGCAATGGCCCAGGGACAGGAAAGAAAATGGCCCACTAAAGAGTCAGTGTGAGAGTTCAGGCTGGAAAAAATTAAAAATCCGTCATTTCTTAAGGAAAAAAATATTGTAATTCTATTGATCTGAACCCACACTGACAAAGAATAAAGAATAACAAATCCCAAAGACTCTCTTGTATCTCCCTTGCTTACACAATGTTCAATGTGGAAAAATATGAAAATTAGTAGTTCCCATATCAATAAAATTATTATTAAAATTTTCAAATGAACTATTAAAATGTTAAAAAAAATTTTTTTAGAGTATAGTTGATTTAAAATGTTGTGTCAGTTTCTGCTGTACAGCAAAGTGTATCAGTTATATGTATATATATATCCCCTCTTTTTTAGATTATTTTCCCATATAGGTCATTACAAAGTATTGAGTAGAGTACCTATACAGTAGGTCCTTATTAGTTGTCTATTTTACTTGTAAAAATAAACAGAATATGGTTTAGATTCTCCCAACAAGGAACATTAGTAGCAAGAATTGTAAGATCTTTGACAAGAGAGAGAAATTTCTGTTTCCTATTGCAATGGCTATGATATTATGAAAAAAAAAATCTCACTAGAAGGACAAAAAGAGACAAAGTATGTATTTTTTCTTGTTTAAAAATATTAAAGCATATATAAAGTATTATTTCATTTTTCTATAACTACCTCCTTACTTTAATTATATAATTAATCTTACATTTATGCATGAAGAAGAACTGAAAAATATTTACTCAATATTCACTCTAAATTTTTTTTTAACAACTTTATTGGAGTATAATTGCTTTACAATGGTCTGTTAGTTTCTGCTTCATAGCAAAGTGAATCAGCTATACATATACATACATCCCCATATCTCCTCCCTCTTGCATCTCCCTCCCACCCTCCCTATCTCACCCCTCTAGGTGGTCACAAAGCACTGAGCTGATCTCCCTGTGCTATGCGGCTGCTTCCCACTAGCTATCTATTTTACATTTGGTAGTATATATTAGTCCAGGCCACTCTCTCACTTCATCCCAACTTCCCCTTCCCCTTCCCCATGTCCTCAAGTCCATTCTCTACATCTGTGTCTTTATTCCTGTCCTGCCCCTAGGTTCCTCAGAACTTTTTTTTTTTTTTTTAAGATTCCATATATATGTGTTAGCATACAGTATTTGTTTTTCTCTTTCTGACTTACTGCACTCTGTATGACAGACTCTAGGTCCATTAACCTCACTACAAATAACTCAATTTTGTTTCTTTTTATGGCTGAGTAATATTCCATTGTATAAATGTGCCACATCTTCTTTATCCATTCATCTGTTGATGGACACTTAAGTTGCTTCCATGTCCTGACTATTGTAAATAGTGCTGCAATGAACATTGTGGTACATGACTCTTTGAATTATGGTTTTCTCAGGGGATATGCCCAGTAGTGGGATTACTGGGTCATATGGTAGTTCTATTTTTAGTTTCTTAAGGAACCTCCATACTGTTCTCCATAGTGGCTGTATCAATTTACATTCCCACCAACAGTGCAAGAGGGTTCCTTTTTCTCCACACCCTCTCGAGCATTTATTGTTTGTAGATTTTTTGATGATGACCTTTCTGACCAGTGTGAGGTGATACCTCAGTGTAGTTTTGACTTGCATTTCTCTAATGATTAGTGCTGTTGAGCATCCTTTCATGTGTTTGTTGGCAATCTGTATATCTTCTTTGGAGAAATGTCTATTTAGTTCTTCTGCCCATTTTTGGATTGGGTTGTTTTGTTTTTTTTTTTTGATATTGACCTGCATGAGCTGTTTGTAAATTCTGGAGATTAATCCTTTGTCAGTTGCTTCATTTGTAAATATTTTCTCCCATTCTGAGGGTTGTCTTTTCGTCTTATTTATGTTTTCCTTTGCTGTGCAAAAGCTTTTAAGTTTCATTAGGTCCCATTTGTTTATTTTTGTTTTCATTTCCATTTCTCTAGGAGTTGGGTCAAAAAGGATCTTGCTGTGATTTATGTCAAAGAGTGTTCTGCCTATGTTTTCCTCTAAGAGTTTTATAGTGTCTGGCCTTATATTTAGGTCTTTAATCCATTTTGAGTTTATTTTTGTTTATGGTGTTAAGGACTGTTCTAATTTCATTCTTTTCCATGTAGCTGTCCAGTTTTCCCAGCACCACTTATTGAAGAGGCTGTCTTTTCTCCATTGTATATTCTTGCCTCCTTTCTCAAAAACAAGCTGACCATATGTGCGTGGGTTTCTCTCTGGGCTTTCTATCCTGTTCCATTCCGATCAATATAAACTATTTCAGAGGAGGATTCTGATTGGCCCAGTTTAGATGATATGTCAGTATCTGGACTAGCCACTTTGACTGCAGGTGGGGTTCTATGATTAGTGTGGACAAGTAACCCAGTTTATACCTGCTGTCTCAGCATAATGACCAATAGAGCACATTCCACTCTCCAAACTATCCCAATTTTCATAACATTATTTATGCAGTATTCTTGCCAAAATGTTTTATCTGAAGCTGATTATAAGGAAACATTAGAAATATCTAGACTATGGGACATTCTATTACAATCATAATGGAGGCTTTGAAAATGTCAGTGTTGTAAAAGATTTTTTAAAAGAAGATTGAAACTAGAAAACCCAATGAAATGTATGATCATAGAGAGCAGGGGAACACCTATAAAGAACGTTTGGGGGAACAACTGCATATGATGGCAATACTGTGCTTATGTAGAAGAATAATATCCTTTGCTTTGTGACATACACACCAAAGGATTTAATGGGAAAATGTCATAATGGCTACATCTTGCTTTCAAATGATTCAGAAAAAAAAAAAAAAAAAAAAGGTTACATCAAAAGAGAGATACAGAGCAAATGTCACAAAATGTTAACAAATTACTGAATCTAGATTGTGACTCTCCTTCATTTGCAGAAGAGACAGACTCATGGTGCTCAGAATAAAATCCCCTTCCCCCAGAAGGCTGTGTGAGCACTTGGACTTTGAATATTCTCCAGTACCCCCTTTTGCTGCTCTTTTTTGCTCTCTGGAACTTCAGCTTAATTTGTCTCCCTTCAGTCCTTGAAAAAGCAGGAAAATCGAGGAGACCTTCAAGATGGTGGAGGAGTAAGACTTGAAGATCACCTTCCTCCCCACAAATACATCAGAAATACATGTGGAATAACTCCTACAGAACACTAACTGAACGTTGGCAGAAGATCACAGACTTCCCAAAAGATATATATATATTTTTTTTCCTTTTTCTCTTTTTGTGAGTGTGTATGTATATGCTTCTCTGTGTGATGTTGTCTGTATAGCTTTGCTTTTTACCATTTGTCCTAGGGTTCCATCTGTCCTTTTTTTTTTTTTTTTAAGTATAGTTTTTAGCACTTGTTATCATTGATGGATTTGTTTTTTGGTTTGGTTGCTCTCTTCTTTTTTTATTCTTTTAAACATTTTTTATTTTTAATGATATTTTTTATTTTAATAACTTTATTTTATTTTATTTTTTATTTTTCTTCCTTTCTTTCTTTTTTTCTCCCTTTTCTTCTGAGCCATGTGGCTGACAGGATATTGGTGCTCTGGTCGGGGGTCAGGCCTGAGCCTCTGAGGTGGGACAGCCGAATTCAGGACATTGGTCCACCAGAGACTTCCTGGCTCCACATATTATCAAATGGAGAAAGCTCTCCAAGAGCTCTCCATCTCAACGCTAAGACCCACCTCCACTCAACGACCACCAAGCTACAGTGCTGGACAACCTATGCCAAACAACTAACAAGACAGGAACACAACCCCACCTATTAGCAGAGAGGCTGCCTAAAATCACAATAAGGTCACAGACACCCCAAAACACACCCCCGGAAGCAGTCTTGCCCACAAGAAAGACAAGATCCAGCCTCATCCACCAGAATACAGGTACTAGTCCCTCCACCAGGAAGCCTACACAACAAGTTGAACCAACCTTGGCTACTGGGGGCAGACCCCCAAAACAATGAAAACTATGAACCTGCAGCCTGTGAAAAGGAGACCCAAAACACAGTAAGTTAAGCAAAATGAGAACACAGAGAAACACACAGCAGATGAAGGAACAAGGCAAAACCCCACCAGACCAAACAAATGAAGAGGAAATATGCAGTCTACCTGAAAAAGAATTCATAGCAATGATAGTAAAGATGATGCAAAATCTTGGAAATAGAATGGAGAAAATAAAAGAAACATTTAACAAGGAACTAGAAGAACTAAAGAGCAAACAAACAATGATGAACAGCACAGTAAATGAAATAAAAATTCTCTAGAAAGGATCAATAGCAGAATAACTGAGGCAGAAGAACGGATAAGTGACCTGGAAGATAAAATAGTGGAAATAACAACTGCAGAGAAGAATAAAGAAAAAAGACTGAAAAGATTTGAGGACAGTCTCAGAGACCTCTGGGACAACATTAAATGAACCAACATTTGAATTATATGGTTCCCAGAAGAAGAAGAGAAAAAGAAAGGGACTGAGAAAATATTTGAAAAGATTATACTTGAAAACTTCCCTAATATGTGAAAGGAAATAGTCAATGAAGTCCAGGAAGCGCAGAGAGTCCATACAGGATAAATACTAGGAGAAGCATGCCAAGACACATATTAATCAAACTATCAACAATTAAGTAAAAAGAAAAAATATTAAAAGAAGCAAGGACAAAACAACAAATAATATACAAGGGAATCCTCATAAGGTTAACAGCTGAACTTTCAGCAGAAACTCTGCAAGCCAGAAGGGAGTGGCAGGATATATTTAAAGTGATGAAAGAGAAAAACCTACAACCAAGATTATTCTACCCAGCAAGGATCTCATTCAGATTTGACAGAGAAATTAAAACCTTTACAGACAAGCAAAAGCTAAGAGAATTCAGCACCAACAAACCAGCTTTACAACAAATGCTAAAGGAACTTCTCTAGGCAGGAAACATAAGAGAAGGAAAAGACCTACAATAACAAACCCAAAACAACTCAGAGAATGGTAATAGGAACATACATATTGATAACTACCTTAAATGTAAATGGATTAAATGCTCCAACTAAAAGACATAGACTGGCTGAACGGATACAAAAACAAGACCCGTATATATGCTGTCTACAGGAAACACACTTGACACCTAGGGACACATACAGACAGAAAGTGAGAGTATGGAAAATGTTATTCCCTGCAAATGGAAATCAGAAGAAAGCTGGAGTACCAATTCTCATATCAGACAAAATGGACTTTAAAATAAAGACTATTACAACAGAGAAAGAAGGACACTACATAATGATCAAGAGGTCAATCTAAGAAGAAGATATAACAATTGTACATATTTATGCACCTAACACAGGAGCACTTCAATACATAAGGCAATTGCTAACAACCATAAAAGGGAAAATCGACAGTAACACAATCATAGTAGCGGACTTTAACACCCCACTTTCACCAATGGACAGATCATCCAAAATGAAATAAACAAGGAAACATAAGCATTAAATGACACATTAAACAAAATGGACTTTATTGATATTTATAGGACATTCCAAACAAAAACAAAAGAATTCACTTTCTTCCCAAGTGTTCATAGAATTATCTCCAGGATAGATCATATCTTGGGTCACAAATCAAGACTTGGTAAATTTTAAAAAATTGAAATTTTATGAAGTATCTTTTCTGACCACAATGCTACGAGAAGAGATATCAATTACAGGAAAAAAAGCTGTAAAAACTACAAACACATGGAAGATAAATAATACACTACTAAATAACCAAGAGATCACTGAGGAAATCAAAAAATACCTAGAGAAAAACGACAATGAAAACACAATGACCCAAAACCTATGAAATGAGGCGAAAGCAATTTTATGAGGGAAGTTTATACCAAATACAATCCTACCGCAAGAAACAAGAAACATCTCAAATAAACAACCTAACCTTACCCCTAAAACAATGAGAGAAAGAAGAAACAAAACACCAAAGTTAGCAGAAGGAAATAAATCATAAAGATCAGATCAGAAATCAATGAAAAAGAAATGAAGGAAACAATAGCAAAGATCAATAAAACTAAAAGCTGGTTCTTTGAGAAGATAAACAAAACTGATAAACCATTAGCCAGACTCATTAAGAAAAAAAGGGAGACAATTCAGATCAAAAGAATTAGAAATGAAAAAGGAGAAGTAACAACTGACACTGCGGAAATAAAAATGATCATGAGAGATTACTACAAGCAACTATATGCCCATAAAATGGACAACCTGGAAGAAATGGACAAATTCTTAGAAAAGCACAACCTTCTGAGACTGAAGCAGGAAGAAATAGAAAATATATCAGACCAATCACGAGCACTGAAATTGAAACCGTGATTAAAAAACTTCCAGCAAACAAAAGCCCAGGACCAGATGGCTTCACAGGTGAGTTCTTCAGACATTTAGAGAAGAGCTAAAACCTGTCCTTCTCAAACTCTTCCAAAATATAGCAGAGGGGGGAACACTCCCAAACTCATTCTCTGAGGCCCCAATCACCCTGATACAAAACCAAACAAAGATGTCACAAACAAAGAAAACTACAGGCCAATATCACTGATGAACATATATGCAAAAATCCTCAACAAAATTCTCACAGACAGAATCCAACAGCACATTAAAAGGATCATACACCATGATAAAGTGCAGTTTATCCCAGGAATGCAAGGATTCTTCAGTATAGGCAAATCAATCAATGTGATAGCGCATATTAATTAATTGAAGGATAAAAACCATATGATCATTTCAACAGATACAGAAAAAGCTTTCGACAAAATTCAGCACCCATTCATGATAAAAACCCTTCAGAAAGTAGCCATAGAGGGAACTTACCTCAACATAATAAAGGGCATATATGACAAACCCACAGCCACATCATTCTCAAGCGTGAAAAACTGAAACCATTTCCACTAAGATCAGGAACAAGACAAGGTTGCCCACTCTCACCACTGTTATTCAACATAGTTTTGGAAGTTTTAGCCACAGCAATCAGAGAAGAAATAGAAATAAAAGGAATCCAAAATGGAAAAGAAGAAATAAATTGTCACTGTTTGCAGATGACATGATACTATACATAGAGAATCTAAAGATGCTACCAGAAAACTACTACAACTAAGCAATGAATTTGGTAAAGTAGCAGGATACAAAATTAATGCACAGAAATCTCTTGCATTCCTATACACTAATGATGAAAAATCTGAAAGAGAAATGAAAGAAACACTCCCATTTACAACTGCAACAAAAAGAATAAAATACCTAGGAATAAACCTACCTAAGGAGACAAAAGACCTGTATGCAGAAAACTATAAGACACTGATGAAAGAAATTAAAGATGATACAAACAAATGGAGAGATACACCATGTTCTTGGACTGGAAGAAGTAACATTGTGAAAATGACTCTACTACCCAAAGCAATCTACAGATTCAATGCAATCCCTATCAAACTACCAGTGGCATTTTTCACAAAAGTAGAACAAAAAAATTTCACAATATATATAGAAACACAAAAGACCCTAAATAGCCAAAGCAATGTTGAGAAAGGAAAATGGAGCTGGGGGAATCAGGATCCTGGACATCAGACTATACTACAAAGCTACAGTAATCAAGACAGTATGGTACTGGCACAAAAACAGGAATATAGATCAATGGAACAGCATAGAAAGCCCAGAGAGAAACCCACACACATATGGTCACCTTATCTTTGATAAAGGAGGCAAGAATATACAGTGGAGAAAAGACAGCCTCTTCAAAAAGTGGTGCTGGGAAAACTGGACAGCTACATGGAAAAGAATGAAAGTAGAACACTCCATAACACCATACACAAAAATAATCTCAAAATGGGTTAAAGACCTAAATGTAAGGCCAGACACTTTAAAACTCTTAGACGAAAACATAGGCAGAACACTCTATGACATAAATCACAGCAAGATCCTTTTTGACCCACCTCCTAGAGAAATGGAAATGAAAACAAAAATAAAGAAATAGAATCTAATGAAACTTAAAAGCCTTTGCACAAAAAAGGAAACCATAAACAAGATGAAAAGACAACCCTCAGAATGGGAGAAAATATTTGCAAATGAAGCAACTGACAAAGGATTAATCTCCAAAATATACAAACAGCTCATGCAGTTCAATATCAAATAAACAAACAACCCAATCCAAAAATGGGCAGATCTAAATAGACATTCCTCCAAAGAAGATATAAAGATTTCCAACAAACACATGAAAGGATGCCCAACATCACTAATCATTAGAGAAAAGCAAATCAAAACTACAATGTGGTATCACCTCACACTGGTTAGAATGGCCATCATCAAAAAATCTACAAACATAAATGCTGGAGAGGGTGTGGAGAAAAGGGAACACTCTTGCACTGTTGGTGGGAATGTAAATTGATACAGCCACTATGGAGAACAGTATGGAGGCTTCTTTAAAAACTAAAAATAGAACCACCATATGACCCCACAACACCACTGCTGGCATATTCCCTGAGAAAACCATAATTCAAGAAGAGTCATGAAAAAAAAAAAAAAATCATGAAAAAAAAAGAGTCATGTACCACAATGTTCATTGCAGCTCTATTTACAATAGCCAGGACATGGAAACAACCTAAGTGTCCATCAGCAGATGTTGGATAAAGAAGATGTGGCACATATATACAATGGAATATTACTCAGCCATAAAAAGAAATGAAATTCAGTTATTCGTAGTGAGGTGGATGGACCTAGAGTCTGTCATACAGAGTGAAGTAAGTCAGAAAGATAAAAACAAATACCGTATGCTAACACATATATATGGAATCAAAAATTTAAAAAATGGTCTTTAAGAACCTAGGGGCAGGATGGGAATAAAGACACAGACCTACTTGAGAATGGACTTGAGAACATGGGGAGGGGGAAGCGTTAGCTGGGGCAAAGTGAGAGAATGGCATGGACATATATACACTACCAAATGTAAAATAGCTAGTAAGAAGTAGCCGCATAGCACAGGGAGATCAGCTCTGTGCTTTGTGACCACCTAGAGGGGTGGGACGGGGAGGGTGGTAGGGAGGGAGACGCAAGAGGGAAGAGATATGGGATATATGTATACATATAACTGATTCACTTTGTTATACAGCAGAAAGTAACACAAGGTTGTGAAACAATTATACTCCAATGAAGATGAGAAAAAAAATAATGATAATAACATACTCATGTGATGAGGAAGCACACTGTCCATTTTGCTTTCTATGTAGTTATCTTTCTTTCCCTGTTTGGTATTTAAACATCCATCAATGGAAAAGTATATTCTGGTAAGTTCTGCATATTCTAGCACCATACCAAGTGCTTTGAATTGTGGATAACTATAACATTTGTTCTTTGACAGCAAGTAGAAAGGACACCTGCATGAAGTCCCCCGGCACATTATAAGACTAAACTTTGTGGTACTTTAGATTCAGTACCATGTAGTGTCCTTTAATTTAAACCATACTATGTGTTAAGCAAGGGCAATGAGTCCTGGTGGAGGGGAGTGGGGATCGACATATAAGTAAATCATAATGCAGCACAATACATATAAAAATGCAAGTATATACAAGAAAAAGAAGTAAGACCAAGAAGAGAGTGATTAACTGTGCACATGGATGTGGAGTTCAGTGAAAGCTTTACCAACAAACTGATGATTCTAGAAAGCTTTATAAGTCAAACCTTTGTCTAGAAATGGACCAAGGATTGACATTTCAAATAGAGAAAGGAGTGTGCACTAAGGTACGAAGAAATAAACCAGTGTATAATCAGAGAGCTATAGGAAATTGCCATGTTTGGAGGTTAAAACTCCAGAGAAGCACACAGGTAGATGAGCATCAGAACACAGAAGATCATAAAGCAATGAGCGGTAGTCACTACTGGCTGCCTACTCATCAGCCATTTACCTCTGACAGATTCCCAGTGTATCCAGCTGGGGGATTGAGTAATGGTGGGACTAAGCCAGTCTGGGAAATTCCGTTCCCCTTGCCAGATATTGACCTGTGGTTTTGCATATGACACAGTTTTGGCCAATAGATCATAAGAGAGTGTTGCAGACATGTTGCAACTAAGAGGAGAGGCCAAAACGATGACAAAGACCTTGACCTACAGACTTGATTGTGTTGATCCAATATGAATCTGGCTACTTCCATATTCTGCTTAAGTGATATAACAAAACACTGTATTGTTAAGTCACTTTTAAAAGGTTATCTGTTATTTGCAGCCACAAGCATCCTCATGGGCATAACACATTATGGTGTTAATTGTCTAGTGGGGACAAACTATAGAACACTAGAAGAGAGTGATTTGGAATAATCAGGAATGGCTTTGCAGAGAAGGTGTGGCTTCAGCCAGGGTATTCACAACTAATGATTTGTTTTACCTTATAGTTTACCAGTGAGCAAAGTATTACATTATCTGGAAAGCAAAATGAGCATAAATGGGAGAAAGAAGAGTCATTTCAAATAAAGAAACGAGCAGATTGGAGGAGCCATGTAGAGGTATGCTGGGAAAGTGGATTTGTAGAGGGTTTTTTTTTTTTACATCATTATTGGAGTATAATTGCTTTACAATGTTGTGTTAGTTTCTTCTGTATAACAAAGTGAATCAGCTATATGTATACGTATATCCCCATATCCCCTCCCTCTTGCGTCTCCCTCCCACCCTCCCTATCTCACCCCTCTAGGTGGTCACAGAGCACAGAGCTCATCTTCCTGTGCTATGCGGCTGCTTCCCACTAGCTATCTATTTTACATTTGGTAATGTATATATGTCCATGCCACTCTCACTTCGTCCCAGCTTACCCTTCCCCCTCCCCTTGTCCTCAAGTCCATTCGTTACATTTGCATCTTTATTCCTGTCCTACCCCTAGGTCCATCAGAACCTTTTTTTTTTTTTTTGTAGATTCCATATGTATGTGTTAACATATGGTATTTGTTTTTCTCTTTCTGATTTACTTCACTCTGTATGACAGACTCTAGATCCATCCACCTCACTACAAATAACTCAATTTTGTTTATTTTTATGGTTGAGTAATATTCCATTGTATATATGTGCCACATCTTCTTTATCCATTCATCTGTTGATGGACATTTATGTTGCTTCCATGTCCTGGCTATTGTAAATAGAGCTGCAATGAACATTGTGGTACATGACTCTTTTTGAATTATGGTTTTCTCAGGGTCTATGCCCAGTAGTGGGATTGCTGGGTCGTATGGTAGTTCTATTTGTAGTTTTTAAAGGAACCTCCATACTGTTCTCCATAGTGGCTGTATCAACTTACATTCCCACCAACAGTGCAAGAGGGTTCCCTTTTCTCCACAACCTCTCCAGCATTTATTGTTTGTAGATATTTTGATGATGGCCATTCTGACCAGTGTGAGGTGATACCAAATTGTAATTTTGATTTGCATTTCTCTAATGATTAGTGATGTTGAGCATCCCATCATTTTTACCTGCAGCATCATTTTGCTGCAGGGATGCAGCAAAAGCACTTCTAAGAGGGAAGTTTATAGCAATCCAATCCTACCTCAAAAAACAAGAAAAATCTCAAATAAACAACCTAAGGCAATAAGAGAAAGAACAACAACAACAAAAAAACCCAAAGTTAGCAGAAGGAAAGTAATCATAAAGATCAGATCAGAAATCAATGAAAAAGAAATGAAGGAAACAATAACAAAGGTCAATAAAACTAAAAGCTGGTTCTTTGAGAAGATAAATGAAATTGATAAACCATTAGCCAGACTCATCAAGAAAAAAAGGGAGGGGCTTCCCTGGTGGCGCAGTGGTTGAGAATCTGCCTGCTAATGCAGGGGACACGGGTTCGAGCCCTGGTCTGGGAAGATCCCACATGCCGCGGAGCAGCTGGGCCCGTGAGCCACAATTGCTGAGCCTGCGCGTCTGGAGCCTGTGCCCCGCGACGGGAGGGGCCGCGATAGAGAAAGGCCCGCGCACCGCGATGAAGAGCGGTCCCCGCACCGCGATGAAGAGTGGCCCCCGCTTGCCGCAACTGGAGAAAGCCCTCGCACGAACCGAAGACCCAACACAGCCAAAAATAAATAAATAAATAAATAAATAAATAAGAAAATCCTTAAAAAAAAAAAAAGAGTGTAGAGAAGGCTTTTTAAAAAAAAAAAAAAAAAAAAAAAAAAAAAAAAGAAAAAAAGGGAGATGACTCAAATCAACAGAATTAGAAATGAAAAAGGAGAAGTAACAAGTGACACTGTAGAAATACAAAGGATCATGAGAGATTACTACAAGCAACTCTATGCCAATAAAATGGACAACCTGGAAGAAATGGACAAATTCTTAGAAAAGCACAACCTTCTGAGACTGAAGAAATAAAAAATATAAACAGACCTATCCAAGCACTGAAATTGAAACTGTGATTAAAAATCTTCCAACAAACAAAAGCCCAGCCACAGATGGCTTCACAGGCGAATTCTGTCAAAAATTTAGAGAAGAGCTAACACCTATCCTTCTCAAACTCTTCCAAAATATACCAGAGGGAGGAACACTCCCAAACTTATTCTACAAGGTCACCATCACCCTAATACCAAAACCAGACAAAGTTGTCACAAAAATACAAAAATTACAGGCCAATATCACTGATGAACATAGATGCAAAAATCCTCAACAGAATACTAGCATGTAGAGGGGTTTTGAGTATGCTACATTAAAGAAGTGAAACTCATCTGTGGAGCAGACAGAAGGAGACCCGGGCACATCTGATTCCACATCCATGCTTTTTTTTTTTTTTTTTTTTTTAAATTTAAGTATAGTTGATTTACAATATTGTGTTAGTTTCAGGTGTACAGCAAAGCAATTCATTTATATATATATATTTTTTTCAGATTATTTTCCATTACTGAGCCATAGAAAAGGATGAAATGTTGCCATTTGCAGCAACACAGATGGACCTACAGATGATCATACTACGTGAAGTAAGTCAGACAGAGAAAGACAAATACCACAGGATATCACTTATATGTGGAATCTTAAAAATGGGACAAAATAACCTATTTACAAACAGAAATAGAGTCACAGACATAGAAAACAAACTTATGGTTACCAAAGGGGAAAGACAGGGGGAGGGATAAATTAAAAGTATGGGATTAACACACCCATGCTGCCTTTCAAGGTGGAGGGAAAGTAATTTAGAAAGATGTGAAGACTCATCAGAACGTTATCATGATGAGTCATCAGGTTTGGGCTGATGACTTGATGTCTTGTCCTAAACTAAAAATCACCACTTTTCTCATAATCCCTCCCAGGAGGTCTTACTTTTACCCCTGTTCTGTACACTGGAGCTGAACACATCTTGTCATGTTCTCTCTCTGCTTAAAGCTCTTCATTATTCTCAGATTAAACATAAAACAACATAAAAGACCTATCAGACCCTACAGATATGACCTTCATCTCCAGCTTTTCTACCACACTCCCACTGACACTAGTGGTCTAGCTACCCTAGCCCCTTACATCTGTCACCAGTAAGATTGTGCATCTGTTTTGTCTACCTATAATGTTTTTGCTTCTTTCATCTTCCCTATTAATCTTTATTCCTTACTTATATTCTTCACAGAAGAATAAAGAATAATTCCCCCAGGAAAGCCTGGCCTGAATTCACCAAATATAGCAAAGCCCTAGTGATCTATTTGCATGGCAATGCTGCATGACAAACAACCATGAAACTACAGTGGCATCAAGCATGAATATTTAGTTTCTTGCTCATGAGCCTCTGGGTGAGCAGGACAATTGTGCTGATCAGAGATAAGCTTGGCTGGGCACATTCATGTGTCTGTGGTCATCTGTGAGTTAACTAGGCAGCCTTGTGTCCAGAGTCTCAATTGGGACGACTGGGCTGACTCCACTTTGCTCCATATAGCTTGCCCAGTAGACTGGCTCAAGCATATTCTCATGATAAAGGCAGAGGGACAAGAAAGAAGGGAATCTCACATAGCCTCTCAAGGCCTAGGTTCAGAATTGTCACAATGTCAGTTCTTCTACTTTCTTTCTTTTTTTTTTTTTTAATGGAGTATAGTTGCTTTACAATGTTGTGTTAGTTTCTATGGTTCAGCAAAGTGAATCAGCTATACATATACATATATCCTCTCTTTTTTGGATTTCCTTCCCATTTACGTTACCAGAGAGCATTGAGTAGTGTTCCCTGTGTTATACAGTAGGTTCTCATTAGTTATCAATTTTATACATAGTATCAATAGTGTATATATGTCAATCCCAATCTCCCAATTCATCCTACCTCCCCCTTTCCCCCTTGGTATCCATACATTTGTTCTCTACATCAGTGTCTCTATTTCTGCTTTGCAAATAAGATCATCTATACCATTTTTCTAGATTCCACATATATGCGTTAATATACAATATTTGTTTCTCTTTTTCTGACTTAACTTTACGCTGTATGACAGTCTCTAGGTCCATCCACGTATCTACAAATGACATAATTTCATTCCTGTTTATGGCTGAGTAATATTCCATTGTATATGTGTACCACATCTTCTTTATCCATTCATATGTTGATGGACATTTAGGTTGCTTCCATGTCCTGGCTATTGTAAATAGTGCTGCAATGAACATTGGGGTGCATGTGTCTTTTCGAATTATGGTTTTCTCTGAGTATATGTCCAGGCGTGGGAACTTCTACCTTCTATTGCCCAAAGTCACAAGACCAGCACAGGTTCAGAGAGTAGGTGAATAGATTTCACCTCTCAAGACAGGTTGTGAAGTGTGTGGTTACAGGAAGAGGTAGAAAATTGAGACCTTCCCCACCCCTCTAGCTTCCACGAAGGCAAATTCTCAGTGCTTCCCAAATAGAAGTCATTCTGTAAAATTTTTTTGAATGAATGAGTAAATAATGAATGAATGATTTTCTCTACAATGGGAGAAGAAACATCCCAGCCCTGCCAGGCCTGAGACGCAGCTTTCTCAAGCAGTCTTTGACAACCATTAAAGCCACTGGCAGACCAAGGTGGGGTAGGCAAGAAGCATCACAGAGATTTTCCTCAACTTTGAGGAGATAGGAGGTAATCCAGTGAAAAAGTTCAGAAGGAGCTTCCCCGAAATGTGCCACCTTGGCATGAGGCATTAGCTGAGCTAAAGGCAACTGAGACCCTTTGGGCTCAAGAGAAACATCTGCCCTTCTCTTAACTACCTAGAAGAATTTAAATTGAGGGTCTTTCCCAGAGCTCAAATTATCCAGAGGCAAATTTTATCTGAGGGACCTACCTGAATGACAAGGCTAATTACCCAACTTCTGCTCTTCTTTTCACCCTGTGAATTGCCCTCCTCCCTTTTAGAGCTCCAGGCCCCCTTTCCCATCCCTCAGCTTAGGAATGGCATATATAACTCATTTTACCCTGTCTTTGAACCTCTCA
Organism: Balaenoptera acutorostrata; assembly: GCF_949987535.1. NCBI lineage: Eukaryota > Metazoa > Chordata > Mammalia > Artiodactyla > Balaenopteridae > Balaenoptera > Balaenoptera acutorostrata. Next base: position 6,696,623 of record NC_080067.1, read on the forward strand.
TGTAGAGTTTCTATGCATATGAAATTAAGTTTGGTTTTTCTCCATTAACCTGTCTCGCATTGATTTGGTTGTTAGACCAGCCAAAAGAAACTTTGAAAGGTAGGGAAAAATTCTTTCTCCCCAACGCTAGGTTTTCCTAGGACGCTCTTAAGAAGCAAAACATGTACTTCTACTAAAAAAGCAAAACAAAACAGAAATGAACAACAGCTTTTACCAAGCCCAGTGGCCCCTGCTCAGAATGGTCCTTAATAAATGTACTGGTTATACTCATTTTACTGATAAAATGATCAGTAAAATAAAATTTGATTGTTGGTCAACCACAAGTAATAAAATTAATTGATTCACTGATATTTCCAATTTAGCTTTAAAGTAATTTGGAAACCTGTTGAATTGTATTGCCAATTTGGTTCAGTGAATGAGAACAGCAAGGGGGAATAATCATAATAAGAAGAATATCTTTGTTAAAAAAACCCTGTATTTTTCCTAACTTCCTTTAAAACGTTTGACTTTTTGATTAACAGATAAGCTTTTTGTTTGAAGCTGTGGAATTATAGTAGTTTCTCACAGAGGATAAAGAACCAGGATTTTTTTAGAAATTAGTATTAAGTTTTAGCTATTTTTTTAAAATAGTGACCTTTCTACCCTTGTAAGAACCTTTTATGATTTTTATCATTCATCAATTATAGGTTGTGGAAAATATGAAACGTACAGCTGAACAACATTTATGACCTCTAGCTCCAGCCAAGCTTTCTTTGTCATAGTTTTTCATTTCCCAGAGTAGGGCACATTTTTTTAAAGCTCAAAACTCTACTCAATGAAAACTGTTAAATAGAAATAATGCTGCGATTAAACTAGCTTTAAAAAGTTGAAAGCACCTGAAAGACATGCAAAGGTCTTTTCAGTGCTGTGATAGAAAGGTCCTTCTGACATGTATTTTTTGTTTCCATTTTTTAAAAACCATGTCTTTTGTGGGTTAGGAATTTATATTCTGTTTTAAAGCTTATCTTTTCAGCGTTCAACTCTTCATCGTGCTATATTACAATATGCAATCATGTCCTAGATGGAAATTAAAGTCATTTTTAGAAAACACAGCCAATTTACCTGCCCTTCAGCTGCTTAATACCATTAGGCAGTCACTTGCTTTGCATCAAAGACTTGTAAAAGTGATTGTGTTAAAAGTCCTTTGTGGAATCCAAAATAGGATGCCAATAACCAAAAGAACAGCCTGTTCTACATTTTAAGAAATGGAATTCATTTGTGGGATGAGCTTCAAAACTAAATTAAAAAATAAAAAAAGCTTCCAATAACATAAGCAAGAAGTAGTTCAGATCTAGAGTGTTCTTTAGAATGAAATAAGAACTGTTGGAGGAGAGTGTTAGAACTGATGAAGAATTAAAATATCCGTGAGACACTGGAAAACAGCACTGGTCTCAGAGTTAGAAGTCTCTCCAGTTCTCTCCTGGGAACTGCCCCCAAATTTGCTGGTAGGATACAATTTCCGTGCTGAGGGGTGGTATCCAAAAACATGGGCTCAAATCCTAACTCTAGGACTTCCAGTTATGAAACTTAAATGTAAGCAAATTACTTTACATCTAGAAATCTCAAATTCCTCATATCTAATTTAGTGATAATTATAGATTCTACTTTGTTGACTGAAAAAAAATGCACAACGTGAGAGTTGTGAGTTACGTTTTATTTGGGGAAAAATGAGGACTATAGCCCAGGAGACAGCATTTTAGATAGCTCTGAGAAACTGCTCTGTAGAAGCAGTGGGGAGGTCAGTATATATGTGACTGGTGAAGGGAAGTACATCCAATCAAGCACATATTTTTTGTAGACGATTACTTCTACTCAACGAGGAGCGGGCATCACCATGAAGGATTTTAGTGCTTTACTAGATATGAGGAGATACAAGAACTGGGTTCATAAAATCTTCTCCTGAAAATATCTAATTATCTGAAGACCTGTTCTGCCGGTTTTTCCCAGAGGACAGAGTGCCTCCTTCCTGATCTCCACCCTGAACTCCTTTCAGCGGGTGTTGAAGGTCAGCAGCTGCAGCTGCTCATGATGTAATCCTTGTAGAGGTAGATGGCAAGTGCCAATTTTTAGTTGGCAACTTGGTAAGATTATTGAAACAATGAAGTAGTTTGATGCTTGGCATGGTAATTGACAGAGAGTAAGGACTCAATACATGATAGTTGGCTAATTAATTGCGTAAACTTTGACAATGAGAATACATTGTGTCTTTCAACCATCAAACGCTATGTTTGAGTATCTCATTTTAGGCATCCCTCAACCCTGTAAACTAGATATTGTCTCCAGTAAAGAATTAAAAACTGTGGCACCCAAAGAGATGTAAAGCAATTTTCCAAAGGATACAGAAAGCCACGGTTCAAACCCACATATGTGCAATTCACAAATACATGCTTGTATCATTTTGCCATGTTGCTTGCAAAGTCACATTATATAGTTCTTGTGTCTCAGAATTTATTTCAAAACTGCATGATTCTGGTTCTGGGTAAGACGGAGTAAACATAGGCCAATCTAAAAGGTGATTGAAAAAAAAGATTGCAGTCTTGACAAATACCATATCACCTCCCCTCCAGACTACATAGGTCAATTTTTCCTTTTTTTGAATCTGGTCAAAGTAAAAGTGTTGATCTTACTACCTGTAACTTGTTGCTATAGAAAGAATCTATATGGCAAGCAAACATGGGTTCCAATTTGTGATCTGTTCTATCAAGGTCTCAAGAGGTACCCACCATTCTTGCCAATTCTGCAGTCATCAGTACTCTAGCCCCCAGCTTCTAGAAAGTAGCCAAAAACAAAACTTAGTTTGGCTCTTATCCTGGGGTTCGTATAATCCTTGCATAGAATTCATTGAATGGAAAAAAAAATACATCTTACTTTTTGCTAAATCTGCTATATATTTGATATATAGCATTTGATAATTTTAGATCTATTTGATATATAGCAAGTCCTTCAATTATAATTATGTTGGAAAAATAATAATAACAATAACAACATTGGTGTCAAATAGTATCTGTGTCTTTGTCACCAGAGTCTCAAATACTTCACATCACTTTACAATCATTGTAGATACATCTCAAAATGTTACATTTTGACTACTTCAAAATTATATTAGTTATTAGATCCACTGGTAAATCTTTTCATTTAATGCTCTAATAAAAAAGAACATATATCAGACTAGGACAAAATTTTGAAATATTTATGTAATTATATTTGAATAAGATTGGTTTCCTTTATAATGCTATGCATTTTATTGAATGCATTTAAAAGTATTATTTTTTAAAAATTTTTATTGGAGTATAGTTGATTTAAAATATTATGTTAGTTTCAGGTGTACAACAAAGTGAGTCAGTTATACATATACATATATCCACTCTTTTTTAGATTCTTTTCCCATATAGGCCATTACAGAGAATTGAGTAGAGTTCCCTGTGCTATACAGTAGGTTCTTATTAGTTATTTATTTTATACCTAGTAGTGTGTATATGTCAGTCCCAATCTCCCAGTTTATCCCTCCCCCTGAACCCTTATCCCCTGGTAACCATAAGTTTGTTTTCTACAACTGTGACTCTACTTCTGTTTTGTAAGTTAGTCCATTTGTGCCATTTTTTTAGATTCCACATATAAATGATATCATATATTTGTCTTTCTCTGTCTGAATTGCTTCCTTAGTATTATAATCCCTAGGTCCATCCATATTGCTGCAGATGGCATTATTTCATTCTTTTTTAGAGCTGAGTAATAGTCCATTGTATATATGTACCATATCTTCTTTATCCATTCCTCTGTTGATGGACATTTAGGTTGCTTCCTTGTCTTGGCTATTGTAAATAGTGTTTCAGTGAACATAGCAGTGCATGTATCTTTTCAAATTATGGTTTTCTCTGGGAATATGCCTAGGAGTGGGATTGCTGGATCATATTGTAGTTATATTTTTAGTTTTTAAAGGAACCTCCATACTGTTCTCCACAGTGGCTGTATCAATTTACATTCCCACCAACAGTGTAGGAGGGTTAAAAGTATTATTCTTGAAAAGAAACTTCAGGCTGCCAAACATAATAAGAACAATGGAAAAACAAAACAAAACCAAGAATCCCTAAATCGAAGGTCAGAGCACTGACAATGAGGTAACAATAATCCTTAGCATCTGACCCTGGTAACTCCAAACAATGGAAAGTTAGTGATGAAAAAAAGCACTGATTATTTATTGATTGATTATATTGTGTTGATTTATCGATATATATTTATTTTCCAAACATGGTAGAATTGTTTCTGTAATCCTTAGCAATCAGGATAGGTTGGAGTTGCCAGCAATAGGCTGGACTCGAGGCAGCAAATAAAGTCTAGTGTTCCTTCAGCCATTACGTCATTAATGGCACTTCCAGAATTCCAGAAATTAGAGGTGAGATTATGAAGTAGTTCTAGGCCATAAAGCAGTCATATCACTATCTTTTGCTAAAACATATTATGCATGACTCTTTGGCCTCAAGTTCTTGACAAAACTTTGAAATTTGACTAGTCTCATTGTTCTCTTGTCTTGCCATGGCATTGAGCAGGGTAAAAGTGCATGGTAGGATTTTTAAACAGGATGGGAAAAAAATGCATTAAACTGTAAATATTTAAAACCCTTTCACTTTTCCATTTCCTTAAAGAGAAAGGGTCCTTAGTTTGTGGCACTGAGTGTTTTTTGCTACTCAGTAATTCTGAAGATCTGAAGAAATGTTTATAAGGGGCAAGGGTTGGGGAGAGAGAAGAAAAGGAAAGACCCTGGACCTGGAGGAGTTGGCATGAGAAGAGCATTTTTCAGAGTAAAAGAGAAGAAACTGGAACTACTGCTGGGCTGTTTGGGACTCTGGGAAAAGATGTATGAAAAGAAGTTTTGAGGAAATTTTGTTGTGTATAGAAAATGAAATCCCCATTGACCATCCACTCAAGAAAATTTCAGGTCAATATTGCTTTTCTTTTGGGAGGATTTTCACAAGGTTGAGGTAGGTCTAAGGCAGGAGCAAGAAGATCTAGTTTTATTCATTGCTTTAAGGCTTCTACCAGCCTTTTCGATGTGAGTGTGTTTGTGCGTGTGCATAAGTGTGTGTGTGCGTGTGTATGCCAAGCATTTGAAAAAGACTTTGTGGATGACATCTAGCATCTCACCAAATGTCCTTCACAGAATTCATTCCCAAGCTTCTGTTTTGCACCTGCAGCTACTTCCTTGACAGGTTTACACTGACATCTTATTCATATGTAAAATACAACATGATTCAAATTAAACCTTTCTTTCCCCAGAGTTAGTCTCTCTTTCAGAATTACTGGCTATGTGTACAGATTATCAGTTGTATGAGTATTTTCTGAATTTCTCAAGAAGAACATCTCAGGACTGCCTTTTGTCCTCCTCATATGCTCTTTTCCATCCATATTTACTATTAAACACATAATCACTGAGTGGAGACGTGTTGAGTATTGATCTAGGCACTGGGGATACAGTGGTGAAGGAGACACACAGAGTCCTACATCAAAGTTGACCAGAAACACAGAATGACTTTCCTTTGGAATCGCTTCCATATATTTTTTCCCATCCTTACTACACAATCATAATTTGAATCATCATTTATCTGTATCTGGGCAATTGCTATTAGCTGTCATCTGGACTCTCATCCACCTTCTATACTTCCACACTGTTTCTTTACTAAAAAAAATTTTTTTATTGGAGTATAGTTGATTTACAATGTTGTGTTAGTTTCTAGTGTACAGCAAAGTGATATATATATATATGTATATATATATATATGCATTTTCAGATTCCTTCCCATTATAGTTTATTAAGACACGTTGAATATAGTTCCCTGTGCTATACAGCAGGATCTTGTTGTTTATCTATTTTATATGTAATGTTTGTATCTGCTAACCCCAAACTCCTAATTTATCCCTCCCCACCCCCTCCTTTCTCCTTTGGTAGCCATAAGTTTGTTTTCTATGTCTGTGAGCCTGTTTCTGTCCTATAAGTAAGTTCGTTTGTATCATCTTTTTAGATTCCACATGTAAGTCATATCATATCAAATGTCTTCCTCTGTCTGACTTACTTCATTTAATATGATAATCTCTAGGCCCATCCATGTTGCTGCAAATGGCATTATTTCACTCTTTTTTATGGCTGAGTAATATTCCATTATTTTTATCCATTCAACTGTCTGCACTGTTTCTTTATGAAGTTTTTATCTTCTTATTAATCTTTGTTTGAAAGCATCAAATGACACCCCATCATCTACAGCATAGAATCCAGTCGCTTTTTCTAGCATTCAGACACCTCTTAGTCCAGCCCAGAGAATACTGGTTCATCTCTTCAATGGGTACATCGATGTACACTCTTCCATTCATCATACTTTCAACATGTCTTATGATATTGTTTTGGCTGTGCATTTGCTCCAGGAGAATGGAAGTTTTTCTTCTACTGTCCACATTTACCTGAATACAAAACTTACTTTCTTGTTAGAAAAAAATTACAAGCCATATTTATAGAATACCTCCAAATTCTTAAAACACATTCAATGAAGTATCTAATTCATTATTTTTTTTTAACTTCATAGGGCTAGAGTAGAAAGGACTGGTTTTAGTTTGTTCAATTTGCAGGTAAGGAAAGTGAGTCAAAATAAGTTTATGAATGAGATGGTGAGTGAAAAAACATGTAACTAGAAATTTTGAGTCATTACTTTCTTCCAGCTCTTCCCACTATGCCATGTATTTCACCAGCTAAAACTTACACTGAGGAGGTAAGAATTCCAGCAACTTAGCCAATGGCAAATGTATCCTCCTAATGGAAACTTGCAATGCTCTTCCCCTAGGGTGAATAACTTGGTCACTTAGGATTCTATGTGACACAAATGCTCTGTTGTGGGGTTGACTGCATCTCCTTGAAAAGCACGGGGCGCTTTACCTTTCATTCCATCTTCATCTCCTTGCCAAAGTGAAAACTACTGCTGATTTAACACCTTCAGCCTCCTTTTAATTCTTAGATTGAGCTGGACAATGTGAAACGAGACTTGTCAAACTCAGGTTATGTATTGGGACACAAAGTAAAGCCCTGGGACTCCTCAGAAGAGTTGACATTCATCAACTGGAATGTGATGAAATCCTATAAGAACTGAATGGGCTATAAAAATATTGCAGCTCAGCCACACAGCAGGAAAAACAAGAATAAAATTTTAAAGGTGAGGAACAAAAAGAAAAGAAATTGCTATGAAGATACAACCCCAAATTGGCATTTGCCTTACGTAACTCTTCCGATTGAAAGATACCTCCACATAGTCCTCTTAAAAATTGCTCTAGCTCAGCATTTTTAAGGTGAGTTTTGCTTTTCTTACGCTAACATGCATATTTTCACATTTCATATATTTAATGTATTTTTTATCAAAATTGCACAATGAATATTTTCCATTTGTAATTCCATAGAAAAACCCATTTGTTTTGAAAATACAGCTTTCGTGTCTGAATGAAAATCATCATTTATTTTTCACATGTTAGTATTAGAACATTTTGTGTTTTGACTATAAATACCCTAATAGCACAAGTCATGGAAGTGAGGAGAAAAACAAATGGCATTTACCGAGCTCCCATGATGTGCTCAGATCTTTACCCATATCTCGTTTTATTTGGAGGCAAACTTAAAAGTAGATCTTTTAGTCTGCATTTTAGAAATAAATAATTGGAGAGTTAGAGAGATTAAGCAGTGAGGCCAAGAGCCCTCAACTAGTAAGTGTCAGATCTAGAGGTGAACTGGGTGTGTTTTACTCAAAACTGCTGCCTTATCCACTTAGCATAGCATTTGACACACATTTGGTGATCACATAGTAATCAAATTGAAATTTCTTTCAAATTTTTTTATCTATAAAGAAATAATGAAAGTAAAAAATCTAGAAAGAGGTATGTATCTTCGTAGAAAAGTAGGAAAAAAGGTTCATCTTTTCAATGTGTAAAAATTATATTCTTGCTGCTTTCATTAGAAAATACTTAGCAATGAAAAAAGTCATGTTAAACCTCAAAGATTATATAGGTTTAGTTCTTCAACCAACAGAGACATAAAAATTAAGAGGTAAGACATGGAAGTAAATGGAAGCTTTCCATCATCTTTCAAAGGAAAATAAGTTGCCTTCCACTGATTAGAGAAGAATGACATCAGTAAAAGCCCAAGTGATTTTCCTCAATTTCTTTTAAATGCTGGTGTCAAGGAGTCAACAATTATTCCAGCAAAACTAGCACCATGGACAAACTGGCTTGTTCCTTTGAATGAAACCTGTGTCAACTTAGCCAGTTGTAACTTTACAGCTTTGGTTTTTTTACATGTATTTCTTAACCTTAATGATGTCATGGGAAGATGCAATTGTTGTTTCTATCTAAAATAGCCCCTGGTTATATTTCATCTTTAAACTTTTTTTCTCTGAATGGTATTGGAATTCCAGAGAGAAAGGGTCTGTAGTGTTATATATAGTCTAAATATTTTCTTGGCACTGGCATTAAGGAAATGCTGTCTGTTGTTCTTTCATATAGTGATTAAAATGTCAAGCTCTGGAGTCAGATTCAGGAGGGTCGAATTCTAGTTCTGTCATATACTAATTGTACATTAGGGCAAATTACTTAACCATTTTTTGCCTCAGTCTCCTCATCTTTAAAATGGGACTAGTCATAATAGTACGAATATGTCCCACACATAGTATTATTTTAACGATTAAATGGTGTATGGTTTATAAAGTATTTAGCACAGTGCTTGTCAAATGATAATCATCAATGTACATTAACATCATAATTAGTTTTCATCCAATTATCCATTAAAATACTTGAAAGAGCTCAGGAAAAGAGAAATATATGAATCTACTTTGAAATTGATTAGCATCTCTGTGGGAGGCCAGACTCTTGTCCTTTCTATGTCTTACCTCAGTAAGTCTGATATGTGTGTATTTCTCAACTTAACTCATCCCCCCTGAAATTGGATCCCGAGAGTACAGAAAGATATTCACCAATTTCATTTCAGATGAAATTAGATTGAGTAGCACAAGTGGTGACACTCTGTAATGGGCTAAGGATTCTGCATATTAATATAGCCTCTCCAACTTCCGCATCAGAGAAGGAGCAATGAACTTCAGGCCAATTAATCTCCACATGAGGATTAGTTTTTTATATATTTAATATAATATATCCCACAACAACATGATTCGTGTGAGATAAATATTGTAAGGTTAAAGTAAAAGGCAATTTATTCAGAAAATACAGTAAAAAGGCTGTAATAGTCAGTTCTAGAAGCCAATATCTAGAAGTCCAATATCAAGGTGAGAGCTGACTACTAGTAAGGTCTCTCTTCTTGGCTTGCAGATGATCACCTTCTTGTTGTATCTTCACATTATAGAGAGAGAACTTTGGTGTCTCTCTCTCTACTTGTAAGGGCACCAGTCCTATGAAATTAGGATCTCACCCTTATCACTATTTTTAATGTTAATTATCTCCTAAAAGCCGTATGCGCAGATACTAAGTCATGAGAGTCAGGCTTCGACATATGAATTTTGAGGCAAACACAGTTCGGTCCACAGCAAGGACATAGCTCTGAAAAATTTTGATTGTGAAAATAAGAAAAAGAATAATATTTTAGAAGTAAGATACGTATGTTCCATAAGAGAATAGAAAGACACAGACTTTATGAAACTGGAGTGGGTAACCAGAAGCAGCAAACTAGCAGAGATAAGCAAAGGGTAACAAGAGATGGAAAATGCAGTGGTAATACTAAAATTTGTAACCCAGAGACTTCTAATTACCTTACTAAGTCACTCAGGTAGACTTTATTCCTAAAACCTTCACTCTAACAGTAGAGTTACTGTGATGAATGTATTTTCCTTAACACCTAGTGGTTGTTTTAACTGCAGATTTTCATGAAGAGAATTTCAGCAATGATTTTAAAATAAATTTAAAATTTTAGTATTTGGTGGGAGGAAGGGAGTGGAAATGAAGAAAGATAAGGAGAGAAGAGTAGATAAGCGAAAAAGAATAAAGAAGGGAGTTAATAAGGTTTGGGCAAGTCAGCAAGAACTCAAGAGGGAAAAAAGGAATTCATATAGGAAAATGAATTAAGGAAAAAGTAGAAATAAAGCAAATGCTAGGAAAAAGAGAAAAGCAGAATGCTACCTCAGGAACAGCACTTATGTCATTGCCAAATATTAAAAGGTGATCTATATAATGACAGAGACAGGAGAATAATAAAAATGCTAAAACCATAAAAAAGTTCAAATTATGGTTCCAAAGTAGTTTTTAAAAAATCTTGTTTTGTTTTATTCTGTAAGTTACTTTAGGGGATGGTCCCTATCTTTCAATACCTGTTATTCCCTTATCTACCAATCAGATACTGTGCTAGTCACTGAGGATATAAAGATAAACGTGTCTTGGTTTCTGACCTAGGAGTGTTATCAACTCACTTAAAGAGAAATATATTATAGATACTCAACATTTATTCCTCAAATAGAAGCACATGTCATCTAAAAACATGAAGTGTTGAAGAAGGACTAAAAGTTATGATTATAGAGAAAAGATAAATTTTTAAAGTAAAAATGGAAATTTTAATGCCCATTTGAATTTGTTAATGTGAGACATTCTTCTCCATATTGATGTCAAATAATCCTAAACTTATACCAATGTTCATGATCTTCAATGGCTATTCTTTACATCTTCAGATTTCACGCAAAGCAAAACTGAATTTTTCTTTTAATTATTCTATGAGTTAGATTCTTTCCTCATTTTATGAATTTCATACATTGCATAATTTGACAATAAGGAGTATGAAGAAGTGTTGACTTTCCCCAAATGGCAGAGCTGCTGTGAGGCAGAGACAGTTTCATAACTAGCACTGTCGGTCCTTTAATCTGGAAATTTGGAGAGAATAGCATTGTAGCTCATTCTTTATAGTTTGCTTTAATGGAGTACTATATCCTCTCTTGTATTTTGAGATGAAACTCAGAGGACGCTGTATTACAGAATTCTGTAACATTATTCGTTTGTGTAAATCCAGCCCATTCCTTTAAATTTCACCCCTGAAAGGACTAATCAAATATCTACAAGTCTTTTTAGGGCTATGATAGGACCTGGAAACAAAAAGCAGGAAATAAGATCATCTAGTTTAAGCAATTATAAAGCCACTTTTAAAATCAATCCAATTTCTAGCAAGTCGCATCATAAAATTTCTGCCCAAAAGAGTCCAGCAAAAAATGAAGTCACTACCAGGGTCCTCTGACACAGTTCAGCTTTATAGCTCTTCTTCAGAATTTCAGCAACCTTGGCTAAATCACCAGATGGGTTTGAAAGAATGTCATTACAAAGTCCTTACGTGAGTTGGCAAATAGATGTCAACAAAAGCTTTGTGCTTTATCCAGACCAGTCCATGCTGAGGAGTCCAAAATCTAAATCTCAGCACTGAAATATTTTTATCTAAAAAATATTTCCCCTCTGAGCTCTGTACCTTTGCTCTCTCTTTGCACTCTCTCTCTCTCTTTCCTTTCTCTGTCTCTGTCTCTTTCCTCATCTTTCTTTTTAAGGAAGATGCACAAGATATTTAAACTTAGACTTTATAAGAATAAAATGTTTTAAATGAGTACCTTACAAAACAGAGGCTAAATCAAAGGCATTGAAGAATAGCAGCACTTCGGGGGAGATTGAAACCTCTGGGTACTTAAAGCTATGAACTTATGTGTGTGAGTGTGTGTGTGTGTGTGTGTGTGTGTACCTACACATTTTTTCCGTTTTGTGTATTATCTCTTTTGTCTTATATTTGTTACATGAAACAGATAGTGGGTCCTTCCTCTAAGATGAATTACTGTGACCAGATACCAGCTCTGTTGGAAGGTTCTGTCTTCAGGATAATAGCAGTATCCTCCCGGCCCCAAAATTGAGTTTTGTAGAAAGCAGCGTTCGAGCATTTCCGGGAGGAAACCTTTTAAGTTATATCTGTGCAGGGCAGGCCACCTGGGTTGTAGAATGGCCCATCTGTTCATGTTGGCAGTCTCTGTAGAGGCAGGAGCAGGTATTGTTAAATTGAATGTTTTGCACAGCTCCCATGATCATCCAGAAAAGAAGCACCAAATGGTTCACCCATGCTGTGGCCCATCCATGTGAGAACATTGACGCCATGCAGAAGAGCATGCACGGCAGATGTCCTCAACAGGAAAGAACAAGCAGCGTATTTGCTAAGGATGCTTCTGGTCATACTTGACGAGTGAGGGGTTGGGGTAAACAAATAGAGTGTTGAGCTGGGAAGGAGCAGGCAGAGAAGCATGTTACTCTGGAACAGTATTAATCTAGTCATTATATTGTAATATGTGAGAAATAAAATATTGCCTGCCATTTCAGTAAACAAAGGATGTCACAGTCATCAGCGATTGCAGCCACAGCCTATGGTGAGCTGGTGAGCCCGGAGGGAACTCAGGAAGGAAAGAATACCTGCCATCTAGTAGTCATCAGACTGCAGCCACTCCCCACGGTGAGCCCTGAAGAAGCCCAGGGTGTGAAAACACAGGATACTGGCCCCAGAGAGCTCAGGTGCATATCAAAGGAATAATTTCAGTGAGCCCAGAAGCTTGCATCTTCCCATATAGAGAAAAGCGCTAAACTCCTTAACTTGGGATATCTGGTTTTCTTTTAATAACAGTAATCTTTTGTTCCTACTTTCTGCTCTTTGTTGCAAAACTCCTTTATATCCCAGCTCCCCCCATCACTTCCTTGGAGCAGTTCTCTCAGGGTCAGCTGAGATGCTGCATCCCTGGTTTGAAGTCCTAAAAATTCCCACCAAATAAAACATAATTCTCAAATTTTAGGTTGTGTATACATATATTTTTAGTTGACATATATATTGATCAACTAAGTTATAATGTTTGTAATGTGTCCCTCACTGCCTTAGTTCAGAGAGAAAGTTCAAATTCCACCTTGATCAGGAGATCAGTGTTTTCCTTTCATGTCCCTGTTTCTCAAGAAAACTTCCAGTCTGCCAAGAGGGTTTACAGGTGTCCAGGACAGGTGGACACAAAGATGTCCACAGAAAGTCGGGGGAGGGGATCCCACCTTGGGGATAGCTTAGGGGCTCTGATTTCCTTCCACTATTTCACTTAACCTCCTGACAAATGTCCTTCCCGCCTTTCCCTCATCAAGGACTGAGATCCCTCAGCTCCAATTTTGGACCTCATCTGCAGCTCCTAACTCTTTTCTCAGTTTCAGTATTATCTAGCCTTTGAGAGAGAAAAACTTACTTTGTAACCTTATGTTCATTTCAAGCCTCTCTTTTTAGTCCTTAGGGCAAATATTTCTTTAAGCATTTCTTCCAGCCTCTAGGTGGGCTTAAAAAGAAAAACGGCTCACAAGCAACCACTGGCAGAATAGTGTTGAGGACTTTCCTGGTGGTGCAGTGGTTAAGAATCTGCCTGCCAATGCAGGGGACACAGGTTCGAGCCCTGGTCCGGGAAGATCCCACATGCCATGGAGCAACTAAGCCTGTGCACCACAACTACTGAGCCTGCACTCTAGAGCCCACGAGCCATAACTACTGAGCTTGCACACCACAGTTACTGAAGCCCACATGCCTAGATCCCATGCTCTGCAGCAAAGAGAAGCCACCGCAATGAGAAGCCCGTGCACTGCAATGAAGAGTAGCCCCCACTCACCATAACTAGAGAGAAAGCCCACACACAGCAATGAAGACCCAAAGCAGCCAAAAAAAAAACAAAAAAGAATAGTGTTGAAATAAATTTCTAGGCCCAAGATGGAGCTGTTCCTGCCCAGGTGTCATATCTGCAAACCAAAACTTTGATAACTTTTGTGTCCCTGTAAACCTAGTCGTCCAGTCCCCACATGCCACATCAACTGCAGGCTCTGTACTCACTTCTTTGTTCCGTATGTATTTTCTATTGTTCTCGTTCTTGTTCCTTATCTATAAAAGTGTCCTGCCTTCCCCACATTTTGCTGTTCTCTGGACCCTTGGGAACAAAGACTGCCTGCTTCATGAAATGTTAAACTTTGTTTGTATCAATTAAACTATCTTCTTTAATCTTTTTTTTTTTTTTAATATTTTTTATAACCATATTTGAAAGCATTTTTCAAATGTTCATTGTGGAAAGACTGCTGGTTTGTTACCTACGCTGGAATCCTTTTTTTTTTTTTTTAATTTTATATATTTATTTATTTATTTATTTTTGGCTGTGTTGGGTCTTTGTTTCTGTGCGAGGGCTTTCTCTAGTTGCGGCAAGTGGGGGCCACTCTTCATCGCGCTGCGCGGGCCTCTCACTGTCGCGGCCTCTCTTGTTGCAGAGCACAAGCTCAAGACGCGCAGGCTCAGTAGTTGTGGCTCACGGGCCTAGTTGCTCCACGGCATGTGGGATCTTCCCAGACCAGGGCTCGAACCTGTGTCCCCTGCATTGGCAGGCAGACTCTCAACCACTGTGCCACCAGGGAAGCCCCTTTATCATTTTTAACAGCAGAAGGGAAGGAAATACACTGAACGTACACATATTTATACTTCAAGGAATGATCCTAAATTTTCAAATACATTATCACATGTTTTTTCTCAGAATAACATTCCTGGGAGAATACTATTAGCCGTTCCATACAGATAAGTAAACTGAGGCTCAGAAGGATTTCAATTGACCTGCCCAAGTTTGTTTTAGCTGAAACATGGGAGAAGTGGCCTATCTCACATGTGAAGCTATAAGATGAGATGAGTGTGAAGGGGACCAGAATATGCCACCCCAAAATATGCTCTTTGACATTAGGATTATTTTGGGCTGCTATTTTTTGAGAAACTGCAGATGCAAGAGAGGCTCTGAAAACAGAGTGGCGGTTACTCGTTTGTAAGGGAAATTGACATTTATAAAGGAAACCTCCATTTGTAAGGGTGTCTCCCTTGCTGTTTCCAGAAGAGAGGCTGACTCTAAGTCACAAGAAACTTATCAATGGAGAAGGCACCCACTTCAATTGCATAACAGAACTTACCCTTACCCTGTGATTTTCCTGGTAACCTCTCCATTATTGGCTTCCCCCACCCAACCAACATGTTTTGTCTTCAGTTGAAGATGACATTATTTAAGGTGGTGGCTTGGGTCACCTCAGGGAGTTTGCTCATTTTTCCTGGGTGTCTCCCATGTATCCCATGAGGCATACTTGTTAATCATCTCTTTGTTTTTCTCTTGTCAACTGTCTCTTATGACAGGGTCTTAGCCAAGATCTCAGAAGGGTAGAGGGTACATTATTATTCCTCTCGTACAAATGCATATTTTAACTATGAAATATTTCCATTTTCTCTTGATCCATTAGTACTCTAATAAGGTTATAATCCTTTACAGTAAGATAGTATTACCATTGTTTATAAGCTTCCTGAACACAGACACCAGATTTCTTCCGCTCGTCACTGTAATCGCCAGCACTTAGCACACTGCGTGGCACATAAATGTTCAATCAAGTATTTTTTGTTTTTGTTTTTGTTTTTATTGGAGTGGGTAAGGGATGAAGATAGAACTATAATTCATGCATTTCCTAATATTTCTTTTCTTTTTTTAAATAAATTTATTTATTTATTTATTTTTGGCTGTGTTGGGTCTTCGTTTCTGTGTGAGGGCTTTCTACAGTTGCGGCGAGCGGGGGCCACTCTTCATCACGGTGCGCGGGCCTATCACTGTCGTGGCCTCTCCTGTTGCGGAGCACAGGCTCCAGACGCGCAGGCTCAGTAGTTGTGGCTCACGGGCTTAAGTTGCTCCACAGCATGTGGGATCTTCCCAGACCAGGGCTCGAACCCGTGTCCCCTGCATTGGCAGGCGGATTCTTAACCACTGCACCACCAGGGACGCCCATATTTCTTTTCTGGTGTGGACAAAAGCCAGTGTTGCTTCTTAGCCTTAGGATAGAGTTGGACAGATTAACATATTCACTCACACATGCATATGGATTTCAGTGTTTCCTGAGTAATGTAGTGCATTAGCTACTTGTGGTCTTTCTTACTTCTGTAAATAACCCACTGATAAATAATGAGTGTCTGTAATGAAGGAATATGTCATTATTTAGCTGTCTGTATGAAAGCAGAACCCACTTTGCTTTGCACAGTGTACAGAGAAAAGGAGTCCAAGGCTTTCTTTTACTCTTTCTATGTTGTCAAAAGGTATATTTCTTATCTTTGTGTCTTTTGTTTTTATAACAATATTTGTATGAAAACTTTTACTGATGCAGAGTCAGAGGAAGGCTCTATAAAAATGTTGGCTCCTATTATTGTAGAAGGGGCAGTTTTTGTCAGAACAAATTTTCAATGAGCCTGGAAAAAATCAATTTTTAGAAAAAAAACAATTTTTAGAAAAAATTGTCAATCAGGATCTGTCCAGAAAAGAAAGAAAAAGACTATCCTTCAAATCACAGCATCTTACAAGACTCTAACGCTTCTGTTGAGGAGGAATTGCAGTGGGCTCAAAACCCAGTTATCTTTCAAGGACCTTCTCATTAGTTTTATTGTTATATGTATTTAATCTGCCAGGAATACAGTACTTTCCATGTGCATTACTCATTGACCTTCAAAGTGTGTAGTCATTTCAGTGGAGTTCCAGAGGCAGAGATGGAATGTATTATTAAAAGAAAGATGGTAATGTTTATTGACAACATTCTAGGTAGATGTCATTTTATTTATATTACAGAGTATGAACTTTGTAGACATAATTATATATCAGGTTCACATATATATTTCTGACATATGTGTGTTTTGAGTCAGGTAGAAAATTCATGTACACAACAACTGCACAACTTAAGGGTCGACAATGTATAAGTGTGTATATCTAATTTCATAATGTCTCAATTATATCCATACCATACTTAGAACCTAGCGAAGGCAGATTTGTCAAATTTGTGAGGGATAAAGAGCCATGTATTATTAAGGGCAGGGTAAAAATCATTGAGTTAAAACAAAGGTATCCAACTGTTATCACATTGGTCAACCAGACCCATGCCGGGGTCCTAGCCCAGGCTGAGATCCCCTGTCTCTGCCAGGGAGGTTCTTTTCCTGATCCAATTAATGCAGCCAATAACAAAACAGATGTTGAGACTGGAACAGCATAAGGTTTATTCAATGGTCAAAGAATGGAAAAGTGGGGACCTAGTTCACAAATCAACTTCTCAACCCAATGAGAATACAGGCACCAAATCTATAGGAGAGTCAAAGTAAAAGGGAAGGATTTGGAAAGAGTGGGAGGAATATTCATGAGTTATCTGAGAACAGGGGTGTGTTTTGGACTCGGAAATGATGCAACTCTCCTTTTCAGTCCTTGTATGGGCTTTTTTTGGTTGTTGTTATGGCAACTGTCAACTGTCATAGCACTGGTAGGTGGGTCGTTTAGCTAATGAATTATAATGAGTGTATAATGAGGCTCAAGGTCCACTGGAAGTCAAATCCTCTGTCATCTTGGGCCTAGTAGGTTCTAATCAGTTCTTTTTTTTTGTTTTTTGTCTTTGTAGCTTCCTCCTGAAACTTAGATAAGAGTAATTGGTTTCTATGTGAGGGAGGGGCAGGGGTATGATTCTGGGGCAACAGCCTTGGTAACACAATCTTTGTCCATATATGTGGAAACAGACTGCATTTCTATCATAAGTTCCTTGTCTGAGTAACTTTGAAAACAACAGCCTCAATTTCATTCACTCTTCAACTGATTGTGAAGTGTTCCAATGTATGGGATGATGATTTATGTTAAGAACAGACCCCTGTAAATAGCTATCTCTTCTCAGATAAGGAGGATAAGCATACAGAATCAAAATAATGATACTGACATACAATCACAGCCAGCCATAAACGTATCCTAAACCAATGAAAATGGCAACCTGTCTCTTAAGAGACCATGGAGCTAGAATTTAATAATGTGTGTAGTGGATGCTGGGGTGTGTCACCCAGATTCCCCTCTTCAGAATCAAGACTTTTGATAGCTGTCAGGAATTTTGACTGTGACTACTCAGATATATGTCCCCCTCTGCAGGAGGGACTTGCCTCAACCAAGGCCACATCCTGTCCCTGTGAATGGGGCAACCAAGACTGGCAGAGGTGGGACACAAAGGCTTTTCCTCTTGCTTCAATTCGGGTCCTTTCTAAAAGTCACCCCAGCTCCAGAGCACCCATATGATTGGTTGTAGCCCTGTTGCTAATGCTTTTCAGTTCAGTTTCTCCCTGTGCCACCTTTATACTCCTATAAGTTTTGTTCCTGAAAGTACTCCCAAATATACCTCAGGCATACATGCCTTAATCTAAGAGTCTATTTCTAGGGAGCTCAACTGATGACAGAGTGATTTTTTTTTTAAAACAGTATTTACTGGAATTATCTTCTGTGCTTATATCTAATATACACAGACTGATCCAGAACTCACACCACCACCAATTTCTACTCTCCAACCCTACTTTCTTGGGGGAAAATGTTTTGAATTTCTTATGTTCTTCATTCTATCTTGCTGGCTCAGCCCAATAGGGGAAAGACAAAAGGGCATATTTATCTTTATAAATAATTTTTTCTAGTTTCTGTGTCTGGTCTGGGCTGGATGTAAATAGAGACCAATGCTCTGCCAAAAGTGGAAATCAACTTTTACTCATTCTTTGTGGTAATTAGGGTATATAGTAGCATATCAACCAGTTTGAAAAAATGCCGACTCCTTGCTTATTTTCTGCCTCAGTAATCCTTATTAAACAGCAATCCTGCTCTACATGAATAATATTTGTTTTATTTGGGGGGCACTATAATTCTTTATCTAAAATTCTTTGTGTACTTGGTCTCATCTATACTTCCTGATAGCTATTTATGAGAATAAGCTTGCTCAAGAGATTATGGGCTACAAAGGAACATTGAACATAATATTAATATTTCTGTGATGCAAAATAAATACTCCAGGGCCCATTTCTCCAAAAAGTCTCTACCTAGATGACAGAATCCTAGCAAATATCAGCTTGTGAGATGATTGTCTCAAATTCCTTTCCAAATTGAGCAAGACTGTGCTTATAGAAAGCCTAAGAGGGAAGTATTGGCTGTTCTCATTGTCATATCATGAGCAGGCTTTCAGGATAGATCTGCTAAAACAACAAAGACATATGTACCCATCTCATTTCAGTCTATAAACTGCTATTATATAGGCTAAATATTTATTAATAAAAATGCCCAGTGTTAGAAACCAAATATTGAAAAAGAGACACAAATATACTTTTCTTACCAAGTCTCACTGAATTCTCTGTATCTGGGTCTCTAATAATGTAAAGACAAGCAGAACACCAAACTTACAAAGAATCATTCAGTTATAATTGTCACTCTTTGCAAGCTACATTAGGTCAATTCCAAAGCTCTGTAAGAAGGATGTAGTAACCAAAGCAGAAAATCCAAATGCAAATGGCACTGGTTTAACAAGAAATGTTTAGTTGCTGTTGTTGTTGGCAGAGATTCCAGAAGCAAAAGAGAATCCAGTTTTCCTCAGAAGGACCTTTGGTGTGGAAGAACACGACTTCTCTAAAGGCAAAGATTCTGTCAGAGACATACTATGGCTGCAAAAAAAAAAACGAAGATACAGAACAGAAAGCATCTTTTGCAGCATTCTCTGTCCTTAAGAACCAAAGATCTTACCAACAGTGTGACCTTACCATAAAGCCTACCAAAGACCTCACTGATAGAAATTACAAGAAAATTTGCAACCCCAAGAATATGCAATTTTAAAATATTGTTCAACTACTTTTCTAAACATTTGGAAATGCCATGCTGCTATTTTTTTTCCTTTTTGCAAGAAAAATATTATAGAATATGAACAATACACACTACTCTGAAGAGTATCAGTGAATGTCAAGAAAAGTGCCAAAAGAAATATGGCGTCATAGAATTCTGTATTCCCAGAAGCTTCTTTACCAACAAAAGTAAACAATGTTGTCTTGCAAGCAGAAGATTTCCACTTTCAAAAAAAATTCTGTGCAAAAACAGATGACTTCCCATATTGTTTATTTCAGAAGCATCAGGGAGTCCCCATTTCCCCAGACACCGTTTTTTCATTATTGCTATGATTTCTTAAATCGAAAGAATAACAGAATTCATTTAAAAATAACTAAAGGGGGAGACGTTCAAGATGGCAGAGGAGTAAAATGTAGAGATCACCTTCCTCCCCACAAATACATCAGAAATACATCTACATGTGGAACAACTCCTACAGAACACCTACTGAACGCTGGCAGAAGACCTCAGACCTCCCAAAAGGCAAGACACTCCCCACGTACCTGGGTAGGGCAAAAGAAAAAAGAAAAAAACAGAGAAAAAAGAATAGGGACAGGATCTGCACCTCTGGAAGGGAGCTGTGAAGGAGGAAAAGTTTCCAAACACTAGCAAGACCCTTCACTGGTGGAGACAGGGGGTGGGCAGGCGGGAAGCTTCAGAGCCACGGAGGAGAGCGCAGTAACAGGGGTGCAGAGGGCAAAGTGGAGAGACTCCTGCACAGAGGATCGGTGCCGACCAGCACTCACCAGCCTGAGAGGCTTGTCTGCTCACCAGCTGGGGTGGATGTGGTCTGAGAGCTGAGGCTTGGGCTTCGGAGGTCAGACCCGAGGGACAGGACTGGGGTTGGATGCGTGAACACAGCCTGAAGGGGGCTAGTGTGTCACAGCTAGCCAGGAGGAAGTCCGGGAAAAAGTCTGGAACTGCCTAAGAGGCAAGAGACCATTGTTTTGGGGTGCACGAGGAGAGAGGATTCAGAGCACCGCCTAAAGGAGCTCCAGAGACAGCTGCGAGCCACGACTATCAGTGCAGACACCAGAGACGGGCATGAAATGTTAAGGCTGCTGCTGCAGCCACCAAGAAGCCTGTGTGCAAGCACAGGTCACTATCCACACCTCCTCTCCTGGGAGCCTGTGCCAGGGTCCCGTGATCCAGGGACAACTTCCCAGGGAGAACACACGGTGTGCCTCAGGCTGTTGCAATGTCACGCCAGCCTCTGCCGCCACAGGCTCACACTGCATACCATACCCCTCCTTCCCCCTGCCCTGAGTGAGCCAGAGCCCCTGAATCAGGCGCTTCTTCAACCCCATCCTGAGACGCCCTCAGGCGACCAACACGCAGAGGCAGGGCCAAATCCAAAGCTGAAAGCCAGGAGCTGTGTGAACAAAGAAAAGAAAGGGAAATTTCTCCCAGCAGCCTCAGGAGCAGTGGATTAAATATCCACAATCAACGTGATGTACCCTGCACTGTGGAATACCTGACTAGACAAAGAATCATCCCAAAATTGAGGCAGTTGACTTTGGGAGCAACTGTAGACTTAGGGTTTGCTTTCTGCATCTAATTGGTTTCTGGTTTTATGTTTATCTTAGTTTGGTATTTAGAATTTATTACCATTGGTAGATTTGCTTACTGATTTGGTTGCTCTCTTCCTTTTATTTTTACATATAGATATATATATTTTCCCCTTTTCTCTTTTTCTGAGTGGGTGTGTGTATGCGTCTTTCTGTGATTTTTGTCTGTAGAGCTTTCCTTTTACCATTTGTCCTAGGGTTCTGTCTGTCCGTTTTTTTGTTTTTTTTTTTTTCTTAGTATAGTTTTAGGATTCGATTTTTGGTTTGGTTGCTCGCTTCTTTCTTTTTATTTTTTTATTACTTTTAATTTTTTAATTTTTAATATTTTTAAATTTTTTATTTTAATAACTATACTTTCTTTCATTTTATTATTTTTTTTCTCACTTTTCTTCTGAGCCATGTGGCTGAAAAGGTCTTGATGCTCCAGCTACATGTCAGGCCTGGGCATCTGAGATGGGAAAGCCGAGTTCATGACATTGGTCCACCAGAGACCTCCCGGCTCCATGTAATATCAAATGGCAAAAGCTCTCCCAGAGATCTCCATCTCAATGCTAAGACCCAGATCCAATCAATGACCAGCAAGCTACACTGATGGACACCCTATACCAAACAACTAGCAAGACAGGAACACAACATCACCTATTAGGAGAGAGGCTGCCTAGAATCATAATAAGGTCACAGACACCCCAAAACACACCACCAGATGCGGTCCTGCCCACCAGAAAGACAAGATCAAGACTCATCCACCAGAACACAGGCACTAGTCCTCTCCACAAGGAAGACTAGGGAACCCACTGAACCAATCTTAGCAAGTGAGGGCAGACAACAAAAACAATGGGAGGAACCAAGATGGCAGAGTAGAAGGACGTGCTCTCACTCCCTCTTGCAAGAACACCAGAATCACAACTAGCTGCTGGACAATCATCGACAGGAAGACACTGGAACTCACCAAAAAAGATACCCCACATCCAAAGACAAAGGAGAAGCCACAATGAGATGGTAGGAGGGGTGCAATCAGAGTAAAATCAAATCCCATAACTGGTGGATGGGTGACTCACAGACTAGTGAACACTTATACCACAGAAGTCCACCCACTGGAGTGAAGGTTCTGAGCCCCACGTCAGGCTTCCCAACCTGGTGGTCTGACAATGGGAGGAGGAATTCACAGAGAATCAGACTTTGAAGCCTAGTGGGAATTGATTGCAGGACTTTGACAGGACTGGGGGAAACAGAGACCCCACTCTTGGAGGGCGCACACAAAATAGTGTGTGCATTGGGACCCAGGGGAAGGAGCAGTGAGCCCAGGGGAGACTGAACCAGACCTACCTGCTAATGTTGGAAGGTCTCCTGCAGAGGCGGGGGGTGGCTCTGTTTCACCGTGAGGACAAGGACACTGGCAGCAGAAGTTCTGGGAAGTACTCCTTGGCATGAGCCCTCCCAGAGTCTGTCATTAGCTCCTCCAAAGACACCAGGTAGGCTCCAGTGTTGGGTTGCCTCAGGCCAAACAACCAACAGGGAGGGAAGGCAGCCCCCACTCATCAACAGTCAAGTGGATTAAAGTTTTACTGAGCTCTGACCACCACAGCAGCAGTCAGCTCTACCCACCACCAGAGCCTCCCATCAAGCCTATTAGATAGCCTCAACCACCAGAGGGCAGACAGCAGAAGCAAGAAAAACTACAATCCTGCAGCCTGTGGGAAAAAAACCACATTCACAGAAAGATAGACAAGAAGAAAAGGCAGAGGGCTATATACCAGATGAAAGAACAAGAAAAAACCCAGAAAAACAACTAAATGAAGTGGAGATAGGCAACCTTCCAGAAAAAGAATTCAGAATAATGATAGTGAAGATGATCCAGGACCTCGGAATAAGAATGGAGGCAAAGATTGAGAAGATGCAAGAAATGTTTAACAAAGACTTAGAAAAATTAAAGAACAAACAAACAGAGATGAGCAATACAATAAATGAAATGAAAAATACCCTAGAAGGAATCAATAGCACGATAACTGAGACAGAAGAATGGATAAGTGACCTGGAAGACAGAATGGTGGAATTCACTGCTGCAGAACAGACTAAAGAAAAAAGAATGAAAAGAAATGAAGACAGCCTAAGAGACCTCTGGGACAACATTAAATGCAACAACATTAGCATTATAGGGGTCCCAGAAGGAGAAGAGAGAGAGAAAGGACCAGAGAAAATATTTGAAGAGATTACAGTTGAAAACTTCCCTAACATGGGGAAGGAAATAGCCACCAAAGTCCAGGAAACGCAGAGAGTCCCATACAGGATAAACCCAAGGAGAAACATGCTGAGACACATAGTAATCAAAGTGGCAAAAATTAAACACAAAGAAAAATTATTGAAAGCAGCAAGCAAAAAACAA
This sequence comes from Balaenoptera acutorostrata, assembly GCF_949987535.1. Lineage (NCBI taxonomy): Eukaryota > Metazoa > Chordata > Mammalia > Artiodactyla > Balaenopteridae > Balaenoptera > Balaenoptera acutorostrata. The sequence goes on from NC_080067.1 coordinate 6,720,367, forward strand.
CAAATAACATACAAGGGAACTCCCATAAGGTTAACACCTGATTTCTCAGCAGAAACTCTACAAGCCAGAAGGGAGTGGAATGATATACTATAAAGTGATGAAAGGGAAGAACCTACAACCAAGATGACTTTACACAGTAAGGATATCATTCATATTCTATGGAGAAATCTAAAGCTTTACAGACAAGCAAAAGCTAAGAGAATTCAGCACCACCAACCCAGCTCTACAACAAATGCTAAAGGAACTTCTCTAAGTGGGAAACACAAGAGAAGAAAAGGACGTACAAACACAAACCCTAAACAATTAAGAAAATGGTCATAGGAACATACATATCGATAATTACCTTAAATGTGAATGGATTAAGTGTTCCAACCAAAAGACACAGGCTTGCTGAATGGATACAAAAACAAGACACATATATATGCTGTCTACAAGAGACCCACTTCAGACCTAGGGACACATACAGACTGAAAGTGAGGGGCTGGAAAAACATATTCCATGCAAATGGAAATCAAAAGAAAGCTGGAGTAGCTATACTCATATCAGATAAAATAGACTTTAAAATAAAGAATGTTACAAGAGACAAGGAAGGACACTACATAATGATCCAGGGATCAATCCAAGAAGAAGATATAACAATTATAAATATATATGCACCCAACATAGGAGAACCTCAGTGCATAGGGTAACTGCTAACAGCTCTAAAAGAGGAAATTGACAGTAACACAATAAGAGTGGGGGACTTTAACACCTCACTTACACCAATGGACAGATTATCCCAAATGAAAATAAATAAGGAAATAGAAGCTTTAAATGATACAATAGACCAGATAGATTTAATTGATATTTATAGGACATTCCATCCAAAAACAGCAGATTACACATTCTTCTCAAGTGCACACGGAACATTCTCCAGGATAGATTACATCTTGGGTCACAAATCAAACCTCAGTAAATTTAAGAAAATTGAAATCATATCAGGCATCTTTTCTGACCACAACGCTATGAGATTAGAAATGAATTACAGGGACAAAACCGTAAAAAACACAAACACATGGAGGTTAAACAATACGTTACTAAATAACCAAGAGGTAACTGAAGAAATCAAAGAGGAAATCAAAAAATACTTAGAGACAAATGACAATGAAAACACGACGATCCAACACCTATGGGTTGCAGCAAAAGCAGTTATAAGAGGGAAGTTTATAGCTATATAAGCCTACCTAAAGAAACAAGAAAAACTCTAGTAAACAATCTAACCTTACACCTAAAGGAACTAGAGAAAGAAGAACAAACAAAACCCAAAGTTAGCAGAAGGAAAGAAATCATAAAGATCAGAGCAGAAATAAAAGAAATAGAAACAAAGAAAACAATAGCAAAGATCAATAAAACTAAAAGCTGGTTTTTTGAGAAGATAAACAAAATTGATAAGCCATTAGCCAGACTCATCAAGAAAAAGAGGGAGAGGACTCAAATCAATAAAATCAGAAATGAAAAAGGAGAAGTTACAACAGACACCGCAGAAATACAAAGCATCCTAAGAGACTACTACAAGCAACTCTATGCCAATAAAATGGACAACCTGGAAGAAATGGACAAATTCTTAGAAAGGTATAACCTTCCAAGACTGAACCAGGAAGAAACAGAAAACATGAACAGGCCAATCACAAGTAATGAAATTGAAACTGTGATTAAAAATCTTCCAACAAACAAAAGTCCAGGACCAGATGGCTTCACAGGTGAATTCTATCAAACATTTAGAGAAGAGCTAACACCCATCCTTCTCAAACTCTTCCAAAAAATTGCAGAGGAAGGAACACTCCCAAACTCATTCTATGAGGCCACCATCACCCTGATACCAAAACCAGACAAAGACACTACAAAAAAAGAAAATTACAGACCAATATCACTGATGAATATAGATGCAAAAGTCCTCAATAAAATACTAGCAAACAGAATCCAACAGCACATTAAAAGGATCATACACCATGATCAAGTGGGATTTATCCCAGGGATGCAAGGATTCTTCAATATATGCAAATCAATCAATGTGATACACCATATTAACAAATTGAAGAATAAAAACCATATGATCATCTCAATACATGCAGAAAAAGCTTTTGACAAAATTCAACACCAATCTATGATAAAAACTCTCCAGAAAGTGGGCATAGAGGGAATCTACCTCAACATAATAAAGGCCATATATGACAAACCCACAGCAAACATCATTCTCAATGGTGAAAAACTGAAAGCATTTCCTCTAAAATCAGGAACAAGACAAGGATGTCCACTCTCATCACTATTATTCAACATAGTTCTGGAAGTCCTAGCCACGGCAATCAGAGAAGAAAAAGAAATAAAAGGAATACAAATTGGAAAAGAAGAAATAAAACTGTCACTGTTTGCAGATGACATGATACTATACATAGAGAATCCTAAAAATGCCACCAGAAAACTACTAGAGCTAATCAATGAATTTGGTAAAGTTGCAGGATACAAAATTAATGCACAGAAATCTCTTGCATTCCTATACAATAATGACGAGAAACCTGAAAGAGAAATTATGGAAACACTCCCATTTACCATTGCAACAAAAAGAATAAAATACCTAGGAATAAAGCTACCTAGGGAGACAAACGACCTGGATGCAGAAAACTATAAGACACTGGTGAAAGAAATTGAAGATGATACCAGCAGATGGAGAGATATACCATGTTCTTGGATTGGAAGAATCAATATTGTGAAAATGACTATACTACCCAAAGCAATCTACAGATTCAATGCAATCCCTATCAAATTACCAATGGCATTTTTTGTGGAACTAGAACAAATCATCTTAAAATTTGTATGGAGACACAAAAGACCCTGAATAGCCAAAGCAGTCTTGAGGGAAAAAAAACGGAGCTGGAGGAGTCAGACTCCCTGACTTCAGACTCTACTACAAAGCTACAGTAAACAAGACAATATGGTACTGGCACATAAACAGAAACATAGATCAATGGAACAAGATAGAAAGCCCAGATATAAACCCACACACCTATGGTCAGCTAATCTATGACAAAGGAGGCAAAGATATACAATGGAGAAAAGACAGTCTCTTCAATAAGTGGTGCTGGGAAAACTGGACAGCTACATGTAAAAGAATAAAATTAGAACACTCCCTAACACCATACACAAAAATAAACTCAAAACGGATTCGAGACCTAAATGTAAGACTGGACACTATAAAACTCTTAGAGGAAAACATAGGAAGAACACTCTTTGACATAAATCACAGCAAGACCTTTTTTTGATCCACCTCCTAGAGTAATGGAAATAAAAACAAAAATAAACAAATGGGACCTAATGAAACTTCAAAGCTTTTGCACAGCAAAGGAAACCATAAACAAGACGAAAAGACAACTCTCAGAATGGGAGAAAATATTTGCAAACGAATCAACGGACAAAGGATTAATCTCCAAAATATATAAACAACTCATACAGTTCAATACTAATGAAACAAACAACCCAATCCAAAAATGGGCAGAGGACCTAAATAGACATTTCTCCAGAGAAGACATACAGATGGCCAAGAAGCACATGAAAAGCTGCTCAACATCACTAATTATTAGAGAAATGCAAATCAAAACTACAATGAGGTATCACCTCACACCAGTTAGAATGGGCATCATCAGAACATCTACAAACAACAAATGCTGGAGACGGTGTGGAGAAAAGGGAACCCTCTTGCACTGCTGGTGGGAATGTAAATTGATACAGCCACTATGGAGAACAATATGGATGTTCCTTAAAAAACTAAAAATAGAATTACCATATGATCCAGCAATCCCACTACTGGGTGTATACCCAGGGAAAACCGTAATTCAAAAAGACACATGCACCCCAATGTTCATTGCAGCACTATTTACAATAGCCAGGTTATGGAAGCAACCTAAATGCCCATTGACAGAAGAATGGATAAAGAAGTTGTGGTACATATATACAATGGAATATTACTCAGCCATAAAAAGGAACGAAACTGAGTCATTTGTTGAGACGTGGATGGATCTAGAGACTGTCATACAGAGTGAAGTAAGTCAGAAAGAGAAAAACAAATATCGTATATTAACACATGTATGTGGAACCTAGAAAAATGGTACAGATGAACCGGTTTGCAGTGCAGAAGTTGAGACACAGATGTAGAGAACACCAAGGGGGGAAAACTGCAGTGGGGTGGGGATGGTGGTGTGCTGAATTGGGCGATTGGGATTGACATGTATACACTGATGTGTATAAAATTGATGACTGATTTAAAAAAAAAAAAGAAAAAGACCACCAAAAAAAAAAAAAAAAAAAAAACAATGGGAACTACAAACCTGCAGCCTGTGAAAACGAGACACCAAACACAGTATGGTAAGCAAAATGAGAAGACACAGAAACACACCAAATGAAGGAGCAAGGTAAAAACCCATCAGAACAAACAAATGAAGAGGAAATAGGCAGTCTACCTGAAAAAGAATTCACAGTAATGATAGTAAAGATGATGCAAAATCTTGGAAATAGAATGGAGAAAATAGAAGAAAGGTTTAACAAGGACTTTTAGAAGAACTAAAGATCAAATAAACAATGATTAACAACACAATAAATGAAATTAAAAATTCTCTAGAAGGAATCAATAGCAGAATAACTGAGGCAGAAGAACGGATGAGTAACCAGGAAGATAAAATAGTGGAAATAACTACTGCAGAGCAGAATAAAGAAAAAAGAATGAAAATAATTGAGGACAGTATCAGAGACTTCTGAGACAACATTAAATGCACAAACATTCGAATTATAGGGGTTCCAGAAAAAGAAGAGAAAAAGAAAGGGACTGAGAAAATATTTGAAGAGATTGTAGTTCAAAACTTCCCTAATATGTGAAAGGAAATAGTCAATCAAGTCCAGGAAACACAGAGAGTCCCATACAGGATAAAGCCAAGGAGAAACACACCAAGAACATATTAATCAAGCTATCAAAATTAAATACAAACGAAAAATATTAAAAGCTGCAAGGGAAAAACAACAAATAACACACAAGGGAATTGCCATAAGGTTAACAGCTTATCTTTCAGCAGAAATGCTGCAAACCAGAAGGGAGTGGCAGGACATATTTAAAGTGATGAAAGGGAAAAACCTACAACCAAGATTAGTCTAACCAGCAAGGATCTCATTCAGATTCAAGGGAGAAATTAAAATCTTTACAGACAAGCAAAGTTAAGAGAATTCAGCACCAACAAATGAGCTTTACAACAAATGCTAAAGGAACTTCTCTAGGCAGGAAACACAAGAGAAGGAAAAGACCTACAATAACCAACCCAAAACATAAAGAAAATGTAATAGGAACATAAATATTGATAACTACCTTAAATGTAAATGGATTAAATGCTTCCACCAAAAGACATAGACTGGCTGAATAGATACAAATACAAGACATGTATATATGCTGTCTGCAAGAGACCAACAGCAAACCTAGGGACACATACAGACTGAAAGTAAAGGGATGGAAAAAGATATTCCATGCAAATGAAAATCAAAATAAAGCTGGAGTAGCAATTCTCATACCAGATGAAACAAACTTTAAAATAAAGACTATTGCAAGAGACAAAGAAGGACACTACATAATGAACAAGGGATCAATCCAAGAAGAAGATATAACAATTGAAAATGTTTATGCACCCAACATAGGAGCACCTCAATGCTTAATGCAAATGCTAACAGCCATAAAAGGGGAAATCGACAGTAACAGAGACATAGTAGGGGACTTTAACACCCCAGTTTCACCAATGGACTGATAATCCAAAATGAAAATAAATAAGGAAACACAAGCTTTAAATGCCACATTGAACAAGATGGATTTAATTGATATTTATAGGACATTCCATCCAGAAACAACAGAATACACTTTCTTCTCAAGTGTTGATGGAACATTCTCCAGGATACATCATACGTTGGGTGAAAGATCAAGGCTCGCTAAATTTAAGAAAATTGAAATCATATCAAGTATCCTTTCCGACCGCAATACCATGAGGCTAGATATCAATTACAGGAAATAAATCTGTAAAAAATACGAACCAATGGAAGCCAAACAATACACTACGAAAAAACCAAGAGATCACTGAACAAATCAAAGAGGAAATAAAAAAAATACTTAGAAAGAAATGAAATGAAAACACGACGGCCCAAAACCTATGGGATGCAGCAAAAGGAGTTCTAAGAGGGAAGTTCGTAGCAATCCAAACCTACCTCAAGAAACAAGAAACATCTCAAATAAACAACCTAACCTTACACTTAAGGCAATTAGAGAAAGAAAAACAACAACAAAAAAAAAAAACAAAGTGAGCAGAAGAAATCATAAAGAGAAGATGAGAAATGAAGGCAAAAGAAATGAAGGAAACGATAGCAAAGATCAATAAAACTAAAAGCTGGTTCTTGGAGAAGATAAACAAAATTGATAAACCATTAGCCACACTCATCAGGAAAAAAAGGGAGAAGACTCAAATCAATAGAATTAGAAATTTAAAAGGAGAAGTAACAACTGACACTGCAGAAATAAAAAGGATCTTAAGATTCCTTGTAGTAATGAGAGATTACTACAAGCAACTGTATGCCAGTAAAATGGACAACGTGGAAGAAATGGACAAATTATTAGTAAAGCACAACCTTCTGAGACTGAACCAGGAAGAAATAGGAAACATAAACAGACCTGATTTTGAGACCATGAGTAAATATCTTCCAACAAACAAAAGCCCAAGTCTAGATGGCTTCATTGGCGAATACTATCAAACATTTAGAGAAGAGCTTACTCCTATACTTCTCAAACTCTTCCAAAATATAGCATGTGGAGGAACACTCCCAAACTCATTCTACAAGACCACCATCATCCTGATACCAAAACCAGACAAGATGCCACAAGAAAAGAAAAGAGAAGGCCAATATCACTGATGAACATAGATGCAAAATCCTCAACAAAATACTAGCAAGCAGAATCCAACAGCACATTAAAAGGATCATACACCATGAGGATTCTTTAATATATGCAAATCAATCAATGTGATAAACCACATTAAAGAATTGAAGGAGAGAAACCATATGATCATCTCAGTAGGTGAGGAAAAACCTTTGACAAAATTCAACATCCATTTATGATAATAACCCTCCAGAAAGTAGGCATAGAGGGAACCTACCTCAATATAATAAAGGCCATATATGACAAACCTACAGGCAACATCATTCTCAATGGTGAAAAACTGAAAGCTTTTCCTCTAAGATGAGGAACAAAGAGATGTTGCCCACTCTCACAACTATTATTCAACATAGTTTTGGAAGTTTAGCGACAGCAATCAGAGAAAAAAAAAGAAATAAAAGGAATCCAAATCAGAAAAGAAGCAGTAAAATTGTCACTGTTTGCAGTTGACACAATTCTATACATAGAGAATCTTAAAGATGCTACCAGAAAACTACTAGAGCTAATCAATGAATTTGGTAAAGTTGTAGAATACAAAATTAATGCACAGAAATCTCTTGCATTCCTATACAGTAATGATGAAAAATCTGAAAGAGAAATTAGGGAAACATTCCCATTTACCATTGCAACAAAAAGAATAGAATACCAAGGAATAAACCTACCTAAGGAGACCAAAGATCTGTATGCAGAAACCTATAAGACACTGATGAAAGAAATTAAAGATGATACAAACAGATGGAGAGATATGCCATGTTCTTAGATTGGAAGAATCAACATTGTGGAAATGACTATACTACCCAAAGCAATCTACAGATTCAATGCAATCCGTATCAAACTACCAATGGCATTTTTCACAGAACAAGTACAAAAAATCTCATCATTTGTATGGAAACACAAAAGACCCCGAATAGCCAAAGTAATCTTGAGAAAGAAAAACAGAGCTGGAGGAATCAGGCTCCCTGACTTCAGACTATAGTACAAAGCTACAGTAATCAAGACAGTATGGTATTGGCACAAAAACAGAAATATAGACCATTGGAACAGGATAGAAAGCACAGAGATAAACCAATGCACATATGGTCACCTTCTCTTTGATACAGGAGGCAAGAATATACAATGGAGAAAAGACAGCATGTTTAAAAAGTGGTGCTGGGAAAACTGGACAGCTATATGGAAAAGAATGAAATTAGAACACTCCCTAACACCACACGCAAAAATAAACTCAAAATGAATTAAAGACCTAAATGTAAGACCAGACACTATAAAACTCTTAGAGGAAAACATAGGCAGAACACACTATGACATAAATCACAGCAAGTTCCTTTTTGACCCACCTCCTAGAGAAATGGAAATAAAAACAAAACTAAACAAAATGCGGCCTAATGAAACTTAAGAGCTTTTGCACAACAAAGGAAACCATAAACATGACAAAAAGACAGCCCTCAGAATGGGAGAAAATATTTGTAAATGAAGCAACTGACAGATGACTAATCTCCAAAATTTACAAGCAGCTCATGCAGCTCAATATAAAAAAAGCTAACAAACTAATCCAAAAATGGGCAGAAGATCTAAATAGACATTTCTCCAAAGAAGATATAGAGATTGCCAACAAAGACATGAAAGGATGCTCAACATCACTAATCATTAGGGAAAAGCAAATCAAAACTACAATGAAGTATCACCTCACACTGGTCAGAATGGTCATCATCAAAAATCTACAAACAAATGTTGGAGAGGATGTGGAGAAAAGGGAACCCTCTTGCACTCTTGGTGGTAATGTAAATTGATACAGCCACTATAGAGAACAGTATGGAGGTTCCTTATGAAACTAAAATTAGAACCACCATATGACTCAGCAATCCCACTACTTGGCATATACCCTGAGAAAATCATAATTCAAAAAGTGTCATGTACCACAATGTTCATTGGACCACTATATACAATAACCAGGACATGGAAGCAACCTAAGTGTCCCTCTACAGATGAATGGATCAAGAAGATGTGGCACATATATACAATGGAATAGTACTCAGCCATAAACAGAAATGAAATTGAGTTATTTGTAGTGAGGTGGATGGACCTAGAGTCTTTCATAGAGAGTGGAGGAAGTCAGGAAGAGAAAAACAAATACTGTATGCTAACATATATATGGAATCTAAAAAAAAAAAAAAAACACCGTTCTGAAGAACCTAGGGGCAGGACAGGAATAAAGATGCAGAATTAGAGAATGGACTTGAGGACACGGCAGGGAGGGAAGGGTAAGCTGGAATGAAGTGAGAGAGTGACATGGACATATATACATTACCAAATGTAAAACAGATAGCTAGTGGGAAGCAGCCACACTGCACAGGGAGATCAGCTCGGTGCTTTGTGACCACCTATGGGGGTGGGATACGGAGGGTGGGAGGGAGATGCAATAGGGAGGAGATATGGGGATATATATATATATATGTGTAGCTGATTCACTTTGTTTTAAAGCAGAAACTAACACACCATTGTAAACAAATTATACTCCAATAAAGATGTTAAAAAAAAGTAACAAAAAATAAAAAAAAAAAACTAAAGATTAATAGGGAAACTACCTTTTGAACTCTTACTGTGTACTAGAATTTGACTTGGAACTCTCTCATAAAATTATGTCATTTAATTCATTAAGATTTATAAATATTAGGTAATGTGCTCATTGTTTCTACCACACCCACTATCTCATTTCTTTATTCATTCAGTAATTCAACAAATGTCTATTGAACACCACCTCTGAGCTTGGGACCATGTATGCTCTGAGAACACAGAAGTAGGAAAAAATTATGACAACCAGAGTTACCAGAAGGCAAAATGATCATTGATTCAGTCGATAATGCTAGCTTCCTCTGAAATTTGATTTGAACACTATGCCGAGAATAACTAATAGGTAGAGAGAATAAAATTTAACAAAGAAAGCTGTGATAATGATTTTTGACAATGATATCATGAGATGAAGTCTCTGAGGGATACAAAGAGACAGCGTTATTTCCAGTTGGATTCTCAATCTCATTCACCTAATAATCTTACAGTAATGACCCCATTTTATAAGATGACCTGATACATATCTCTGTTAGTAACTAAAAATCAGAATTAACAAAATGCACTGGAGTTGGAATTTGCCATTCCCACCTTAGATGAAATACATGACATTAAAAGAAGAAAAAGGGATTTGCCTGAGATCATAGAACTGAGGATGTTGTAAAACGGAAAATTTTAAACCAAATCAATACAAAGTACACACACACACACACACACACACACACACATATATAACGTCTCTTTTTTTTTTAGCATCTTTATTGGAGTATAATTGCTTTACAATGTTGTGTTAGTTTCTGCTGTATAACAAAATGAATCAGCTATACATATACATATGTTCCCATATCTCCTCCTTCCTGCATCGCCCTAACACCCTCCCTATCCCACCTCTCTAGGTGGACACAAAGCACCAAGCTGATCTCCCTGTGCTATGTAGCTGCTTCCCACTAACTATCTATTTTACATTTGGTAGTGTATATATGTCCATGCCGCTCTCTCACTTCGTCCCAGCTTACCCTTCCCCCTTCCCATGTCCTCAGGTCCATTCTCTAAGTCTGCGTCTTTATTCCAGTCCTGCCCCTATGTTCTTCAGAACCTTTTTTTTTTTCTTTTAGATTCCATATATATATGTTAGCATATGGTATTTCTTTTTCTCCAGTTGCGGCAGGGAGGGCTCTAGAGTGCAGGCTTAGTAGTTTTGGCACATGGGCTTAGTTGCTCTGCGGCATATGGGATCTTCCTGGACTAGGGCTCAAACCCATGTTCCCTGCACTGGCAGGTGGATTCTTAATTGCTGTGCCACCAGGGAAGTGCTGTTTGTAGATTTTTTTAATGATGGCCATTCTGACAGGTATGAGGTGATACCACATTGTAGTTTTGATTTGCATTTTCTCTAATGATTAGTGATGTTGAGCATCCTTTCATGTCTTTGTTGGCAATCTCTATATCTTCTTTGGAGAAATGTCTATTTAGGTCTTCTGCCCATTTTTGGATTGCATTGTTAGCTTTTTTGATATTGAGCTGCATGAGCTGCCTGTATATTTTGGAGGTTAATCTTTTGTCATTTGCTCCGTTTGCAAATATTTTCTCCCATTCTGAGGGTTGTCTTTTGTCTTCTTTATGGTTTCCTTTGCTGTGCAAAACGTTTTAGGTTTCATTATGTCCCATTTGTTTATTTTTGTTTTTATTTCCATTTACTAGGAGGTGGGTAAAAAAGGATCTTGTTGTGATTTATGTCATAGAGTGTTCTGTTTTCCTCTAAGAGTTTTATAGTGTCTGGTGTAACATTTAGGTCTTTAATTCATTTTGAGTTTATTTTTGTGTGTGGTGTTAGGGAGTGTTCTAATTTCATACTTTTACATGTAGCTGTCCAGTTTTCCCAGCACCACTTATTGAACATGCTGTCTTTTCTCCACTGTATATTCTTGCCTCCTGTATCAAAGAGAAGGTGACCATATGTGCATTGGTTTATCTCTGTGCTTTCTATCCTGTTCCAATGGTCTATATTTCTGTTTTTGTGCCAATACCATACTGTCTTGATTACTGTAGCTTTGTACTATAGTCTGAAGTCAGGGAGCCTGATTCCTCCAGCTCTGTTTTTCTTTCTCAAGATTGCTTTGGCTATTCGGGGTCTTTTGTGTTTCCATGCAAAAGGTCAAATTGTTTGTTCTACTTTTGTGAAAAATGCCATTGGTAGTTTGTTAGGGATTGCATTGAATCTGTAGATTGCTTTGGGTAGTATAGTCATTTTCACAATGTTGATTCTTCCAATCTAAGAACATGGTATATCTCTCTATCTGTGTGTATCACCTTTAGTTTCTTTCATCAGTATCTTATAGTTTTCTGCATACAGGTCTTTTGTCTCCTTATGTAGGTTTATTCCTAGGTATTTTTTTCTCTTTGTTGCAATGGTAAATGCGAGTGTTTCCTTAATTTCTCTTGCAGATTTTTCATCATAAGTGTATAGGAATGAAAGAGATTTCTGTGCATTAATTTTGTATCCTGCTACTTTGCCAAATTCATTGATTAGCTCTAGTAGTTTTCTGGTAGCACCTTTAGGATTCTCTATGTATAGTATCATGTCATCTGCAAACAGTGACAGTTTTAGTTCTTCTTTTCCATTTTGTATTCCTTTTATTTCTTTTTGTTCTTTGATTGTTGTGGCTAAAACTTCCAAAATTATGTTGAATAATAGTGGTGAGAGTGGGCAACCTTGTATGTTCCTGATCTTAGTGGGAATGGTTTCAGTCTTTCACCATTGAGAATGATGTTGGCTATGGGTTTGTCATATATGGCCTTTATTATGTTGAGGTAAGTTCCCTCTATGTCTACCCTCTGGAGGGTTTTTATCATAAATGGGTGTTGAATTTTGTCAAAAGCTTTTTCTGCATCTATTGAGATTATCATACGGTTTTTATCCTTCAGTTTGTTACTATGCTGTATCACATTGATTGATTTGCCTATACTGAAGAATCCTTGCATTCCTGGGATAAACCCCACTTGATCATGATATATGATCCTTTTAATGTGCTGTTGGATTCTGTTTGCTAGTATTTTGTTGAGGATTTTTGCATCTATGTTCATCAGTGATATTGGCCTGTAGTTTTCTTTCTTTGTGACATCTTTGTCTGATTTTGGTGTCAGGGTGTTGTATGGCCTCTTAGAATGCATTTGGGAGTGTTCCTCCCTCTGCTATATTTTGGAAGATTTTGAGCAGGATAGGGGTTAGCTATTCTCTAAATGATTGATAGAATTCGCCTGTGAAGCCATCTGGTCCTGGGCTTTTGTTTGTTGGAAGAATTTTTATCACAGTTTCAATTTCAGTGCTTCTGATTGGTCTGTTTATATTTTTTGTTTCTTCCTGGTTCAGTCGGAAGGTTGTGCTTTTCTAAGAATTTCTCCATTTCTACCATGTTGTCCATTTTATGGGCATAGAGTTGCTTGTAGTAATCTCTCATGATCCTTTGTATTTCTGCAGTGTCAGTTGTTACTTCTCCTTTTCCATTTCTAATTCTGTTGATTTGAGTCTTCTCCCGTTTCTTATTGATGAGTCTCACTAACGGTTTATCAATTTTGCTTATGTTCTCAAAGAACCAGCTTTTAGTGTTATTGATCTTTGCTATCATTTTCTTCATTTCTTTTTCATTTATTTCTGATCTGATCTTATGATTTCTTTCCTTCTGCTAACTTTGGTTTTTTTTTTTTTTTTTTTTTTGGTTCTTGTTTCTCTAATTGCTTTAGGTGTAAGCTTAGGTTGTTTATTTTGAGACTTTTCTTGTTTCTTGAGGTAGGATTGTATTGGTATAAACTTCCCTCTTAGAACTGCTTTTGCTGCATCCCATAGGTTTTTGGTCATTGTGTTTTCTTTGTCATTTGTTTCTAGGTATTTTTGTATTTCCTCTTCAATTTCTTCAGTGATCTCTTGGTTATTTATTAGTGTGTTGTTTATCCACCATATGTTGTATTTTTTACAGGTTTTTATCCTGTAATTGATATCTAGTCTCATAGCATTGTTGTTGGAAAAGATACTTGATATGATTTTAATTTTCTTAAATTTACCAAGGCTTATTTTGTGACCCAAGGTATGATCTATCATGGGGAATGTTCCATGAGCACTTGAGAATAAAATGTAGTCTGTTGTTTATGAATGGAATGTCCCATAAATATCAATTAAGCCCATCATGTTTAATATATCATTTAAAGCTTTTTTTCCTTATTTATTTTCATTTTGGATATCTGTCCATTGGTGAAAGTAGGGTGGTAGAGTTCCCTTCTATTGTGTTATTGTCAATTTCCCCTTTTAGGGCTATTAGCATTTGCCTTATGTATTGTGGTGCTCCTGTATTAGGTGCATAATTATTTACAATTTGTATATCTTCTTCTTTGATTGATCCCTTGTTCATTATGTAGTGTCCTTCTTTGTCTCTTGTAATAGTCTTTATTTTAAAGTCCATTTTGTGTATGACGTGTGTTTAAAGGTGGAAAGAATCAAGCAAGCTTATAGTAAATAAGATGACTGAAAAGCTACCAATACGTAAATGACTGACATCCTAGATTTTGGTATACTGAATTTAGTAGTGGAAATTGAATATAAATAAAAATCATTGTCCATGTACAATAATATTCTGCAGTTCTCAAATTTGCTTCTTACTGTACTACAAACTGTGATATCATTTAATCACCATCTGTTGGTCAATCACCTTACTAAATCCACCCCAAATTCAAAGGAAGGAAAATTTGACTCCATCTTTTAATGTGCACATAAGGAGGAAAGGGATTGGTGGTGGTCAGCTTTGGAGAATATCTACCAAGACATCTCTCTTTTGTATGGAATTAGATCAGGTGAAGTTTTTCTTGGCAGTTCTATTGTCTGACTTTCCTCCCTTTAATCTCCTCTTGTTGGCATAAGGGGGATTATTTAGGGTGGGAAATAATAGATCAAGGTTGAGTTTCTTCCAGCCATGTCAATTCTGGACCTAAACAATAACAAAATTAAATAAAATGAGCCTAACCTTTCTCTCTGAACCTCATAGAATCTGTTGAACTCTGCCCTCTACAGAGCTCAAGTAAATAGCCTTTAAAATCCATTCCAATGATGTGTTGTGTAGATAATTACATAAATTTTCCTGTTTAAAAAAAAAAAATCAAATAGTATCAGAGGTACCTTCTCCTTTTTGAAATAATTAGCTCATCATTTAAGGAATTCACCCTGTAGGAAATTGTTTTATTTATTTATTTTTATTTTTATTTTTTTAGATTTTTTTGGCCATGCTGGATGGCACACGGGATTTTAGTTCCCTCAATAGGGATCAAACCTGTGCTTCCTGAATTGGAAGGACAGAGTCTTAACCACTGGACCACCAGGGAAATCCCAGAAAATCGTGTTTTAAATGAAGTAAGAAATTTCTGCTATTATTCTCTCAGAATTCCTATCTAGTACATAGCTGCCTGAGTTTTTGTTGCCTTCAACAATGCCTGTAATGTAGTTACTACATTAATAAATTTTTGTTGAATCTTGAGTGCTTGAAAGAATGCATTATACATTGACACTCTCTGAAATAGCAGGGAAATGTGTTCCTCAGATCCTAGGAAGGACAAATATATTCTGAATTCTATTTGCATAGATGCAAACATAGAATAATAATTTATGTGACATTCCAATAGCATAGTGCAGCTAGATTCATAATTTCTGATCTTTATTGTATGGAGCTGCATGTCATACTCATAACCCAGACCCCAGGGGCCATTTCCCCATTGTATTCCTAAGGTTCAAAAGAACTCTGGATGCTTTGAGTCAGATAATGAACTTACAAACTCAGTAGATAGTGGAAAATCAGGTCTCTAATACAAATCCTCCAAAGATCTTTCTAAGACATAATTTCCATTTTGATCCTGTTTCTGGACAGAAGAACCTGTCATGCTCCCCGGAGACTACAGACCAATGCATTCAAGTCTGCCTCTGCATCTGTAAGGAAGCAGACTGAAAGGCAATGTCGTTTGCGTTGGTCAGGTGCCCCAGCATCTGTGCTTCCAAGGTGATTGTGAATGTTCCAGGTAATGAGCAGCTTGGTGGTTCTGGCTCAGGTCCATGTGGCCTGGAGGGTGATGTGTTCCAACACTTTCTGAAATAGTGCTGCTAAAATCCTGACACTTCTTCTCCTAATCACTGATTAAGAAACTGCAATTGATTCAAACATGATATTCCGATTTCACGAGTCTCTCTATTAGCCTGGGAACAGATGTACTGCTACAAATTGCCAGAATCTGAGTGGATTGGCTTTGCTTCAAACTGTGCCCTATGTACATACCAATTTTGTTAGAGAAAAGCTTTGTACACAAAAAATTAGATAAATTCCTTAGGTTATAGATCATTTCTACCTTCTTTGGATAAGAAAACCCTTGCAACAAAAAATGTTTTCAAAAATATTCATGTGTTTTTTTATCTTTGTATTTCCTTATATGTGACTTTTTTCCTTGTCATGCTGAGGTATGTCCCTACTTCAAGGCCAAGCATGGGGGATGTACCAAGAGAGACAGAAAGACAGCAGTTACAACATGACTATGAACAGTTAAGATTTGGCACCTGCCATCTCAATTGAATTTTAAAGTCTACAGCAAGACAATAGTGAAAACTAGGAATTGTCTTTAAAAAAGGGCTTGTGTTGATTTTTTTATCATCTTTCTTCCACTTGAAATATCGAGAGGTAATCTTTGTCAATGTAGTCACAGAATGTTACAAAATCGAATTCTTTCCTAAATAGGAAGAAAAAAGAAGGGAAGCTATTTCCAGTCCTGACAGGTTGAGAAGAGGGAAAGAGGAGAGCTAAGGAAGGGAGAGAAAGAGAAATATGCTGGATTTTGCCTGTCAAGGTCAAGGTCAAGGTCATAAAGAAGAAAGCACATGATATGAGGTAGGTGGAAAGGAATCTTCAGAGAAAACAAACATCTACATCACTTCTCATTTGGAGGCAAGGAAGAGACTCCTGGGAAGTGTTTCCCTATAACTTCATAAGATAATCCAAAAGAGTAAACAAAGAGGGAGTGATAACATAGTCAGATTGAAGGGGAAATTATTCAGCACTCAAGAGCTGCCATTGGTCATTAGCTCTAAACTGATGGAAATAACCAGAAGGTCTTGCATGCTTCATAAGAGTGAGGGAGTATAGTCAACAGCTTCTAAGATGTGCCCAGTGATCCCCACCTCCTGGTATTCAAAGCCGTGTGGAGCTTCCTTGTTTGAATAACTTGCTTCTAACCAACATAATGGAGTAACCTGAAGGGGATGTCAATTCTGTGATTAGGTTTCCAATACTGGGACTTCTGTCTTGGTAGCAGATTCTCTCTATTGTTGCCTCAGTGTTATGCTTTAATGAAGGAAACTGCCATGTAGAAGAAGCCCACATGGCAGGAAGCAAAGGGTAGCTGTAGTAGTCTGCCTGGGTGTCATAACAATGCCACAGACTGAGTGCTTTAAATAACAGAAAATTATCTTATCACACTTCTGGAGATTGGAAATGTAAGATCAAGGTGCCATCAGGGTTGGTTTCTGGTGAGACTACTCTCCTTGTGTTGTTGATGGTTTCCTTCTCACTGGGCTCACATGGCCTTTCCTCTGTGCTTATGTGAAGAGAGAGAGAGAGATCTGGCATCTCTTCTTCATCTTATAAGGACACCAGTCCTATTGGATTAGAGCCCCACCCTGATGGCCTCACTTAACTTTAATCACCTCCTTAAAAGTCCCATCTCCAAATGCACATTCAGGGTTAGAACTTTAATATATGAGTCGGTAGACGGAAACAGCCAGTGAGGATGTGAGATCATCAGTGCAACAGCTAATGAAACTCTGAATGCCACCAACAATCAATGAGGGAGCTTGGAATCAGATCCTTCCCCAGTTGAGACTTCAGGTGAGACTGCAGACCCTGGTTTAACATCTTAACTGCAGGGTTGAGAGAAACTGTGAAACAAAGGATGCATATAAACCATGCCAAGATTCTTGACCTACAGATACTACAAGATGATAAATAAATTGTTTTAAACCACTCAGTTTTGGTGTTAGACAGCAATAGATGCAATAGATAGTTAATACAGAGCAGTAGGAGTCCTGAAAGGCAGTAGGTCATCCATGGAGGCCAGGAATCAGGCAAACACACTGTGCAGGAATAAAGAGCATGGTTCTGACTGAAGCAAACCTGCTGCTTCTCCTCAGTATGCTATGGAAGCAGAGAAGCTTAAGTGTGGTTGAGAATGTAGTTTCCAAAGTCAGACAAACCTGAATTCAAACCCCTCTGACACTTACTAACAGTCCATCCCTGGGCAAATCACTTTACAATAAAAGCGGATGCAAAGTGGTGAATGAAAAGCAAAGTGGCTTAATATCTAAAATGGATATAAAAAATGTTCTGAGAAATAAATGAGATAATGAGAGTATAATGCTTTGCACATAAAAATTGTTTGGTTGACATTAGTTATTATTGTTAGTATGCAAGTAGGAAGAGGGGGTAGGACTGGGGTTTAAAACACATACTGAGCTCTTAAAATTTACCATGCTGTATGTATTATACGCTATACAAACTATATATGCTCTTGCATCCTCTGTATGATGATCCATACATATGATCTTGCATTCTCTGCACCATTCTCATAAATGGCTACTATCAGCCTCATTTTTGGAACAGGAATCTCGGGGATTGTAAATAGCTTGACTAGAGTCATACAGGTCCCATGGGAATTTGAATCTAGGATCAGGGGTGTCAAGAACCTTGTCCCTTTTTGTTATACCTTGTCTCCAAAGTGATGATAAAACCCTGACAAAAATCTGTGGCGGTTCTTCAGGGTACTGCAGAGGTGTGCGCCAGCCTCTTGCAAAACAGAAAATTTAATGACAATAAAATACTCATTGGTTCAGACTGTCTTGAATTTGGATTGAATCCCTTTTTCTATCATTTCTGCTAATGTCATGGCCATGTCAGAAAGAGATTATCATTGACTAATATAAAATGACTTTACTTGATTTATTTGATTTACTTCACAAAAGAGAAAAGCAGCTTTATATTTACCATCGCTTATGAACAAAATAGGGTCATCACCCTTTACAGTGCATTGATTTGATTTTTGGTCACATCTTTCTCACACAATCCATTAGTTACAGCTGGATTATTATAGTTTCCTGAAATTGATCAAGTTTATATTGGGAAAGATGTTTTTAAAGAGAGAAATAAGAAACATGAAAACCTTTTTCTTTCATAGTAATAAGACAGAGGTGGCTATTTAAATTGGCATATTAACCTTCTATTTCCATGCAATCTTATGGAACAAACTACCCTGCTGTGTGCATATGTTTCTTGTGACTTCTCAATATGCTCTAAATGTTGCTTCTGGAAAATACAATGGTCAGGTTCTATAAGAACATCAATGAACTGTCAGGCCCATCCCACAAAGAATAAGAGGAAGACAAAATGAGACCAGGGAGAAAAACACTAGATAAATAATGTCAGTCAAAAGTGTTGAATAAGAAGAAGCTGGGAGCAAACAAGGGAAATGACAAACTATCATAGCAAAGACACTTTCAGATGCTGTGTTTCTATTAAATGCAGAAAATTGCCTGCTAAAATGACTACCAAAAAAAAGGAGATGAAAGAAATTTGAGAATTTGAGGTATGCTTTATCTCTCCCAGTCATTTTTTTATACACTCTAAAATCCAGTAAATATATTCAAAGTCATATTGACCCTGAATTTGGCCTTTAGATCCCTTGGGGAAAATGATATTTGACATATAAAATGATCAATTATGGTGAATGCCAAGCAAAGTGGCTTCAGCAATTCTCTGGTGCTCTGCTGGTTTCCCTCAATCACTACAGGCTGTTTTACAGTTGTGGTGGTGGGTTTTTTTAACTCTGCTTCTTTTCTCTTTTCTTGTTCTTTATTGAGTTTAATTACAGTTATTATTCATGGGCTGTTGAGCTTAAAAATCACTTGCTGTCTTGTATATTTACCCTGTACTTGATTCATTCCCAGCTGTTCATCAGTGCCATGGTATTCAGACTGGGGAGTGAAATCGCTTATCTTCACAGAGCAAAGAAAGCAGTTTCATTTACTGAAGGTTGATAAAGGGAGAATAATAAAATGATTACAATGACAATTCTTTCATTCAATTTATTTAAATTTTCTTTTATGTACCAATATGGGGGTATACTTTTTGACACCCTGTTAACTACTGTCACTAATTCCTGGAGACAGCTGAAAGAATGAAGCTGCTCTTTTTCTAGAAACAGTGGGTCAACATCTTTTGGCCCCACATGAAGACATATTGGCATCTCTGCCTCAGCACTGATATCTATGGACTGTTTTTACCCTATAGACATAACTGGAATAATATCAAATAAGCTTTCTCAGCATGAAAATTTTGCTGGAGTGCTGGCCGTTTCCACATTTTAACTCTCTACTTTGTGTGAAAACATTGTCTTGATTTTTTTAATATGCAAGGTGTTACCTGGGAGAAGTGACACAGTAGCTGTCACTAGCATATGGAGTTTCTTTATGAAATGACAAAGCTGCAAGTCATTCCATGGAGAATACTTCCTCAGTTCAGAATGAAGCAATTGTTCTCACGCATTGAGCACTAGCCAGTGAGGTCAGCCCCTTACTGGGACTTTATCATTGAAGTCCTCCAGAGCACTCTTCATAAGGGTTGGCAAGCCAACTTCCTCTCTTTACAATTAAGGTCACCTGCTAATCCATCCCTAAAATATATAATTTGAAGGTAATTGAAAAACCATACCTAAAATTATTTTTAAAATATTTCAGAGTCACAATATAGAAGATCACCTACTCTAACTTTCCTTTATTTTAAGATGAAAAAGTATGACACTTAGAGGTTTTAAATGAATTGGTGGCACAGTCAATGTTTCATGGGTTATTAAAAAGTCCAAGAAAGAGAAAATCTATAGAAGCAAGCAACTACTACTCTGGCATTTACCTCGAAGGTGTGTGCCCATCCGAGGTGGCTTACACACTGGGACTGAAAGGACTTTTGCAGACAAAAGTCAAAATCTGAGGTCCTGGATAACATGGAAGTTTGAATCAAATATACCCACACAGACATAAAACCAGGACTCCTAAAAAGTGATACCTTGCATATCCTTAGGGTCAAGTGGACTCCTTGAAGAGGAGGAAAGAAGTGAGACTACCTACCTACTTTATCTCTTGGTCAAGAAAAAGAAAATCTCCCCTGAAAATCATTAGCTGTCTGCTGGTAAGAGGCCAGTGTCCATACTACTTGGATGCCTCAAAGTACTCAAGAGTATTAATTTAAATGGAGTGATCCTCAGTAATAGTGCCTCTAGGAACCTGGCAGTGTTACCAAGTCCAAGCTCGCTCTGCTTGCCGCACAACAGGCCAATAAATCGGAGACGAGGTGTTGAGGCAAGGAATACGACTTTATTTGGAAAGCTGGCAGACCAAGAAGATGGCAGACTAGTGACCCCAAAAAACCATCTTATCGGGGTTTGGATGCCAGTTTCTTTTATAGCACAGAGAGGGGGAGGAGATGAGGAAGTAAAGTAAAAAGGCCATACGTTCTGCAAATATCTCCTGGAATGGCCAGCCTCGGGGAGTGGATAGGTTAATTTCTTCTTTCTTGCAGCCATCCACAGGTGAACAGGATCTGGATGTTTCCCCGGACAAAGGCACTTTGGTTTAACATTCAGGCAGGGGGCAGGGCTCCCTGAGGCAGGCCATTATGTATAGACAGTATCCTTTTAGTGAACAAAAGCAATGGGAAGGGCTTCCCTGGTGGCACAGTGGTTGAGAGTCTGCCTGCCAATGCAGGGGACACGGGTTCGAGCCCTGGTCTGGGAGGATCCCACATGCCACGGAGCAACTTGGCCCGTGAGCCACAATTACTGAGCCTGCGCGTCTGGAGCCTGTGCTCCACAGCAAGAGAGGCCGCGATAGTGAGAGGCCCGCGCACCGCGATGAAGAGTGGCTCCCGCTTGCCACAGCTGGAGAAAGCCCTCGCACAGAAAAGAAGACCCAACACAGACATAAATAAATAAATAAATAAATAAATAAATAAAAATAAAAAATGACTAATACTCTAAAAAAAAAGAAATGCTTTTGACATCATGGTCGTATAAGGAGACCCTTAAAAAAAAAAAAGGGAAGCAAAGGTTAAAGTAAAATAAACAGATCCAACATGTAGTCAGATTTGGCTCTTCCCTGTTACACCTGGAGGAAAGGATAATATTCCCTGGAGGAACACACTTTAACCAGGCCTCAAAATTATGATACTGATAACATATGAAGGAAAATAATGAAATGAAAAACCCAAAGGAACAAATCAGATCGCATAGACTATAAACACAAGATTATGAGATACAGAACAGTAAAATGTTTATACCATTAAAAAAAATGAGGTTATAAAAAGGAACTCAGTGACATAAAAGCAATCAAAAGCAAAGAGGCCACTTTGAAAAAGAAGCAGTTACTTAGAATGAGATGAGTGCAAAAACTCAATGAATTGGATTAACAGCAAATTAGATGCAAATTAAGAGGTTATGAGTGAACCAGAATATAGAAATAAACATGTTGAAAGAAAGTACCAGAAGGCAAAATGATGGAAAATAGGGAAGTTGAAAAACAAGAAGGGTAGAGTGGACTTGTTTATCACATTTCTAATTGAAATTACAGAAAGAGGAAAGAGAGAAAAAGAAGAGGAAATATTCTCTAATTCATTTTATGAGATTAATAACATATCAGGAGAAGAACATTGTAAGAAAGGAAAGTTATAGAGCAAATTATAGAACAAGATACACATTCATGTAAATTTATATGTATATGTAAATTCATTTATATATATGAATAATGTTTTTAATGAAATGATTTAACAATGAAAATAAATAAACTATAGCTTCTGCATGGCTGAATTCCAGAAACATAACATTGAAAATAAAGTCATGAAAGAATATATTTAAAGTTTGTACTCATATAAATACGCCATACATGAAAAACTAAACAATAGAGTAAGTCCCCTACATACAAACGAGTTTAGTTCCTAGAGTGCGTTTGTAAGTCCAATTTGTTCATAAGTCCAACAAAGTGAGCCTAGGTACCCAACTAACATAATCGGCCATATACTACTGTACTGTAATAGGTTTATAATACTTTTCACACAAATAATTCATAAAAAACAAACACAAAAGATAAAGAAAACCTTTTTAATCTTACAGTACAGTACCTTGAAAAGTACAGTAGTACAGTACAACAGCTGGCATACCGGGGTTGGTAGCCACACCAGCTACATCACTGCTGCTTTTACACCTGCTTCCAGACATCCTGGGCTTGAAATAAAGATACTGTACTACTGTACTCTGTACAGTACTGTACAGTAAAGTACACAAAAGCACAACCACTTGTAGAGGATGGACGCACATGACCATGCACACCAGACACATGAACTAACTTATGTGATTGGACATGCCAATGCACGCTTGCATCTTTGATAGTTTGCAACTTGAAGGTTTGTATGTAGGGGACTTAATGTATATTATTTAAAGATTCTTGCTTATACATTTAAAACTTAAAGTGAAGTGACAGAACAATAAACACAGAATTCAGGTTAGTGGTTACATCTGAGGTAGGAGGAAGTGGGTGGCAATACAAGTGAGGTCCACAGGGTCCTGAAAGATGTTGATAATATTCTAATTTTTGAGCAATGTGGTTGATACATGGGATTTTGCTTTATTGTTTTAAAACATGCCTATATATTATGCATATTCTTACATATTATATGCATCATAATAAAAATAAATAGGAATTACTTAAAAATTATTACTTTCATTTGTCTAATATCTTAAGTTGCATGCTTGACTCATTAATTTTTAGAGCACTTATTTTCTAATATATATCTACTATACCATAGTACATACCAGTCTTTATTTATTTCCTTTTTTTTGTTTTTTGTTTTTCCCTGAAAAGAAAGGATTTTTCTGCTCCTTGAATGTTTAGTTGCATTTTACTCTAAAATTATGTGGGTCTGGTGTCGTCATTTAGAATAGTTTTCAACAACAGATTCAATCATTTTAATGGTTACAGGACTATTTGGGTTACTATATCTTGAGTCAGTTTTTTTTTTTTTTTTTTTTTTTTTTTTTTAAATTTATTCATTTATTTTTGGCTGTGTTGGGTCTTCGTTTCTGTGTGAGGGCCCTCTCCAGCTGCGGCAAGCGGGGGCCACTCTTCATCGCCGTGCGCAGGCCTCTCACTATCGCGGCCTCTCCTGCTGCGGATCACAGGCTCCAGACGCGCAGGCTCAGCAGTCGTGGTGCACGGGCTTAGTTGTTTCGCGGCATGTGGGATCCTCCCAGGCCAGGGCTCGAACCCGTGTCCCCTGCATTGGCAGGCAGATTCCCAACCACTGCGCCACCAGGGAAGCCCGAGTCAGTTTTTATAATTTATATTTTTCTGGAAATTGGTTCATTTCATAAATATTTTCAAATTTATTTGCATAAGTGGTCCATAATATTCTCAGTATCTGTTACTCTCTGTACATTTTTATGTCCACACTTAAAATTAACCAAGAAGCTTGTTTATTTTATTAGTCATTTTCCAATAATCAATGTTTACTTTTGTTTATTCTCTGAATGAAATACTATTTCATTACTTTTGAATTTATTCATTTTCTGTTGTTTTATTCTAGACAAGGAAATTATAATTATTATTAATTTTGAGAGTAATGGGGATCCATTGAAGGGTTTTAAACAGAACAGTAACATATTCTAGATTTGTATATTAGAAAGATCACTCTGCAGTGTGAATATTTTAAGTTTGGGCAAGACTAGAGGAAAAATATATAGGAGGCTATTGAAGAAACCTATGTATTTTAGGGCAAAGGGGAGCAATGGATGGATTCAGGACATATTTAGGAGGTTCAGAATCAACAGAATGTAAAATAATTAGATGTTCAAAGTAAAGCAAAGAAGACCTCATAGATGACATTGAGATTTGGGTCTTGGGAAATTTAGTAGAGCATGGAGCCAGTCACTTAGCTCTGGAACTGAGCGAATGAGCAAAGTGGGGTCAAGACAATGTGCTTGGTTTTGGACAGGTTGAGTTTGAGGTGTCTGAGCACTTTCTGAGTGAATCTGACCTGAAGCAAGTCTGAAGGTCAGGTAATGGATTTGCCTGGAGGTAAACATTTAGGAGGTATCAGTCTCCTACAGAAAACTGAAGACAGGATTTCAGAAGCTTTCTTAGGGAAATTGTGTAGCTCAAGAAGAGACTGAGATTCCTAAAGGACTCTAATATTTTCTTTTAATTTTTATTTTATATTGGAGTATAGTTGATTAACAATGTTGTGTTAGTTTCAGGTGTACAACAAAGTGAGTCATATACATGTATATATTCTTTTTAAAATTCTTTTCCCATTTAGGTTATTACAGAATATTGAGCAGAGTTCCCTGTGTTATACAGTAGGTCCTTGTTGGTTATCTCATTTATAAATAGTAGTGTGTATATGTTAAAATTGGTGTCACAATCTATAGACTTTGAGTAATGAAAAGTTTTCGTCTGTTATCTTAATTGTATGAATTTTTTTCTATAGTTATTCTCTGTTTTATTGCACACACAACTGTGGAATGAAGTTTTCCTTTTTATTTTATATTGGAGTATAGTTGATTAACAATGTTGTTTTAGTTTCAGGTGTACAACAAAGTGATTCAGTTATACATACACATGTATATATTCTTTTTCAAATTCTTTTCCCATTTAGGTTATTACAGAATATTGAGCAGAGTTCCCTGTGCTATACAGTAAGTCCTTGTTGGTTATTCATTTTAAATATAACAGTGGGTACATGCCAATCCCAAACTCCCAATCTCTTCCTCCCCCCATCCTTCCTCCTGGTTCAATATTTTTAAACTATGCAAAAAATAGGTCTTCCAATTAGGAAGTCAAAAACTAGAAAAGAAAAAAAAACTTTGGAGGAAAATCAAGAGCACATAAATATGGAAACCATAGGATCTGGTAAGACTGACAAATGGGTAAATGTCAGAGAGAAGTTAGGTAAGATGAGGAATGTCAGTTGCTGATCAAAAGCGACAAAAAGAAGGCTTGCTGACTTCGATAAAGATAAAAACTACAAGGTCAAGGATAATGAAAGAAGGATGACCAGAGAATATTTAAGCCACACCACAAAAGGCTTTATAGAATTTAGTTGGCTGGTTAATTGTATTAGATAAACAAACAAACAAAAACAAAAATTTAGGAAGGATGTGACCTCACAGATTTGGATTCTGAGAGAATGATAAGACAATAGAAAGGTATATGCTTATTACCTTCTTTTTAAAATTGCTAATAAATGGCTTCTAAAGGTTATAAGCATTGAAAGACATTAGCATATTTACTTCACTACATTTTAGAGTTTCAGGTGTGAGACTCAATCGGTGAACTGCTGTATTAACCTGTCAACATATATCTTTTTCATTCAATATTACTTTTTGTTTGCATTCTTTTCATCTTATCCATCCTATCAAGACCTTCTTCTCCCCCCTCTCAACTTTTTAAGAAAATCAAATAAAAATTGAATTTACAATAAAAAAAAGTTAAGTCTCACTTCCAAAATCATTGAAATAGATTTTTTTCTTGGCTTTTCTGGGAATTAGATCCATGAATCAACCTAGTTTAAGTTCCATGTAATTGCAGCTAGCGATTAGACCACAGTCAAAGGTGACAACTCTGAGGAGAGAAATAATCTGCTGACTTCTGCAGCAAACATAGACACATATGTTGCTGAGCTGATTTGATTATGGCATAATAATTTCATGCAACAAATTCTTTTCAAATTGTTCACAATCAACATTTGGTATAGATAATAATAAAGGATGTATGGGTTTGCCAACCCACTTTATCCTGTGCAAATGATTTTCTCTCAGTTAAAGATGCATGGCGTACTTTAAGTCATATCTCTTAGAGTTTATACATAATGCAGAAAACTCTTTACCGTGAACCATTTGCCAGTGGCAATCTCTTTTATCCTATATTAGCAAAAGCAATTCCTCCCTTGTGGTATGCTTCAGCATATCCTATTAATTTACTAGTAGGTAATATTCTCATTGTAGCCATCTCCCATGATAACATTAATTGGCATCCAGGAACAAGCCCCTGTCATCTATACAATTTGACTTCAGTTTTTGCTCTTTTATAAGCATTTTTAACCTTGCCTTCACAATAGAACTGCTCAATAAAAGGAAAGTAACCTTATCTTCTCAGACCCACTGCCCTCATGGTGTCTGTCCTGAACACAGCTGTGTGTACCAAGGAGATCAACAGACCATTCCATTTTGCCTCTTTTTCTATCTGGCTTTTGGGTATTCTATAAAGTATACTGTTCTTCATTCCTTACTGACTGAATTGTGCTGCTCTCAAAATCTCTTTGAATTTACCTTGTACCAGAAACCATGTACTTGCCAAGTGTTGTAGGTCGCTTTGTATCTCTCTAAAGGAATAAATAGAGAAAAAAGAAATTCTTTCCCTGCTTATGTGCTTAGGAAATGATTTGTCTCAAAGTATGGGCCAAGTCCTCGGAATAAAGAGAAATTGTGAAGGCAAATAAAAGGGCTCAACAGAGCTAGGTTTACCTATGTGTCGAGTATGGAACCAGGGAGTAAAGTTGAACGGTGTCTTAATATCCACCTAGTCCAAATGCTCATAAATTCAACAATCATTTCTCCAAAACCAAACTCTGGTCATAAAACCCATGTATGTCCCCAAGGAGCATCTTGCTGCATAATGCTTGATCAGGAATTTGAACATCTCCTTCTCCTCTGCCTACTCAGATGGCGTCCTTGAGGCTAAACATGTACAAATTTAGTGTCCTTCTCAATCCAACCTTAACCAAGATAGCCAATATCTTAAGAACACCATCCTCATTAGTAGGTGAAGTCTGAGATTGGTTGAACTGCTATGAACTTGGTATATGGTGGTCTTTGGGGTGAACCCTAAACAGCTTAGTACTTTCAGATGTTCAGATTTCCCCCAATCTCTGACATATTTTTCCCGAACCATGACTGGTCTTGTCCCTGTTTACTCAAAAAGCATTCTAATCTCATACATGGGCTGAAGCCTTTCCCTAAGTACAGGCTCACTCACATGGAATCCTAAAGTTTCAGCTTTTGATAGATTATTGACTCTGGAATGCTAAATGTTTTCTTAATGCCACAGGAGTAACATCATCTAGCTTATTTAGCTAAGCCCTATCCTACTGTGATTTTCTTCAGTCTAATATGGAAGCACAACCACTTGTCTTTTTCCTCTGAAGATGGGATGCCACCAAGTGAACAGAACTCTGTTTTCTCCTGAGAACAGAAAACTAAATTATGCCTTTGTACTGAATAACTTCACAACTATTAATGCAGCATAAAGGAATATTAAGTTTCCTAGAAGCTACATAATGCTGTTAACTTTCGAATTTACAAAATGTAGCAGTTATGCAAATAGTAGGTATTTGGTAATTGGTTAAGTCATTTTCTATAGCTAGGTAGAGTCAGGTATCTTTCTATGAGTTCTTGTGCAAGTTGGTTTTATGAACCCAGAAATTTGCAGCTATTCATGATATATTTTATTTTGTTTTATTCAGTGTATCATTCTTTTTTATTTAGATACTTGTACAAAGGTTTTCTTCAAAAATGGTATGATTTAGATCTTAATCTGTGTCATTTAAAAAGCTAATAATTGTGTTTTCTCTACACTCATTTGAATTATTGGCTAAATTTAGGCTAAATGTAACCAAGGATGAAGCCTATCTTTTGCCACAAAAATCCTCCTTTGAGTTTTTTTTTTAATCTAATAATTATCACTTTGGAGTCATCATAATTTAACGAATTACAGGTTACAAATCTATGTCACAGTTTTCCAACTTATTTCAAGAATGCAATGAGATGTTCTACTAAATATCTGGGATTATTTGAAGATTCATCCCTATTTTATAATTAAAGAACTGAAGCTCAATGAAATTGAGATAATACTTGCTCATCTCTTATCTTTCAGAAGTTCTACTGTTCTCAAAAATGTCTTAATTAATAGTGATCTAATTATTTATTCATCATGAAACTAGTGTTCAGTTACTATGACAAAGGGTCTCTTCAATTTCACATACCACCCTGAGACATAACGCCTTTGAAAACAACAACATGCTATCCTATAAAGTTCCCATAAAACTGTGTGACTATAAGATCAAGGACTTGGTCTGCTCTTTTGACCACTTCATACCCAGAGCCTAACAGAGTGTAGCAAACAGTAGGCACTAAATAAATCTTTGCCAAAAGAAAAATTTTTATCTCTTTCCCAATATTACGCTTCAAGTCTGTCTTTAACTGTTCCTGCTCTGTCATTTTGAACTGACAGCTAAGTCTCTTTGGCAGAATAAATAGGTACAAAATAAAAATCAAATAGTCCCATATTCTCCATTTCATCCTTTTTCATTCTCTACTCTAAGCTAAAGTCCTGGACCTTCTTGACTCTAAAATTGTTAAGAGGTCCTATTGATTGGACTTTGCAATTATTTCATGAAATTGGAGTGTTAGTTTTTGTCATATTATTTTTATTTCATATAATAACTTCTTTTTCTTTATAAAGTTTACCAATAATGTTTATGTTAAAATAAAAATAATTTGACTGATATTATACCCATCTTATAATTCTGAAACTTGGACATTGATAAGTAATATTTTCTCAAAAATATAGTGATGGCATGCTTGTGAATCAAGACTCAAATTCATGACTACCATCTTGGGCAACTGTGACCTTCCACTGCCCTTTAGCTGCCTTCACCACTCTTTTGTAACCACCTCTGATTACATTCCCACTCTTTCCAGCCTCTCTGAGTGTCCTTAAAAAGTAGGTTTAATTGAAAATCTATGAAAGTAATCTGCTTTCTATGGATACCTCCTCATTTGCTTTGTCATTTAGATTATTTTTATATTCAGCATTTTATCTTTGCATATTTTTGTCCATCTTGAATCATTTTTCTTATAGAGACTCAGCCCATGAGAGTGCTAAGTTCCTTCAAAGAGGGCTTTTGAAAATTGGTCATATAAAGCAGTCCCCTTTGGCAATCTCAAATGCCAAGAATTAAGAAAATTTCTCACAAGAGCTCATTCCCTAATATACTTTCTCTTTTAGTGTGAATCCTTGCAAAGATTGTATGGTTCTACTCCCCTGTACTAAACCCTCATATTTCTATTACTTCGAGAAGCTTCTAAATTCCTGATGGAACACTGATTAAAGCAATAATCTAGAGAATATTTAGCAAATTAGTTCTGGGAAGCATGTGCAATAATGTTCATAGCAAATAATAGCAAAATACCAAGTAATAGGAAGAGAGATTTTAAAAGAGTAAGATCAGAGGAATGCTGTGCTCTTTACCACAGAGGGAATGAAGTGAAATGAACAGAAATTAAGACTTTCCTATTTACAATATTAATGTTGTCAGTAATTTATTTCAGCCCTACTAAACAGAAATTTTTAAAATTTTAGCTATTTTTATCCTCAACAAAATACTAGCAAACTGAGTGCAACCACACACTAAAAGGTTCATACACCATGATTAAGTGGGATTTATCCCAGTGATGCAAGAATTCTTCAATGTATGCAAATCAATCACTATGACACACCACATTAACAAACTGAAGAATAAAAACCATATGATCATCTCAATAGACACAGAAATAGCTTTTGACAAAATTCAACACCCATTTATGATAAAAACTTTCCAGAAAGTGGGTCCAGAGGGAACATACCTCAGCATAATAAAGACCATATATAACAAACCCACAACAAACATCATTCTCAATGCTGAAAAACTGAAAGCATTTCTCTAAGATCAGGAACAAGAAAAGGATGTCCACTCTTGCCTCTTTTATTCAACATAGTTTTGGAAGTCCTAGCCACAGCAATCAGAGAAGAAAAAGAAAGAAAAGGAATCCAAGTTGCAAAAGAAGAAGTAAAACTGTCATTGTTTGCAGATCACATTATACTATACACAGAAAATCCTAAAGAGGCTACCAGAAAACTACTAAAGCTTATCAATGAATTTGGTAAAGTTTCAGGATACAAAACTAATACACAGAAATCTCTTGCTTTCCTATACACTAAAAACAAAAGATCAGAAAGAGAAATTAAGGAAACAATCCCCTTTACCATCACATCAAAAATAATAAAATACCTAGGAATAAACTTACCTAAGGGAGCAAAAACCTATACTCAGAAAAATATAAGATACTGATGAAAGAAATCAAAGATGACACAAACAGATGGAGTAATATACCATGTTCTTTGATTGGAAGAATCAATATTATCAAAATGATTAAGCTACTTAAAACAATCTACAGATTCAATGCAATCCCTATCAAATTACCAATGGCATTTTTCACAGAATTAGAACAAAAAATTTTACAATTTGTAGGGAAACACAAAAGATCCTGAGTAGCCAAAGCAATCTTGAGAAAGAAAAACAGAGCTGGAAGAATCAGGCCCCCTGACTTCAGACTATACCACAAAGCTACAGTAATCAAAACAGTATGGTACTGGCACAGAAACAGAAATATAGATCAATGAAGCAGGATATAAAGGCCACAGATTAGGTGACCACATATCCATGGTCACCTAATTTATGACAAAGGCAGCAAGAATATACAATGGAGAAAAGACAGACTCTTCAATAAGTGGTGCTGGGAAAACTAGACAGCTACATATAAAAGAATGAAATTAGAACACTCCCTAACACCATACACAAAAAAAACCCTCAAAATGTATTAAAGACCTAAATGTGAGACCAGACACTATAAAACTCTTAAAGGAAAACATAGGCAGAACACTCTTTGACATAAATCACAGCAAGATCTTTTTTGACCAATCTCCTAGAGAAATGGAAATAAAAACAAAAATAAACAAATGGGACCTAATGAAATTTAAAAGCTTTGTCACAGCAAAGGAAACCATAAACAAATGAAAAGACAACCCATAGAATGGGAGAAAATATTTGCAAATGAAGTGACTCACAAGGGATTAATCTCTAAAATATACAAGCAGCTCATGCAGCTCAATAAAAAAAACCAAACAACCCAATCAAAAAATAGGCAGATAACGAAAATAGACATTTCTCCACAGAAGACATACAGATGGCCAAAAAGCACATGAAAAGATGCTCAACATCACTAATTACTAGAGAAATGCAAATCAAAACTATGGCCATAATCAAAAATTCTACAACTAATAAATGCTGGAGAGAGTGTGGAGAAAAGGGAACCCTTCTACACTATTGGTGGAAATGTAAATTGGTAAAGTTACTATGGAGAGCAGTATGGATGTTCTACAAAAAACTAAAAATAGAACTACCATATGACCCAGCAATCCCACTACTGGGCATATATCCTGAGAAAACCATAATTCAAAAAGAGTCATGTATCACAATGTTCATTGCAGCTCTATTTATATTAGCCAGGACATGGAAGCAACTTAAATGTCCCTCAACAGAGGAATGGATAAAGAAGATGTGGAACTTATATACAATGGAATATTATTCAGCCATAAAAAAGAAAGAAACCATGCTATTTGCAGCAATATGTATGGAGCTAGAGATTGTTATACTGAATGAAGTAAGTCAGACAGAGAAGGACAAATATTGTATGGTATCACTTACATGTGGAACCTAAAAAAAGGGTACAAATGAATTTATTTACAAAACACAAATAGAGTTACAGATGTAGAAAACAATCTTATGGTTACCAGGAACCACAGAAGGAAGGAAAAAGGAGGAGGGGTAAATTGGGAGATTGGGATTGACATATACACACTACTATATATAAAATAGATAACTAATAAGGACCTACTGTATAGCACAGGGTACTCTACTTGATATTCTGTAATGACCTATATTGGAAAAAAATCTCAGAAAGAGTGGATATATGTATATGTATAACTGATTCACTTTGCCATATAGCAGAAAGTAACACAGCACTGTAAATCAACTATACTCTAATAAAAATTAAAAACAAAACACAAAAATCTATATTTTAATCTGCACAAAAAAATTTGAGTTAGTATTACGTTTACTAGTGTTATTATTATTATGATTATTATTAGAAGTAGTATTTTTCCCTTTGTAGATTCAGAAATTTAAGAAACTTGCCCAAGATTACAAAACCTGTAAACTGTAAGGTAAAGCCAGATTCAAAATCTGGATTTTCTGACTTCAAATCTAGGCTTCTTTTGAGGAAGAAGTTAAGGCCATAAGGCAGTTTCCTTTCTCACTTCCTCTGTCCTCTGAAATTTAAAATATCTGGTCTCATGCTTTCAAGGATTTTAGAAGTTCCATGAACAACATCTCTGTTGCCAAATTCCTTCACCATGTATGCTTCCCAAACCCAAATGCTCTCTTCATTCCTTTGGGGAGGAAAGTGCAGGGTCATACATCTTGTAAAAATAACCATTAAAGTTATTCCACACACTAAGATCTTAGTTGAATAATCATTTCACATTCCCCCTGAGGGAAGTACCCCTCAGTGTGACCATTCAGGAAAGCAACATATTAAGTATGAGAGCCCTGGGTTTGCCAGTTGCCTTTATCACACCTTAAGGTGAAATAGACACTCACAAAATTAAGCTAGTAAAAGCTTTGGCAAAATTTTCTGGAGACATTCCATGAATGGGAATGACAGTATCCACCATGGGCTGATTGTCTAATATGCTACTTTACAAATGGATCTTATTCTCCATTATGACCAGTGAAGAAACTGAGGTTACAGAAGGGTCAGTAGCAAGTCTAAGATCACACAGTGAGCTGATACATGGTAGAGACAGTTTCCAAATCCAGGTCTGTCTGACTCTAAAGCTTATGTTCTTTCCATAACAAGAGGTGCTTTCCCATATTTGTATCTCACTGCACCCTCATGTGAATTCTTGTTGAGTATGTACCTACCCATCCAGGATGTAGAGACCAGAAAAGCTACCCTTACATTCCCAGGCTGGGAGTAACAGAACTCACACTCTCTGAGAATAGAAAGGGCAAATATAAGACTTTTCTAGTCGGAGGAGGAATGAGGAGGCACTTAAATGGTGTAGCTCACAGGAATGCCATCCTCATTGCCATTTAGAAGAAGAAAGTGAAGTGAACATTAAGACCGTCAGTTTAGAAATCTATTGCTGATGATTTTTTTCATAATTACATAGCAATTTTCTTGATTCCTCACAATTATTTTGTGTGTTAGATATTCTTAACATTGTTGTTAATATTATTTTCTTTTTATAGATGAAATTAAAAGAGTTCAAGTGGCTTGTCCAAGACCACAAGCAATAACCCAGAATCAAATTTCCTATTTTCTAACTCCAAATCTGAACATTTTCCACAATATTATGCAATCTATAGCTAACTATTTGTCACTGAGATATGCAATTCCATTTACATGCCATAGAACCATTAAAACCTATTTTGAGTGAGCAGAAAATAGGATGTGTGAGTACTGGTAAAGAATCAAAGAATAAAGGTAAAGAATCAAAGAATCAGGAAGTTTGATTACAAAATTGCAATATATACTTGACCCATGACACAATACAATCCATTTTGGCTTAGGCTTTCTGACGATCATCGTGAGGAAGTGGATTTTCACTTTTTCATTGCTGCTCCTCCAAGGAAATGACCCCAACATGGGGAACTGGCCTTTATGCATAACTGAATAGAGAAGATGAGGTCTAATACTAAGAGAATAAGGTCAGTTATCCACTTTAAGAGGGCAAGTGGAAAGCTGTGGTGAGGAAATAATCCCAGGGATCAGGGCCCAGGGATCCCAGAAAAAAATCAGGAAACAAAGTACATGGTAGGATAACATTCAAGAGACAGACCATGCTTGATGCCTTGGAAGAACTCTTTTTGTGTAATAGCCATGTGGCTTCTGGATTGCCCTGTTTAAGGACATAAGGGAGGAGCAAAAATGTAAAGTGTTATTGAGGAAATAAACATCATAGATTATTTCTGTGAAAGAAAAGCCCAACAGACTTGTTTAACTATTTCATAAATTGGGAAGTGGAAATACTGGAAAAACTGTTTACTTAAAGCTACTCAACCTCATACCTGCCCAGTTTGCAGCAGTGGCAAAATAACTCTAAGACTCCATGAAGAACATTTCCTAGTGCTAATTCAAGGACAGGTACCTATGATTTTTCACATCGTCATGAAATAGGACTGACAGTGTAAAAGCATCCCTATTTTTCCATTTTCACATTGAGAAGTATATTATAATATCTTTCCCCCAGATCTTCTGAAATACATTTTCTTTTTTGTATAAGGGAAAGTATGAATGGACATGTAATGAATCTCAGGAAGGAAAAAAAATCATGGGATTAACATTCTCTTAAAAGTGACTGAGAATATCAAGAGAAAGAGATCATTTTTTTAAATGGAGAATTTATCTAATATTCTTCTAACATTTGAATATATAGCATTGTATCAAATATATACAATTACAAATGACTTCGACATAGCACCTATACAATTAAAACATTATCCAGTTCATCAATATGATCCAAAAGAGTACCCATTCTTTAACCCAGCCCCAGTAACTTTTCTGGAAAAGAAAACTGGGCAGGTTCTAGAAAAATTCAGTCCCCATGTAATGAATAATTATTCACATCATATATTTATCAGAAGTAAGCCAAATGCAATGTACCTACCCACCATCTGCCAAGAGTGACTGACACACTGGGTAATTATAATACGATTTTGAAGGGAATATATTACCAGTTTGACATCTGGAAATCGGAAATCTAAATACTTATACAAGTCTCTAGTGAAGATGTGTCTCAATTCGTATTTGTGTCATGTCTTTTTTAATGCCATTTTTAAAGTCACTTTCCATTTTTAAAGGCAGCCTTGCTGAATCTGCTCTCATTGCAGCTCAGCTCCTGTGGTTCACATATGGTGTGAATCCAACTGGCTTATGGTTGCAGCTGATCCCATTGTTTAGGGATGAAATGATTAACTAGGTTTACCATGAGTACAAAAACTAAAGAAAGAAAATTATATTTATGTTATTATTCTAATGTCTATCAATCAAAGGAACACTGTTATAACGTCTCATAAATATATAAGTGCACATATGGCCCCGTTTTTATGCCAGAAATGTTGGCTGGGTATTCTTGAAGAATATTATTTAGTAAGAAAATATCAATGGACTAGATGATGTTTTCAATGAATACATACGATACAGAGAAAGATATAATTGTAGAAATCTTATTCACTAGTGCCATATGTCTAAGAGGACATGATATTATCAATATTTCTACTTCACATAAGCATCCTTTTATCGTTTTAAAATGGCAATGTTAATGGCAGAACAAACTTAAGAGACATATTCTAATGAGCATTTTGATGAAGCTCCTGATTTTGAAAGGATTATGTTCTAGCTTGCTTAGTCTTTGCATTTGAGATGTCCAGTGACCACTCTGTACCAGGAGACAGAAATGGAGCTGTCCATGAGCCCCATTTATTTGTATATATTCTTTGGAGAAATGTATATTTAGGTCTTCTACCTATTTTTTAACTGGGTTGTTAGTTTTTTTGTTATGGATCTCCATGAGTTATTTGTATATTTTGGAGATTGATCCTTTGTCCATTATTTCATTTGCAAATATTTTCTCCCATTATGAGGGTTGTCTTTTCATCTTGTTTATGGTTTCCTTTGCTGTGCAAAAGCTTTGAAGTTTCATTAGGTCCCATTTGTTCATTTTTGTTTTTATTTTCATTACACTAGGAGGTGGGTCAAAAAAGATCTTGCGGTGGTTTATGTCAAAGAGTGTTTTCCTCTAAGAGTTTTATAGTATCTTGTCTTACATTTAGGTCTTTAATCCATTTGGAGTTTATTTTTGTGTATGGTGTTAGGTAGTATTCTAATTTCATTCTTTCACATGTAGCTGTTCAGTTACATATTTATTCTTTTTCAGATTCTTTTCTCATATAAGTTATCCCAGAATATTGAGTAGAGTTCCCTGTGCTATACAGTAGGTCCTTGTTGGTTATCTATCTTATATATAGTAGTGTATGTATGTTCACCCCAAGCTCCTGATTTATGCCCCCTCCCATGTTTCCCTTTTGGTAACCATGAGTTTGTTTTCAGTATCTGTAAGTCTGATTCTACTTTGTAAATAAGTTCATTTGTATCATTTTTTAAATTAGATTCCCATATGAGTGATATCATATGATATTTGTCTTTCTCTGTATTTCCAGTTCAAACACGTATATGAATTCTACAATTTAACATCATTGTCCTTGTCACTGACTCCATTCATGATTTAGATTTCTCAGAAACTCCTGACCCTTATTTCCAACTACGTCCCATGGACAATTAGAGTTTCCCAAAACTGAACTACTCAGAGGCCACCAAACATGCCTCATGTTTTCCCACTTCCATGTTTTGTTTACATTTTTTTTTGCCTCACTTGAAAACCAAAATCTTTCATCACTGAAATTCTGAGTCCTGCTTTTTCTGCCAGATCCATGTCCAACATGTTTTTCTTCTGTAAAGGTATGTTCTCTCTCCCTTCTGTGAAAGCCTGTAGTATTTTACCTGCAATCCTCTTACAAATATTTATCATTTTTGCTCACTATGAAAAGGCATTCTCTTTCCCCAGTAAAAGCTGAGTTTTTAAAGACAAGTTATGTATTTTGCATTTTATCATGTTCCCTCTCTCAATGCTATTAAATGAATGTTGCTCTGCAACAGAAGTTATAATTAAAAGTTTGGCTGGAAAGAAAGCTTAATGATGAGATAAAAAACAGTTTAGGAAC
Source organism: Balaenoptera acutorostrata (assembly GCF_949987535.1). Taxonomy (NCBI): domain Eukaryota; kingdom Metazoa; phylum Chordata; class Mammalia; order Artiodactyla; family Balaenopteridae; genus Balaenoptera; species Balaenoptera acutorostrata. The sequence continues at coordinate 6,757,750 of NC_080067.1, forward strand.
TATAAATCTATATGGTTTTTATTTCTAACAGGTAGTGCTCAGAGTCAAGACAGGGATGTCTGCTCTTGCCACATCTATTTAACATTGTACTGGTGATTCTACCCAGGGCAGTTAGGCAAGAAAAAGAAATAAAAGTCATCCAGGTTAGAAAGGAAGAAGTAAAACTATTTCTATTTGCAGATGAATATATATATATATACATTATATATATATAATATATAAATAAAATCCCAAGAAATACTCACACACAGAGTTGAAGCTAATAAACAAATTCAGCAACACTCCAAGATGCAAGATCATTTTACAAAAAACAATTCTATACACAAGCACTGAATTATCTGAAAATGAAATTAAGAAAATTGCTAATAGATATGGGGTTTTTTGGAGGGTGATTAAAATGTTCTGAAATTAGACAGTAGTGATTGTTTCACAACTTTATAAATATACTATAAACCAATAAATTGTGTTTTTAAAGGGGTGATTTCTGTGGGACATGAATTATATCTCAAATTTTCAAAATGTGATGATCGTCATTCTAAAAAGGAAAACACTAGTATGCGGGGGAAGTTGATCCAAAAAGTCAAGTAAACTCTTTTCTCTGTCTCCTCAGTTCCTGAGTTCTATCTTTTTTCTTAACTGATTTCTTAAACAAATTTCTACCTTGCACCAGACAGTATCTTTTATGACGGGCATACAGAAGCGTGGAACCAGCCATAGTGCCTGCACTCATGGAATTCACAATCCAGCTCCAAATAGAAGGCAGTCAATTCCCTGCCAGAGTAGGGACAAGAAAGGGGAAAGGGGAAATGAAAAAAAAAAGAAAAGAAGGGGAAAATGATACAATTCACAGCTAGGCTTGAGCCTCTGAGCCAGGGTTTTGAGCTTGTATCACTTCTGGTTCTCAAACTTCTCAACTGATTTTCAAATGGTTTTCAGCTCTGGAATTGTGCCCACTACTTCCTCTAGCCAACAGCGAGGACTGACCTCGTTGAGATGACCAGCATGCTGATTGCCCACAGGACAGCTGCCAAATTTATACCACTCCTATTTATTTCCCAGCTCTGGACCTGTGCCATTATACAGCAGATGCCCATGTGAAACATCAAAATCTCTCAACCCTGTTGAAAAATTCAGAAACAGCAGTCAATACTCATGCCACACTGAGCCTCGGTCATGGTCTCTCTGGTTCCTTGAAGGAATGGATCCAGCCTTCCAAGATGCCTACTCTAAAACTGTGTACACTTGTTACTGCCTGTAACTTCTCCACATTCCACCCTGTTTATCTATTTCACATACAATTTTGAAATCCCATTCTTAGTATCATTTTTTCCTTAAGGTTTAGCCATGATATAGAAGGTAAGAGGCAATGTAATTTCCGCATCAGCCATATAAAGTAAATAAGGCATGGTCAGCACAAGCCTTGCACATGAACAGAAAATCCATGCAGGGCCAAAGAGAAAGGAAAATCAGAGAGGGGTCCTCAGTATTGGACCGAGGGTTGCAAAGAAGACTTCAGGCTCTTTTCTTCCAGGAAATTTCAATTTAGGAAGAGGGCTCTTGTCTGTGAATTGGTTTAGGTACCTCCTGGCCTAAAGACAGAGAAGTTTGGTCATTTCTGAGAACTGTGTCCTCCCTAGAATTCAAACATGGCTTTGCATGACACTTACTCTGAAAATCAACATTTGCCTATCCCTGTGTCAAACCCTAAATTAAGAGGTTAGATCAGTGTTAAAATAATCACATCTGGGGGACCCACAATATCATAGTCTGAAAATTAAAAATGCTGTTTCCAATGACTTCAGACACTCATGAAAAGGCTTTGAAATAATGGTTGATTGATTTTATTTCCATTTTCAAGTAGAAAGTGTCATCAAAATCAAGTTTTGACTGGCAGAGATATTTTTCTGTCACTGAATTAATCATTGAGCTTCTACCACATGCCGATCCTCATGTGTGTGGGTGGAAAAGTGGGCTGTAGTGAGGATGGAGATATTACATACATTGGGCATCATAATAAGTGCTCAGAAGATCCTCTGAAGGAACAGTTGAATGACTCATTCAATAAGTAAATGTCTACATTGAAATGCTAGGACAGCACTGCTCCAAGTATTTCCTGTGGGTCCGCTATCAGCAGCAACACCTGAAGCTCGTTAGAAATGCAGAATCTGAGGTCCCCTCCGAGACAACAAAGTTGAATTACACTTTTTTAAACTTACCTCATAAAGGTCTTTCCATAAGATTTTAAAATTAGGCAAAACAACAGATAGTCCAATAGTATCCACAATGCCATTGTCCATGCTCATCATGGTAGGAAGAGAAATATCAATGGTATATGAAACAGCAGTGAGAATCAGTGAACCACAACCACAGGCAACAACGGGGGTAAATCTCACAATCCTAATGTTGAGCAGAAGAAACCAGATACAAAAGAGGACACAGTGAACAATTCCATTTACCTAAAGCTCATAATAAACAGGCAAACTAATCTGTGAGGTCAGAAGTCAGAATATATAATGGTGACTTGGTGACCAGAAGGGAGAGCACAGGATGACTTCCAAGGTCACGTTCTGTGTCTCTTGTCTGCCTGTTTGTCCCACAGGTGCACTCAGTGAAAATTCACATAGCTGAGCACGTATCCATGCATGTTTCTCCATATATGCTTTAATTCAATAAAGACACACACACACATAGGGCAGGAAACCTATTATTACATCTAGCATTACATCTAGAAAAATGAACAAGCTAACAAGGGTTATTTTATATTTATGTTTATGGCCAACAAATTCTTTTCCCTTCTGGTACTCTCAATAGTTACAAAACACACTTCTACTTGATTACAGGCTACCGCTGCTTTTCCACTTCCTTTTGTAACATGTAAATGGAATCAGTAGCATTTGTTATTCATTGTGACTCACAGTTTCTGGGGAAAAATACAAATGGTAGAAAATGGTTGGGGTATAGAACAAAGCACCCAACCTCAAGATGGCCAAAAAAAGCAGTGTTTCTAGTCCCAGGTATTTTGTTTGTTTACTAATAGCCTTGTGAGAAAGCACAAATTCTCCCTATGCCTCAGTTTCTCCATCTGTAAAATATGAGTAATGATGTCACATGGCCACCTGCCTGGAGCTGCACACAAGAACAAATGAGTGATCCATGTGGAAGCCTTTTGAAAGGTAAATGTGTTGTATGGATCCAAATATTAACATAAGGAATACATGTAGGTAGGGCCCTTTACAATGGGTTCACAACACAGTTTATTTATTTTTAAAGGCACACAGCTTTATGCTAACATTCCTATTGCTTCTTTATCTTACTCACCTTATAGGCCTAATTAAAATACCACTTCCTCTCCCTGTTTTGAAGAACCTTGCCTCCCTCTTCCAAGGAATGATCATTTTCCATATATAGGTTCTCTGGGCATCTTAGGCACACTTCCATCCCAGAATGGATAACTGAGTAGAGTCCATTTTTCATGACCTGTTTCTATGACTCTCCTGACCTACAGCCTCCAGCTTTGTTCATTCTAACAACACCTAACAGAGCACAGAACAGGGGTTTAATACAGGTTGTGTCAAGATGGTGCCGGAATTCCACAAACACTTAACTGATTCAGTACATTCCAGTTGTTCTTATACACTCTCTGCTGGTATGTGGTTTTAAAAACTATGCAAATACCATGTATGTTTCTCCTGCAGAAGCCCTGGGATTATGAACACCTGACACCACCTCAATAAACTCTCATGGTGTGTATTACGATGCAGCAAACCAAGTTGTCCCCATTGCACCAGCTTTCTGTTGTAGGGTAAAAAAATTTTGGAAACCCTTAGTTAGTGGAAATGCCATAGAACTTATAATGCCCTTTGTAACAAAAAGAGTGAATCCAGTGGCATTTTGCAGCCTTCTTGCATTGTAATTGAATATTTTATTTCCTTTAAAATTTTTTGACTTTTGTCTCCCCAGTGTATGCCATATTTAGGCTTGAATGGTTTAGAGAAATTGCAGTTTCACTGAGGCTTGACCTACACAGAATCAGAAATTCAAGATTCTGGTCACTTTGCTGAGATGATATAAACAGAAGTCAGATGCCAGTGAAAAGGGTAGGCTGGAATAAAAGTGCTTACCTTGGTCGACTTATTTATGAAATGGACTCTACTGTATAACTTGAGTAACATGGCAGACTAATGTTCAAGAACCTGGCTATATAAAGAAGGAAGGGACGGAGACCTGGAATTTCATCCAACTGTGATGCAAAACCAACAGACATGTTCACTTTGGTCCAATGAGCATTTTAGCATCACTTTGTGGAAGGAGACTTGCACTATGACTCCAATTCAAATAGCAAACTTGAACTCTCCTGCCCTGACTCTGGAAATTGCTTCTGCCACATCAGTGGTGACAGGCTTATGTCAGGGAACTCAACTCAGAAGATTTCAGTTCTGGTTCTTCAAGCCTGTACTGATGGCTCTGTCCAACTTCAACCCTGGGTGGTGGGTCCAAGGCAGGACACTCCGGTGATGGGTTACATCCTCCCTGACATTTGCAGCACTCTGTTCAAAGAGAAAACGTCTCCAGTGGTGACGAGGACAATACACTCAAGCTCTTGATTGCAGATTCCTGAGAAATGAAGGATACACACTTTTTAGAGAAGAGATATTTTGAGATAAAACTTGTTTCTTTGAAATTAAGTTAAAGCTTGCTTTCATATAAGTTGTAGTCAATTTTCATAAATATTTCAAGTGTCTGCTTCAAAGAAAGGAGTATTCTCCATTTCGTGCCTTAAGTAATCTGTTTATGTTCATTATATCAAGATGGTTAATTGTGCTGTTCACAGGTTCTATATCCTTACTGACATTTTATCTGCTTGATCTATTGATTACAAGAAAGGTGTGTTGCAGTCTTCCACTCTGAATTTACATCAGATGTATACAAATTATAAATTATTATACTTTTCTTGGTGAATTATCAGTATGTAATTACTTTATTGCCAATAATTATTTTAACTTAAAATCCATTTTGTCTGATAATCATATACTTAAACCAGTTTCCTTCTGGTTAACATTTGCCTAATTTTAGCCCATTCTTTTTTTTTTTTCTATTTTTCTGTAAACTTCCTTACATTTTATGCATTCCAACCACATTTATCTTTTAACTAGTAAGTTTATTTATATTACTTTATATATACATGTGTATATATATTATTATTACATATAATATAGTATTATATATAATATAGACATATTAATGCTATTATTTTAAAATTATTTTATTTTTATTATTCTATTTTTATTTCCACTGTTTCTATTTTTGTTGATTATCTTAAATATTTAATTTGCAAATTAAAAAAAAAGAGAAACAACACTTAAAGAAAGACCATGAGATAAAATAATAAATGTGATTATAGAATTAATTATTAAAAACTAAACAAAATATTGGCAATTAAAACTAGATTCAAGTGCTGACCTTTAAGGGGATAGAGGGTTGGATATACCTCTGATAAAACTCATTAAGGAAAAACTGAGAATTCACAAATGGAATGCAACAATAAATACAGAGGAAATTTAAAAGTACAAGAGAGTAATACTCTCAAATAAAGCTAAAAGAGTCCCTATGAAGTAGATAATTTGCTTGGAAAATACATCATTCTAAAATTATTCTAAAAGAAGGAGTGCTCTGAGAAATTATTAGTAATATATGTAGAAATTGAAAAGTTATAAAATAATTATCACCAAATAAGCCTTTGGTATCAGACCATTTTATTCTGAGTTCTTTTGCATCTTAAAGGAAAAACCAATTTGAATGTAATATAAAGTATTACATTTAAAGGATAAAAAAAAAATTAATTCATTTAATGGGATGGCATTATTTCGATACTAAAACCCAGAAACAATAGCAAAATAAAAGAGAACTAACTCTTTTTCCATCTCCCTTATAAACACAGGTGCAGAAAAAATTCAAAAGGAAACTTTAATAGAATTCAATAATACTTTAAAATAATTATTCATCCTGACCAAGCATGATTTATTTTTAAAAAGGAAGGCTGTTTTGATATTAAGAAATTTGCTAAGAGAATACAACCCATAAGAGAATAGGCAGTATAGGGAATATAAAACAATTATCTCAATAGAGGGTAAAAAGGCATTTTGTAAATGTTCATGGCAACCACAGATGGCAAATAGCTTGATCCATTTGTGGAATTGCAAGCATAATGACTGACAATAAGAATGCAAGTTACTTTTGGAAGATAAGAGTAGAGAGATAACAGGGGACATCATGAAGGGTTTTGTATTAACAAAATCTTGATAACCATAGCGCACCATCGAAGAACATTAAGCATAGGTGTAATGTGATTAGACTGACATTTAGCAAGGTGACTCCAGCAAAAGTGCAGGAAACAGCTGGTAGAGAAACCAAACTAGAGGCAAGAAAACTAATTAGGTATAAGACAATGCTATTAATACATGAAAAGAGTGACCACACCTGAATTAAACTAGTGGCATTGGGAATAGTATTGATAGAACTAGTGAGAGTTAGATTTGCATGATGTTGTGATTTCATGAATGTGAAAAGTAATTGAGAAGGAATAATCTGGTTTCATCTATCATTGGGTAGATGGTGAGGCCCGTCACTGGGTTGGGAAAAATCAAGGGAAGGGAGTCCATGTCCAGTGGCAATTTGATGTCATTTGGGGAAATGTGGTTGCTCATTAATTGTATATTAAATGGCAGGGGAAAAAGCTTGGGGGAAAGCAGATATTTATGAGGAAAACAGAAAGAGCATGTTAAGACTTGGGAGAGAAGCTAGTAAACGCACACATGCATGAGCTAACACACAAGATTGGATTATCAAGTCTGACTGACACAAATTAGTGATTTTTCCCAAGATCAGGCTTTACAAATAGTTTGAAGGGTACGATCAAACAAGAGTCACAGGGAAAGCAGAGAGAGACCTGGGATATTGAAGATGGCTCCCTAGTTATGCCCTTCCCACAATGGACATCAAATCCCCAGTCCAAAGTAAGTAAGGACTCTAAATCATTTATGAAGATTACCTCACACAGTGGGGAGAACTTATATTTTAAAACATTTCCATTTTATATCTCAAATGGCCGACTAGCTTATGTGATGTTTTCCAGTGAGTCATGTATCCAGATTTTAAACTTGATCCACAGCAATTGTAAACCAGGAACATCCTGTTAAAAGCATTTCATAAATAAGGACTCTCTTCCTAGCAAATACCACTAGTCTATTTGTTCAACAGTCTGCTTGTCATGTTTACAAGATTAGACAAAGTCATCTACTTTATTTCTTTCCCAGAGTATCCCACCTTCTTCCCTGGTAATGGAGAAAGGGTGGAATGCAGGAAAAATGCTATCATTTCTTTCTTTCCACTGCATAGGTCAGTGGAAGATAGTATCAACAAGGGAGGCATTTAATAGTGTCAGATGCTCTTCTCTTTAATTGAACAATAATTAGGTTATTGGTTCCCTTAGCAGCATCCATCTCAGGGTGAAATCAAGAAAACTTACAGGCTGCCATGAAATGACATAAGCAGGAAATAAGGAGATACTAAAATATGGATTAATTTTTTTTAAGTTTGTAAAAAGAATGAGAGATAGGAATACAAAAGGGAAGGGGAAATCAAGGATTTTTTTAGGTGGGTCAGACATAAGTTTAGTTATTTTTATGCTAAAAACAAAGAATCTAGTAGAGAGGAAATGAGGAAGAGACAAGAAAAGAGAGGGATAAATATACTTTGCATAAAAGAGTCATTCAAATGTTTGGTGAATGGGTGAAAGAGGGAATGAGTGAATGTCTAGAGCAATGTCCATGATTGTCTATTGTTGGGGATTATCCATTTCACCGTAAACATTTATTAGTCTGGACAGCAGAGAATTACACTTTTTAAATACAGTATACTATGTCAAGAGTAGGGCAAGTTAAGGTACATACTTTGATTGTCTAAGACAGATATGACAGTCCAATCAGAAAATATTCCCGATTGGTTCCTGTACACAATATTGAGCTCTGCAGACCTCAGTCTCCCCACCTCATGCTTCCAGTGTCCCCCTGACATGCTCCTTTGTCAAAACTGCCCCAAAGTGACAGAGGTAGAAAACTTGTAATAAACAAATGGACTGTAAAAAACTAGGGTTTTCTTCAAAGAAGTGAGTTTTGTAAACCTTGACTTCCAATTGGACTTCATATTCCATTGTCAGATACTGTGTTCTACTATGAATCTGAAAATATGGTGACCACACATGTAATGTAGAATGAGAATATATTAAGTCACATGACTCCTAATTTCACTATATTCTCAGTTTCTGGTAAAATGCCTGGCATTCAATGAGAAATTGAGAGAATAAGTTTTCTTACAATCCGCTTAATTTTTAAAAAATGCTTTAAAGATGTTTGGCATTTTTCACAAAACTAGAATAAATCATTCTAAACTCTGTATGGAAACCCAAAAGACCCTGAATAGCCAAAACAATCTTAAGAAAGAACAAAACAGGACGTATCACTCTCCTTGACTTCAAACTATACTACAAAGCTACAGTAATCAAAACAGTATTGTGTTGGCACAAAAACTGACCCATAGATCAATGGAACAGAATAGAAAGCCCAGAAATAAACCCACACATTTATGTGGGCAATTAATCTACAACAAAGTAGGCAAGAATAATCAGTGGGGAAAATAAAGTCTCTACAATAAATGGTGTTGAGAAAAATGGACAGCTACATGCCAAAGAATCAAACTGGACTACTTTCTTGCACCATATACAAGAGTAAACTTAAAATGGATAAATACTTAAATGTAAGACCTGAAACCATAAAACTCCTAGAAGAAAACATAGGCAGTATGCTCTCTGACATGGCTTAGCAATATTTTTTTGGATCTGTCTCCACTGGCAAGGGAAACAAAAGCAAAAATACACAAATGGGATTACATCCAACTAAAAGACTTTTGCACAGTGAAGGAAACTATCAACAATGTAAAAACGCTGCCTACTGAATGGGAGAAGATATTTGCAAACAATATGTCTGATAAGGGGTTAATATCCAAAATATACAAAGAACTTATACAACTCAACACTAAAACAATAACAACACAACAACAACAACCAAAAAACGCACTTAAAAAATGTGCCAAGGACCTGAATAGACGTTTTTCCAAAGAACATATACAGATGGCCAACAAGCACATGAAAAGATGCTCAATATCACTAATCATAAGGGAAATGCAAATCAAAACTACAATAAAATATTACCTCACACCTGTCAGAATGACCATCATGAAAAGACAAGAAATAACAAGTGTTGGTAAGGTTGTGGATAAAAGGGACTCTCATGCACCATTAGCATGGATGTAAATTGGTGCAGCCACTATGGGAAATAGTATGGATATTCCTCAAAAAAATAAAAATAGAACTACCATATGATCCTGCAATTCCACTTCTGGGTATTTATCTGAAGAAAATGAAAACATTAATTCAAAAAGATATATGCACCTCTATGTTCAATGCAACATTATTTACAATAGCCAAGATACATCTATACAATGAACTATTACTCAGCCATAAGAAAGAATGAAATATTGCCATTTGTGACAACATGGATGGACCTAGAGGGTATTATGGTAAGTGAAATAAGACAGCAAAAGACAAATACTATATAATTTCACTTATATGTGGAATCTAAAAAACAAAACAAGTGAACAAACAAAAACAGAGTCACAGATACAGAAAACAAGCAGGTGGTTCCAGAGGGGAAAGAGGTGGGGGGAGGAGAAAAATAGGTGAGGGAGATTAAAAGGTACAAACTTTTGCTTACAAGATAAATGAATCACAGGTATGAAATGTACAGTGTGGAGAATATAGTCAATAATTATGTAATATCTTTGGTGACAGATGACAACTAGACTTGTGATCATTTTGAAATGTACAGAAATATTGAATCACTATGTTGTGTACCAGGAACTAACATAGTTTAGTAGGTCAATTATACTTCAAAAACAAACTCACAGAATAAAAGATCAGATTTGTTGTTACTAGAGGTGGGGGTGGGCAGAGGGCAGATTGGATGAATGCAGTCATAAGATACAAATTCCACTTATAAGATAAATAAGTACTAGCGATATAATGTACAACATTTTAAAGATAATTAACACTGCTGTGCATTATAAATGAAAGTTAAGAGAATAAATCTTAAGCGTTCTCACCACAAGGAAAAAGTGTCTTTTTATTTCTCTAATGTTGTAACTATATGAGATGATGTATATTCACTAAACCTACTCTGATCATCATTTCATGATGTACATAAGTCACATAATTATGTTGTACACCTTAAGCTTATACAGTGCTGTATGTCAATTACATCTCAATGAAACTGGGGAAATTGATGTATTTACTAGAAATCTTGTCATTCATTTTGCTCTCTCAAAAGTGCATACATAACCCTGTGTCTGTCACACAGTAGGTGCTTAGTTTAAGTTTGTTAATCTACTTACTTCATAATCATTCCAGATTTCCTGATTAAGCAGTTTAATATCAAGTATTTCCTGATTGCAGTACAAAAAATTACATATTAAGATAAGCCATCCAAATTGTTCAAAAAATGAATTGCATCTTTATATTCAAGAGGCTGTGTTATCTATCAGCAGCCGCCTCTTCTACAAAATGACTGATAGACAAATATGCCTTATATTTGGGCTACTCCATTGATATTATAATTATATATTAAATATATGAATAGAATATAGCCATAGACATTTCATCAAGTTCAAAAGTTAAGGGTAGAATCACAATAATAGAGAATAGTGGTAAAAAAACTATGTGCCCTTTTACATATTTGCAAAATATATGTTCTTTTCTGCCTATAAAGCATTCAACATCTTTCCTCCATTCATACTTTGCATCTTCCCATGTTGAATCCTTCCACATCTTCCAAATGTGGTATAAGTGTGAATGCAGAAATATATTTTAAAAACACCATATCTTTCCTGGAGTATATTTACCTTCTCAAAGTCAAGTTTCTTTAGTCACTCACTCTCATGGAAGATATAAGGAATGAGATCTAGCATAAGAGATTTATTTCAATCCTAATTCAGTTAAATGCAGAGAAAATATGTCTCCTTACCTGGCAAACTATGACATCAACTTTCAAGTATGTTTGTGAAAAGGGATTAGGAAACTTCTGGTCTATATTACTTCTAGCTCATGAACAAGAGTGATAATCAAATGAAGTGATTTTGGTTTGGGTTGCATGATTTATGTTTGCCACACATTTGGTTCAAAGACAAATTGATCAGCGTTGTCAGTACATCCTCCCTAGCTAATGTCGTGCACTGCAAAGAGTACACTGAATATTTGAGGGGAAGAATTGTGAGATAGTCTCATGTTTCCATTTTATTTTAATTCTTGTCTTCAAATATGGAATACAATAGGCTATTACGGTTGTTACATATGACCAAGAATAAAATTTAAATGGGATGAGAAAAATAAATACTACCATTTACTTCTTTGACCAAGTAGAATTTTATTCCATTACTTACTTTCTATTTGAGTTGTATTTAAGTTAGAAACCATGACCTACATGTATATTGTAACATATTCCATGCTGCTAAGACATATTGCAACAGAGAACAAGAGCTTTGACAGTCAGGGTTCTTGCAGCTATATGATCTTGGCCAAGTTATTTGGCCTTCTAAGATTGCATTCCCTCATCAATTGAACCAAGAGTTTATACAATAATTCCAAATCTTTCTCTCGTGGGATCTAGTCAAGAGTGGGTCGATGCATTTCTTGAATCTCTTTAAATCTATAGATTTCCCTCTAACTCCTTTTTTGTTCCTCCTTGTAATTTATCTGTTAAATAGACAAGTTCTAGGTTATGCTGATTGCATTCCTGTGGTGTTAATATGTCCCTCTGTCTTTGTATCTCCTGGCAAATGATAGATGTAGGATTGACCAAATTCAGATTTATTTTTTTGACAAGAATATTCTGTAGGTAGTATTGTGTTCTTCTATCTGGAGACACATGATAAATGATTGCTTTTCTTTTTGTGATATTAGCAACTGTTGATAATCAATGCCGAGTTCATAATTTCTATAGAGATTGCTAAGTTTTTCTGAATGAAGAGTATCAAAATATATGGTGACACTGTAAGAAGATATTTGTGTTCAACTTGAAATAATTTTCTCTTCTCTTAAATAAAAACTGTAAATTTCTAATTACTTCTCAAGATTCTTGGTCAGTAGAAATGATCAATAAAAATGAAATGAATAGAAACATATGATTTTCATGAGTGATTTAAAATGAAAAGCAATGAGAGGGAGAGAAAGGTAGCTAAGAAAATAAAACTATAGAACGTACTCAAAGTACTTAATTTCGTTATGACCTTGGTAAGCGCCCTCACTGATGGCTTTCCATTCCTGGAAACCCAATAAAAATAAGTAAGTAGAAATAAGTCAACATTCCTGCATACTTTCCTGAGAAATTCAGTCTATTAGCCTTTCCAAGAAAGCCTTGAAAAAATGTTTTTTACTGTATTGCAAATCTGAGTGACAATTTCTACTTTCAACCCTAAGAGGAAGGAAGCAATAGCATTAATGAGAAGACATTTGCCTAGTTAGATTGTGCCAGAAAAATTCCCCAGAGGACAGAGCACATAGAAATGAAGTGATACTCTCACCAAAATGTTGGCACCAGGGGCAAAGGAAAAGCCTCATTATAAGCTTTCCTCACTACAGTGAAAGAGAACTGTGTGTCTGCACTGGGGAGGGGAGTGGTGGGAGGGGTGGAGGGGGGGTGGCAGCCAGAGCATAAGTAGCTAAGTCTGCGGAGTGGAATGAAGGTTGTGCTGTCATCCTTCAAAGCCATGTGTGCAGCACGTAATTGCATAGGACTCTTCTCTTAAACTATGCCGACTTGATCTTTTGGTGTGTAGGGCAGCACATTAGGAACAGCCCCAGACGGAGCAGTTTCAGCTGGGAAGTAAAAATAAGACTGTATCTGAAGTGCAAGGCACTGAAATGAGCAATTATAGATCAGGTAGGAAGAAGCAACACAGTCAGTTCTCAAACAAGGGTATCTATAGAAAACTCTATAAGGAATAGAGCAGTACACCAATTTTGTGTTCCAAAAGTTTGTGTGAAAAATGTTTGTAACTCTGAATACTTTTCTTCATAGACAGAAAGTTTTGTACAATGATGAAGTTTTCAGGTAGCCTAGAAGTTGGCAATGTTAGAGAAATCTCCTTTCTTCTCTTTCCTCTCTTTCTTCCTCTCTCTTTCTTTTTCTTTCCCTTCCTTCCTTCCTTTCTTCCTTTCTTCCTTCCTTCCTCTCTCTCTCATCAAAAATATGAGCTCCTACTATGTCTAAACACTGGGGATGCAGAAGTAAATATCAAACCCTAATTATCAAACACTAAGGCAACTGGATACTGACCAGTATTATCTTTTCCATCTATACTTCAATGAAAATGAAATATAATACAAATAGTGAAATAATGCTAAGGATGACTAATGGTTGAAAACTACCCTTAGTAAAGCACTTTTGCAACATTATCTATAAGTGGAAGAGTTTCTCTAGTAAGGTTTGGCGGCAAAAACAGAGGCTTGGAGCCTGTGGTCACACATGCTATTTGTTTGGGCTGGGGTCAGCAGAGTGAGCTGCTGAAGGGCTAAGTAAAACAGGAAACTGCCAACTTTCTGAATCTAAGGAACAAGAGGTAATTTTCTCTTCTTTGTTCTCCAGACTCTGGAAGTGAATGGCCATGAATCTTTGAATAAAGCCACTTATGAAGCAATGGACCAAAGAAATCAACAAACCTCCCAAAGAGAAATGTTTGGTTTGCATGTGCTACTGAGAACACGTGGCTACACTTACAATTGCAACTTTTGGATGTGATGTCTTTACTCAAGACAGAATCACACTCACTAGCCAAAACAACTAGTTTGTATACACTTCCTAATATGCATTTTAACATTTTCCAGTTAAATAAGGGTAGCTCTTCATCTTCCTCTTCCTTGGAGCAATGATGAACATCAAATTGCCCGATCTTCTAGGGAGTGATTCCTTCACTATTGGATGTTAACGGTTCTTCAATACTTTCACCGTCCACTTCACTAAATCCAGACCCCTTAACAAAATCTCAGTTATTTTGGTTCAATCCCATTTCCATTCACACTTTTTTTTTTTAAAAGAAATTCACGTTCTTTTATTTATTTATTTATTTATTTATTTATTTATTTATTTATTTATTTATTTATGACTGTGTTGAGTCTTCGTTTCTGTGCGAGGGCTTTCTCTAGTTGCGGCAAGTGGTGACCACTCTTCATCACGGTGCGCGGGCCTCTCACCATCGCGGCCTCTCTTGTTGTGGACCACAGGCTCCAGACGCGCAGGCTCAGTAATTGTGGCTCACGGGCCCAGTTGCTCCATGGCATGTGGGATCTTCCCAGACCAGGGCTCGAACCCATGTCCCCTGCATTGGCAGGCAGATTCTCAACCACTGCGCCACCAGGGAAGCCCCCACTCACACTTTTCTCAGAAGCTCTTATCATCTCCAATTTTCCTTTTAATTTATGGGCTTTTCTAGATCTCTTAGGCTCACCTACTTTCTTCAAGAGCATCTCCACCTGCTCAGAAGGTATAATCACATGAATATAAGAGAATAATAATGATGATGTATGCTACATTTGAACAAGAATAAGACATTAAATACTTTGAGAAAAACAACTAAATTAATTTTTTGTTTTAAATTTTTTTTTAACATCTTTATTGAAGTATAATTGCCTTACAATAGTGTGTTAGCTTCTGCTTTATAACAAAGTGAATCAGTTATACATATACAATATGTTCCCATTTCTCTTCCCTCTTGCATCTCCCTCCCTCCCACCCTCCCCATCCCACCCCTCTAGGTGGTCACAAAGCACCGAGCTGATCTCCCTGTGCTGTGCGGCTGCTTCCCACTAGTTATCTATTTTACATTTGGTAGTGTATATATGTCCATGACACTCTCTTACCCTGTCACATCTCACCCCCCCCCCATATCCTCAAGTCCATTCTCTAGTAGGTCTGTGTCTTTATTCCCGTCTTGCCACTAGGTTCTTCATGGCCTTTTTTTTTTTTTCCCTTAGATTCCATATATATGTGTTAGCATACTGTATTTGTTTTTCTCTTTCTGACTTACTTCACTCTGTATGACAGACTCTAACTCCATCCACCTCATTACAAATACCTCCATTTCATTTCTTTTTATGGCTGAGTAATATTCCATTGTATATATGTGCCACATCTTCTTCATCCATTCATCTGTCGATGGACATTTAGGTTGCTTCCATGTCCTGGCTATTGTAAATAGAGCTGCAATGAACATTTTGGTACATGACTCTTTTTGACCTATGGTTTTCTCAGGGTATATGCCCAGTAGTGGGATTGCTGGGTCGTATGGTAGTTCTATGTGTAGTTTTTTAAGGAACCTCCATACTGTTCTCCATAGTGGCTGTATCAATTTACATTCCCACCAACAGTGCAAGAGTGTTCCCTTTCCTCCACACCCTCTCCAGCATTTATTGTTTCTAGATTTTTTGATGATGGCCATTCTGACCGGTGTGAGATGATATCTCATTGTAGTTTTGATTTGCATTTCTCTAATGATTAATGATGTTGAGCATTCTTTCATGTGTCTGTAGGCCATCTGTATATCTTCTTTGGAGAAATGTCTATTTAGATCTTCTGTCCATTTTTGGATTGGGTTGTTCGTTTTTTTGTTATTGAGCTGCATGAGCTGCTTGTAAATCTTGGAGATTAATCCTTTGTCAGTTGCTTCATTTGCAAATATTTTCTCCCATTCTGAGGGTTGTCTTGTGGTCTTGTTTATGGTTTCCTTTGCTGTGCAAAAGCTTTTAAGTTTCATTAGGTCCCATTTGTTTATTTGTGTTCTTATTTCCATTTCTCTGGGAGCTGGGTCAAAAAGAATCTTGCTGTGATGTATGTCATAGAGTGTTCTGCCTATGTTTTCCTCTAAGAGTTTGATAGTGTCTGCCCTTACACTTAGGTCTTTAATCCATTTTGAGTTTATTTTTGAGCATGGTGTCAGGGAGTGTTCTAATTTCATACTTTTACATGTTCCTGTCCTATTTTCCCAGCACCACTTATTGAAGAGGCTGTCTTTTCTCCACTGTATATGCTTGCCTCCTTTATCAAAAATAAGTTGACCATATGTGTGTGGGTTTATCTCTGGGCTTTCTATCCTGTTCCATTGATCTATATTTCTGTTTTTGTGCCAGTACCAAACTGTCTTGATTACTGAAGCTTTGTAATATAGTCTGAAGTCAGGGAGCCTAATTCCCCCAGCTCCATTTTTCGTTCTCAAGATGGCTTTGGCTATTAGGGGTCTTTTGTGTTTCCATACAAATTGTGAAATTTTTTGTTCTAGTTCTGTGAAAAATGCCAGTGGTAGTTTGTAGGGATTGCATTGAATCTGTAGATTGCTTTGGGTAGTAGAGTCATTTTCACAATGTTGATATTTCCAATCCAGGAACATGGTATATCTCTCCATCTATTTGTATCATCTTTAATTTCTTTCATCAGTGTCTTATAATTTTCTGCATACAGGTCTTTTGTCTCCTTAGGTAGGTTTATTCCTAGATATTTTATTCTTTTTGTTGCAGTGGTAAATGGGAGTGTTTTCTTAATTTCACTTTCAGATTTTTCATCATTAGTGTATAGAAATGCAAGAGATTTCTGTGCATTAATTTTGTATCCTGCTACTTTACCAAATTCATTGATTAGCTCTAGGAGTTTTCTGGTAGCATCTTTAGGATTCTCTATGTATAGTATCATGTCATCTGCAAATAGTGACAGCTTTACTTCTTCTTTTCCGATTTGGATTCCTTTTATTTCTTTGTCTTCTCTGATTGCTGTGGCTAGGACTTCCAGAACTATGTTGAATAATAGTGGTGAGAGTGGGCAACCTTGTCTTGTTCCTGATCTTAGTGGAAATGGTTTCAGTTTTTCACCATTGAGGACAATGTTGGCTGTGGGTTTGTCATATATGGCCTTTATTATGTTGAGGAAAGTTCCCTCTATGCCTACTTTCTGCAGGGCTTTTATCATAAATGGGTGTTGAATTTTGTCAAAAGCTTTCTCTGCATCTATTGAGATGATCATATGGTTTTTCTCCTTCAATTTGTTAATATGGTGTATCACATTGATTGATTTGCGTATATTGAAGAATCCTTGCATTCCTGGGCTAAACCCCACTTGATCATGGTGTATGATCCTTTTAATGTGCTGTTGGATTCTGTTTGCTAGTATTTTGTTGAGGATTTTTGCATCTATGTTCATCAGTGATATTGGCCTGTAGTTTTCTTTCTTTGTGACATCTTTGTCTGGTTTTGGTATCAGGGTGATGGTGGCCTCGTAGAATGAGTTTGGGAGTGTTCCTCCCTCTGCAATATTTTGGAAGAGTTTGAGAAGGATAGGTGTTAGCTCTTCTCTAAATGTTTGATAGAATTCACCTGTGAAGCCATCTGGTCCTGGACTTTTGTTTGTTGGAAGGTTTTTAATCACAGTTTCAATTTCAGTGCTTGTGATTGGTCTGTTCATATTTTCTATTTCTTCCTGGTTCAGTCTCGGCAGTTTGTGCATTTCTAAGAATCTGTCCATTTCTTCCAGGTTGTCCATTTTATTGGCATAGAGTTGCTTGTAGTAATCTCTCATGATCTTTTGTATTTCTGCAGTGTCAGTGGTTACTTCTCCTTTTTCATTTCTAATTCTATTGATCTGGGTCTTCTCCCTTTTTTTCTTGATGAGTCTGGCTAATGGTTTATCAATTTTGTTTATCTTCTCAAAGAACCAGCTTTTAGTTTCATTGATTTTTGCTATTGTTTCCTTCATTTCTTTTTCATTTATTTCTGACCTGATCTTTATAATTTCTTTCCTTCTGCTGGCTTTGGGGTTTTTTTGTTCTTCTTTCTCTAATTGCTTTAGGTGCAAGGTTAGGTTGTTTATTCGAGATGTTTCCTGTTTCTTGAGGTAGGCTTGTATTGCTATAAACTTCCCTCTTAGCACTGCTTTTGCTGCGTCCCATAGGTTTTGGGTCGTCGTGTCTCCATTGTCATTTGTTTCTAGGTATTTTTTGATTTCCCCTTTGATTTCTTCAGTAATCACTTCGTTATTAAGTAATGTATTGTGTAGCCTCCATGTGTTTGTATTTTTTACAGATCTTTTCCTGTAATTGATATCTAGTCTCATAGCGTTGTGGTCGGAAAAGATACTTGATACGATTTCAATTTTCTTAAATTTACCAAGGCTTGATTTGTGACCCAAGATATGATCTATCCTGGAGAATGTTCCATGAGCACTTGAGAAAAATGTGTATTCTGTTGTTTTTGGGTGGAATGTCCTATAAATATCAATTAAGTCCATCTTGTTTAATGTATCATTTAAAGCTTGTGTTTCCTTATTTATTTTCATTTTGGATGATCTGTCCATTGGTGAAAGTGGGGTGTTAAAGTCCCCTACTATGATTGTGTTGCTGTCAATTTCCCCTTTCATGGCTGTTAGTATTTGCCTTATGTATTGAGGTGCTCCTATGTTGGGTGCATAAATATTTACAATTGTTATACCTTCCTCTTGGATCGATCCCTTGATCATTATATAGTGTCCTTCTTTGTCTCTTGTAATAGTCTTTATTTTAAAGTCTATTTTGTCTGATATGAGAATTGCTACTCCAGCTTTCTTTTGATTTCCATTTGCATGGAATATCTTTTTCCATCCCCTCACTTTCAATCTGTATGTGTCTCTAGGTCTGAAGTGGGTCTCTTGTAGACAGCATATATATGGGTCTTGTTTTTGTATCCATTCAGCCAGCCTGTGTCTTTTGGTGGGAGCATTTAATCCATTTACATTCAAGGTAATTATCGATATGTATGTTCCTATTCCCATTTTCTTAAATGTATTGGGTTTGTTATTGTAGGTGTTTTCCTTCTCTTGTGTTTCTTGCCTAGAGAAGTTCCTTTAGCATTTGTTGTAAAGCTGGTTTGGTGGTGCTGAACTCTCTCAGCTTTTGCTTGTCTGTAAAGGTTTTAATTTCTCCATCGAATCTGAATGAAATCCTTGCTGGGTAGAGTAATCTTGGTTGTAGGTTTTTCTCCTTCATCACTTTAAGTATATCCTGCCACTCCCTTCTGGCTTGCAGAGTTTCTGCTGAGAGATCAGATGTTAACCTTATGGGGATTCCCTTGTGTGTTATTTGTTTTTTTTTTCCCTTGCTGCCTTTAATATGTTTTCCTTATATTTAATTTTTGACAGTTTGATTAATATGTGTCTTGGCGTGTTCCTCCTTGGGTTTATCCTGTATGGGACTCTCTGTGCTTCCAGGACTTGATTAACTATTTCCTTTCCCATATTAGGGAAGTTTTCAACTATAATCTCTTCAAAAATTTTCTCAGTCCCTTTCTTTTTCTCTTCTTCTTCTGGTACTCCTATAATTCGAATGTTGGAGCGTTTAATGTTGTCCCAGAGGTCCCTGAGACTGTCCTCAGTTCTTTTCATTCTTTTTTCTTTATCCTGCTCTGTAGTAGTTATTTCCACCATTTTATCTTCCAGGTCACTTATCCTTTCTTCTGCCTCAGTTATTCTACTATTGATCCCATCTAGAGTATTTTTAATTTCATTTATTGTGTTTTTCATCATTGCTTGGTTCCTCTTTAGTTCTTCTACATCCTTGTTAAATGATTCTTGCATTTTGTCTATTCTATTTCCAAGATTTTGGATCATCCTTACTATCATTATTCTGAATTCTTTTTCAGGTAGACTACCTATTTCCTCTTCATTTGTTAAGTCCAGTGTGTTTTGAGCCTGCTCCTTCATCTGCTGTGTGTTTTTCTGTCGTCTCATTTTGCCTGTCTTACTGTGTTTGGGGTCTCCTTTTCACAGGCTGCAGGTTCGTAGTTCCCGTTGTTTTTGGTATCTGTCCCCAGTGGCTAAGGTTGGTTCAGTGGGTTGTGTAGGCTTCCTGGTGGAGGGAACTAGTGCCTGAGTTCTGGTGGATGAGGCTAGATCTTGACTTTCTGGTGGGCACGTCCACGTCTGGTGGTGTATTTTGGGGTGTCTGTGGCCTTATTATGATTTTAGGCAGCCTCTCTGCTAATGGATGGGGTTGTGTTCCTGTCTAGCTAGTTGTTTGGCATAGGGTGTCCAGCACTGTAGCTTGCTGGTCGTTGGGTGAAGCTGGGTCTTGATGTTGAGATGGAGATCTCTGGGAGATTTTTGCCATTTGGTATTACGTGGAGCTGGGAGGTCTCTTGTGGACCAGTGTTCTGAAGTTGGCTCTCCCACCTCAGAGGCACGGCCCTGATGCCTGGCTGGAGCACCAAGAGCCTTTCGTCCACACGGCTCAGAGTAAAAGGGAGAAAAAATAGAAAGAAAGAAAGAAAGAGGCTCTAATATAGTGAAGTAAAATAAAGCTATTGTAAAGCAAAGCTATACAGACAAAATCTCACCCAGCAGCATATACATATACACTCACAAAAAAAAAGGAACAGGGGAAAAATTAATATCTCCTGCTCCCAGAGTCCACCTCCTGCATTTGGGATGATTCGTTGTCTATTCAGGTATTCAGCAGATGCGGGCACATCAAGTTGTTTGTGGAGCTTTAATCCGCTGCTTCTGAGGCTGCTGGGAGAGATTTCCCCTTCTCTTCCCTGTTCGCACAGCTCCTGGGGTTCAGCTTTGGATTTGGACCCACCTCTGCGTGTAGGTCGCCTGAGGGCGTCTGCTCCCCGCCCAGACAGGACGGGGTTAAAGGAGCAGCTGCTTCGGGGGCTCTGGCTCACCCAGGCCGCGGGGAGGGAGGGGTACAGAGGAGGCGGGGCGAGCCTGCGGCGGCCGAGGCCGGCGTGACGTTGCACCAGCCCGAGGCGCGCAGTGCGTTCTCCCGGGGATGTTGTCCCCGGATCCCGGGACCCTGGCAGTGGCGGGCTGCACAGGCTCCCGGGAGGGGAGGTGTGGAGAGTGACCTGTGCTCACACACAGGCTTTTTGGAGGCGGCAGCAGCAGCCCCAGCGTCTCACGCCCGTCTCTGGGGTCCGCGCTGATCGCCGCGGCCCGTGCCCTTCTCTGGAGTTCGTTTAGGCGGCGCTCTGAATCCCCTCTCCTTGCGCGCAGCGAAACTAAGAGGCAAGAAAAAGTCTCTTGCCTCTTCGGCAGCTGCAGACCTTTTCCCGGTCTCCCTCCCGGCTAGCTGTGGTGCGCCAACCCCTTCAGGCTGTGTTCACGCCGCCAGCCCCAGTCCTCTCCCTGCGATCCGACTGAAGCCGAGCCTCAGCTCCCAGCCCCGCCCGCCCCGGCGGGGGAGCAGACAAGCCTCTTGGGCTGCTGAGTGCTACTCGGCGCGGAGCCTGTGTGCGGGAATCTCTCCGTTTTTTCCTCTGTGCCCCTGTTGCTGTGGGATCTGCGTTGATAGCTACGGCTCGCGCCCTTCTCTGGAGTTCGTTTAGGCGGTGCTCTGAATCCCCTCTCCTCGCGCACCAGGAAACAGAGGGAAGAAAAAGTCTCTTGCCTCTTCGGCAGCTGCAGACCTTTTCCCGGTCTCCCTCCCGGCTAGCTGTGGTGCGCTAACCCCTTCAGGCTGTGTTCACGCCGCCAGCCCCAGTCCTCTCCCTGCGATCCGACCGAAGCCGAGCCTCAGCTCCCAGCCCCGCCCGCCCCGGCGGGGGAGCAGAGAAGCCTCTCGGGCTGGTGAGTGTTGCTCGGCGCCGAGCCTCTGTGCGGGAACCTCTCCGCTTTGCCCTCCGCACCTCTGTGGCTGCGCTCTCCTCCGAGGCTCTGAAGCTTCCCCCCTCCGCACCCCGCAGTCTCCGCCCGCGAAGGGGCTTCCCAGTGCGTGGAAACCTTTCCTCCTTCACAGCTCCCTCCCACTGGTGCAGGTGCCGTCCCTATTCTTTTGTCTCTGTTATTTCTTTTTTCTTTTGCTCTACCCAAGTACGGGGGGAGTTTCTTGCCTTTTTGGAGGTCGGACGTTTTCTGCCAGCGTTCAGTGGGTGTTCTGTAGGAGCAGTTCCACGTGTAGATGTATTTCTACTGTATCTGTGGGAAGGAAGGTGATCTCCGCGTCTTACTCTTCCGCCATCTTCCCAGTACAAGAATCTGTTTTAAATTTTTTTAATTTTATTTTTATTTTGTATTGGAGTATAATTGATCTACAATGTTGTGTTTGTCTTAGGTGTACATCAACTTGATTTGGTTATACATATATCTATTCTTTTTCAGATTCTTTTCCCATATAGGTTATTAGAGTGTTGAGTAGAGCTCCCTGTGCTATACAAGAGGTCCTTGTTGATTATTTATATATATATATTAGTGTGTATATGTTAATCCCAACCTCCTAATTTATCCCTCTCCCCTATCTTTCCCTGTTGGAAACCATAAGTTTGTTTTCTAAGTCTCTGCATCTGTTTCTGTTCTGTAAATTAGTTCATTTGCATCCATTTTTAGATTCCACCTGTAAGTGATATCATATGATATTTGTCTTTGTCTAGTTTATTTCACTTAGTATGATCATCTCTAGGTCCATCCATGTTGCTGCTTTTCATTCTTTTTTTATGGCTGAGTAATATTCCATTGTATATATATGTACCACATCTTCTTTATCCATTCCTCTGTTGATGGACATTTACGTTGCTTCCATGTCCTGGCTCTTGTGAATAGTGCTTCTATGAACATTGGGGTGCATGTGTCTATTCAAATGATGGTTTTCTCCAGACATGTTCTCATCTAGAACTCATGTGTAACTTAAATGTTTTTAGTCCTATACTCATGCATATTTGTTACAATAGATTATTGTGTGTAGTGAATAAGTGTCCAGTAAATTTTCCACCAATTGTTATATCAAATATTCAGAGAAGGAGAGTTCAGATTGCAAGAGATATCTGTCCTTAATGTCAGGCACACAAAGAGCCCTTTAGCTTTCCCTGAACAGCTCAGAATCTGACTTTTTTTTTTTTTTAGTTTAGGATGTCATGATATTTGCTCATATGTCACTGCCAAAATCCATCTCTCCTACAAAGCAACATAAACCAAAAAATAGGCTGACGGCCTTAAGCATGAAAAACAGAGTTCAAAACAATAGGCAACTATATGGCATTCATAGGAATAAAATAACCAGTGAAGTTCCATGACACATGCATTGAGCCTACATTATATTAAACTATGAATCTGAATAATTTGATTTTCCCAGACAATGCAGGGAAAATGGAATTACTCTTTATCATAGTTACTACAAGTTTAAGGATACTTAGTCTATTGAAATAATATATGAAAAATACTTTTTAAACTGAATTTCTATCTAAATATACAGAGTTGCTGTTATGGGCTGATTTGTATCCCCCCAAATTCATATGGGGGCCTAACCCCTAGTACCTCAGAATGTGACTGTTTTTGGAGATAGGGCCTTTAAAAGGGTCATTAAGTTAAAATGAGACCATCAGGGTAGGCCCTAATTCAATCTGACCAGTGTCCTTAAAAAAAGAACAGATTAGAACCTACAAAGAGACACCAGGGGTGTGCATGCACAGACCACCATGTGACTAAGCAGCAAGAGGGCAGCCGTCCAGGGAGAGAGGTCTAAGAGAAACCCAATGCTGCCAGCACCTTGACCTTGGATCCTCAGCCTCCAGAACTGTGAGAAAATAAATTTCTGTTGTCTAAATGACCCAGTCTGAGATATTTCATATGGCAGCCTTAGCAAATGAATGCAGTTGCTATTATTATTATTTGACATTAAAATAGCAACTGGAGATTAGAGTCAATATAAACCCGATTAAGTCAAAACAAATGTTTAACGCAACTAGCCCTCATAAATTTAATTGTTCCAAAAGGACAAATTTCTCCTAAAGTAGAAAACCTGACGAGCACAATTCCTTTTATGTATAATAAAAGAGAGGTCATTTCTATGGGAACCAAGTCTCTGACTATATAGAATTTCATAAACATGACTGGTAGCCAGGAGCTGCCTAATCTTGAAATCTTGATCTCTTAATAGATCTTTAGATGCCAGTGCTAATTCCAACAGATTTCAGAACAGGCAATTATTTCTTCAATGAATCCCATAAAGAGGTCACAGAGGAAGATCAGTGTTAAACTTTACAATGAGGCCCATAATGTTTACAGCCTGGTCCTTCCTTACTCAGTCACTGAATCATTAATCTTCCAATCAACAGGCTTTTAAGGTGGGCCTGCCCTGTAACTTGATAATTAAGTAGTGTGTTAAAATAACTGTTTGTTTTCAAAGATAGATTGGATGATAGAAGTTGTATTCTCTTCTAGCATATAATAACTACTTGCAATAATGAAGGGACATTCGTGGTGGATGTTTGTAATACACAGTATGGGGGAACCAGAGCAGGGGAACATGTTTACCTCTGAATAAAGTCAGGAGTGGATCCTGCTGGCAAGAACCCAGGCAGGGCTTGGAGTCAACGACTTTGGTTCTACCCATTTCCATCTTTCAAATGTGATAAATTCTGCTCAGAGAACTGCATTCTGTGAGATCACGGAGTTTCAGGGCTCTTCACTTGCACAGGACCCTCTTTCCGAGGAGCCCTAGCAAAAGGAAATTTTTTTTGATATTTTTTTGTTGTTAATGATACTGCCGGCTTTTAAAATTCATGATTTGTTATGATTACTTGATTATTCTAAGTATTCACTCTCATATCTAATTGTGTATTTCTAATCTTGTATGTGCCAAGTAAGTATCAGCCAAGTAGATATGTAGATCATAGCTATTTCACAAATGATATAATTATGACTCAAAGAAGGTAAAGGAGTTTTCAACCAGAGGAAATTTTGCCTCCTGGGAGCAATTTGGCAGTGTCTTGAGCCATCTTTGGTTGCTATTACAAAGTGGGATGGTTACCGGCATCTTGTAGATAGAAGACAAGGATGCTGCATAACATCCTAAAATGCAGAGGACAGCCTCCCGCATCCAAAAATTACCCAACCCAAAATGTCAATAGTGCTCAGGTTGAGACACCTTAAAATAAATTGTCCACTCTTTCAAAACTAAGAGGTGGTAAACCAGGATTTAGAACCAAGGGTATCCAATTATAAACTACAAAGCTCATGCTCTTGCCTCTACATGACTCTGATTGGTTATAATAATTGAACTCTTTTCTATCAGCAGTACCAATATCAGTACTCTGGTAGAAGTTAGTCTCAGTACCAATATCAGTGCTCTGGTAGAAGTTAGTCTCAATTGGACAGTACAGCAATGGTCATTGCATTTGCCTTCATATTGTTCGGTAATGAAAACTAACAGAGGTATTCAATATATGGAGATACGCAGGTGTGAACAAAGGGGAGGTGGACAAACAAGATGGTACCAGCCCTTTTCCAGTGCTATGTGTCCCAGTTAATGGCACCATTATGCACTCAGTTATACAAGCCATGCCTCAAAAGTCATCCTTAACTTTGTCCTCTCCCCACTCCACCATATTTAATCCATGATTTCATCTCTTAAAACCAGTTACAAGTTATCTGGGTTATTACCTTCTACTACTGCTCTAGCATTCACATTGGTGGATCCTGTCTACACCACAGTCAGAATTATCCTTTTGAAATATAGATTTGAACATGACACCCACCTAAGTTCTGGTCCCCACACTAACTGCTCATCCCTCCATTACCCCTGGCTTAAATCACACAACATCCTCCTAATGGTCTTAGAATAAGGGCCAAAATCCCCAGGAAGGCCTACAAGGTCACACCTGTGACTTTTGTTGCAGAATCACCGGCCATCTTTCTCTCTCATCCTTGGTGCTCTAGCCCCTGGCTCTCTTTTAGTTCTTTGACATACACATGTTACTTCCCACTACAAAACCCTGCACAATGCTTAAAACACTCTACTTCTCACTCCTAATTATTTTTTATCTAACGCATTTAAATAAATCTCTCACTTCCTTGGGTAGGCCACATTCTCACATTTTATGTTTCCATAGCACTACAAAGATCTCCTTTTTGAACTTATCACAGCTATAGTTTTACATTTACACGTGCGATCTTTTTTTTTTTAAATGTAATTTGCACTATAAGCTTCACGAGGGCAGGTGCAGTGTTTAGCTTTGCTTGAACAACAAAGTATATTGAGAGTCTATCCCCAACAACCCTTAGAGAACCTGGCACTTAATGAGGTTCAATAAATACTTGTTGAATGAATTAGTGAACAAATAAATGGATTAATGCTTGGATTAATGAATGCATGATAATAAAGGGCTAAATAGATTTAGGGTAAGAATAAACCTTAATACTCAGTGAACATAAGTTCTGAATTAGGTCTGATACCAGCTAAATCAGAGCCAACATGATCTTAGGCAACTAGAGACATCTAAAGCGGGATGGTCATTCACTCTGACCAAAAAATATTAAGAACTAATTGGTGAACTGAGTTTTTGTATGAAATGAAGACTTTTAATTTGCACCTTCCTGTAAACAGTGAACCATTTCCCCAAAGCATAACATTTTAAGCCTTAAAGGATCATCACTAGTAAAAATAAAAGTATCTGACATTGGTGAAGATGATTCCACTGATTTCAATTGCAGGTGGCAGTGGAGTAGAGCTTTTTCCAAAAGTCCCAGAAGTGCAACCCTAAGGTGACTTCTTGGGATCCAGGAGCGGAAACAGGGCTCTTGGCATCAGAGCCTACATCTTGAGAGACCCACATGTGCTCAGTCTACTTTGAGCTGTGTGATGCCTTGGACTCATATCATGCTGAGCCTACAGTCCATTCTAGGTAAGAAAACACAAAAGATCCGAAAAAGCAACATCATAATGCCTCATGCATCTTTGTGGAATCTAAGTTCAAATATAGGAACTTGCTCTCTCTAAATGGCATGTAAAATGAAATGCTGGATTCTAAATTTGAGACATCAAGGGTTTGTACTTGACTTCAGGACCTTTATGTGTCTTTTTTTTTTTTTAAATTATAGCAGTACATTCTCCCGAATTGCAGGTTATCTCAACTTAAAACAACCTTTCTCTAAAATCTGCCAAATATGGTCTCTTAAAAATGTTATGTTAAGAATAAAAAGTGAGCCTTTGACCTAGATGAATATGGTAATATAAATGAGAGCAAAATGTTTTAGCTACAGCATTCATCTTAAAACAACTGTAATTCAACAACCTAAAATTCAACTTTTACTCTTTGGTTTTTGCAGTGACATTTTTCCATTCATTTACCATCATGGTGCCAATGATTGGTCATAAAACAACAAAATTGGGTTGGCTTTTACCCAACTTGCTCCAAAATAAGTGACTCTAGGATCTGCCAGAACCTCAACAAAGGATAGGTGGCCCCTTGACTGTTTTGCTTTTAATTAGCTTTATATAAATAAAGCAGGTTGCCCAGCCCTTTCTAAAGCTGAAAGCCAGCCTTAAATGCCTAAGTGACATGACCGTCCGACAGGCACTGACACCCTAGGACAATGAGATGCTGAAATTAGAAGTGCTCATTGTTTCACATCACAAACAGGCTCATTGTGCACGTCTCAAACAAAATAACACAAAGTGGTGACCCACTTGACCTGGCTGACCCTTTTTCTTAGGGCAAACAAAAGGCAAATTCACTTCTTCTTCTTAAGTAATAGCAGCAATGACAATATAATTGGTATCCAAATGACACCTTTTACAGGAACTGCTGTAAGTCTCCACATCACACACCAGCTCACAATGAAAAATTCAAGTTAGCACTAGATTTGGTTTAGGACGGCTCAGTGTAAAATATTTCTGAAGTGATAAAACATTCCAGTGCCCTTGGTACTTTCCCCATCCCAACCCCTCTTGAATAAAGAATTATCAGCTTGAAAACAAATACAAATAGAAAGTGAAACAGAAAGGCAGGTATCACTGATCATTGACTTGTGTCTTCAGCAAATATTTGAGAGTCTGTATGCAAGACACTGAGAGACTTAAAATGAATGTGACAGTGTCCATTTACAGTGACTTAAAATGAATGTGACAGTGTCCATAATGAGTGCTGTTTATGTGCTAGACATTGTGCTTTATAAACATTGTCTCATTTAATCCGCACAAAACCCTGTGATAGGGCTTCCCTGGTGGCACAGTGGTTAAGAATCCCCCTGCCAATGCAGGGGACATGGGTTCGAGCCCTGGTCTGGGAAGATCCCACATGCCGCGGAGCAACTAAGCCCGTGTGCCACAACTACTGAGCCCGTTCACCTAGAGCCGGTGCTCTGCAATAAGAGAAGCCACCGCAATGAGAAGCCCGTGCACCACAACAAAGAGTTGCTCCCACTCACCGCAACTAGAGAAAGCCTGCGTGCAGCAACAAAGACTCAACGCAGCCAAATAAAAAACAAAACAAAAAACAAAAAAAAACCCTGTGATATAGGCAACATATTATCTCAATTTTAGAGATGTTGGAATTGAGATTCAAGGATGTTTTTTGGCCAAAGTTGTGTCTGAGACAGACACGTGTCTCAACTATGAATGACTACCTTTCATGAAATCTAACAGAAAAGAGATAAGGTAACTTGATCACAAGGCAGAATGACAAGCTGAGTTATTAAACGCTACTTTTCACTTGGGATATATTTAAAGCTGATGGGGTTGACTATTGCGACATTTATCTTCCTGTTTGCATTCAGATCCATTATGGTCCTTCCCTTGCTTTGCATCAAAGAGGGATGACCCTGCAAACTACATTTCCCAGACTCCTTTTCTTCCTAGGTTGGGCTAAAGGGAAGTATTCACTGGTACTTCCAGTGAGGTACCAGTGGGAGGGAATGTGGAATAAAGAGAGAAGACAGGACATATCTCTTCCTCTCTGATCTTTGAGTGGTGTCTTTGTTCTTTGAGCAGTAGTACCTGTGACCATCATTCACCATCGTTCCAGCTCCCACCAGGCTGGTCCATCATAGTTCCAGCTTCTGCTATATGGCTCTAACCCACGGTTACTCCACCCTCTCTCTCTGTCTCTCCAGCCCTATAGTTGATGACAGCCTCTAGTAATTGATACTTTCTGGGTTGTTTTTCCTTTCCCTGTGTGCTTTTTCTGCTCTTCTAGCACCTTGTTACTAATTCTCCATACTGCATTTCTTCCATTGGCTGACTTGACAAGGTGATTTTATTTTGCTGGCTAGATCTTAATTGATACAGGTATCATGGAATTTCTGCTGGACCTGAGAGGACTGGGTAGATGACAAGAAAACAAATTAGAGGTTGAGAAGCCTTAGCAGCAGCTCTCAGCCTTGCCCTCCTTCTCTTACGCTCATGACTATCATGTAAGTAAGGAATCTGTCTTATGATGAAAGGACACATTGAGTTAGAACTTCTCCAAATAGGCTGCTAAGAGGAAGGCATCTTGGCATGGATCCTTCTCTCCCTGCTCAGGGATTATCAGTGCACACAGAAGAGGAGTTTTATTTCCTCTCTGAAAAGCAGGTGGTGAGTGATGGTAAAAGACATATATGGCACTGGAGTGTGGCTGGGCCTTCTGCATTTCCTACTTTTTGGCTCCTGGGCACAGTGTGTTGAAGGCAAATTCGACAACTGATACAAGGACACTCTACAGTCAGCCTCAATCAGTGTGAAAAAGATGCAGGTGGCCTGGCAAACAGGCCACAGACACTCCATATTGGTAATGAGCAACACGAGAGAGAAATACTCTGAAGCTAAAATATGCAGCATCATGCAGACCAATCACAGTAGCAGCCATCTTACACATACAAACCAAAGACGCTTTACAGGATAATGTATTGTATCAAATTTCATAGAGGAGGCAGGCAATGAATACAGTAAATAGGAAGTGAGATTGGTGAACAATTATGGAAGAAAAAAATAGCTAGCTTTTATAGAGTTCTACTGAGGTTCTGCAATAGAATTAAGCCTCCATGTCCTAAGTCAGTGTTGCCTTCAGTGTGGGGTCCTCCAATCAGTGGCACCATGATTACCTGGGCACATGTTAGAAATGCAAATTCTTGGCCCCCCCCCCCGCCCAGACTTATGGAACCAGAAACTGTCGTCATCATCTCCAGTTTGTAGATTAAAAAAATTAAACTGTGATAGGTTAAGAATCATGATTCCAGTGTTATATAATAGTAGAGTTAGAACTTAAATTGGTTTTATGACATCCTCTTCTGGACTGTTCTGTACATATATTCTACCTGAAGGTAAGAATGGCAAAGGGTAATTTTCCACCATGTTGGTCATTAGATGTTTTGCAAAGGGTAATATGTCACTGCTGCCTTCTCCTCACTCACAAAAGTGACAAAAGTTCTCATGATCCCACAGGCTATCAGCCAAATTTCCCTTTGCTCTGGAAATTGGAGCCTCTTCATCAGGCATCTTGCCAGAGCTCAGCAGTTCTGCCCTCTCTGCTATATGCAGCAATGCAGTGTAGTGGGAGAAGGCATGGACTTCAAAAGCAGGATTTACCAATTACTTGCAGTGAATTTTGGAAAATTTCTTAAACTTTCCGAGTCTCAGGTTTTTCATTTGTATAATGGGGGCATTAACATCTTCTGCCTCAGAGGCTTGTGATGTGGATTACTGAGAGGTGTGCAAACTCCTTAACTCCCTTCTTTTTTTTTTTTTTTTTCCATTCTTTTTCAAATTCTTTTCCCATTTAGGTTATTAAAGAATATTGAGCAGAGTTCCCTGTGCTGTACAGTAGGTCCTTCTTGTTGTTGTGACATGTACACACTGCTATATTTAAAATACTTAATCCTTAGCTCCCTTCTTGCTGTTGTATTTTCTTTTGTGTCTTTTTCCCATCTCTGAGAAGACTAAGAGTTAATCCAGGGCCATATACTAGATGGAGGTCAGATTGTCAGAATGTTTGTTTACAAAACCAGCTATGGAAATTTTACGTTTTTTTTTATTATGCACAACAGTTTCTCAGCCTTGGCACCATTGACATTTGGGGCCAGATAATTGTTTGTTATGTGGGATGTCCTGTGCATTGCAGGATCTTGGTAGCACCCCCTCCCCATCCCCTAGTTGTGACAACCAAAAAATGTCTCCAGACATGGCCAGATGTCCCCTGAGTGCAAATCCATTCCCTCCCAACCCCCAGTCACAAATCACAGCTTGGTTTGAGGAGAACTGAAAGAGAAGAGGGTTATTCTACTCAGTTGCACAAATAATCAGGGAAACTAGTTATTAAACCCTCACAAAGGATTTTTTGCTAAATGGATTTATAACAATTCAAATTTTGGCAGATCATTTGCTTTGACAAAGAATATGTTTACACAGAAGAAGCCAGTTGGTGAACTGGGGCAAGTAATTTAATAATTTGGGTAGAACAGAAGCCAACTACTAAATGAACACTGGTGTTTTATTTTTGCCTTTCTATTTTGTTGATTTACCATATTACGTTATTAAATTCACCTAGCTCTGCTCAGCACATTAGCCATCTGAGAAGCTCTTAACAGTTATTATAAGAATTACCATTTTATTAATGTATATTGTAGTATAAACATAATTAAGAATCTCATTCTTCCCAGACACAATAGTCTGTGTTCAGTGATCAAGCCCTTAAAATAAAATAAAAATGGTCCACCTCTGTCCCTATGACCAACCAAGAAGACTGTGTAAGTCTTAGAAAAAAATGAATGTATTTTGTCCAACTATCCCTGATGAGTTTTTGGGGATTGTAAATAAAAAAGAGAAGACAGCCACTGGGAACACTTAATTATCTTTTCAATCCTTTCCCCTTTGGGAAACATCTTAGGTTGGACTAGCCGAATCTCCTGAGGTCTTGAGGTGGGATTATGAAGAGAAGGGAGAAAATGATCTGTGGGTCTGAGTGGTGAGTGCCTAATTCAAGTTTATCATGAGTGATGAGAGTGGGATGAGTCCAGCATCGCTGGAGTGTCTGAGATAGTGTGTCTCAGTCATCCATGTGGCTGAAGCAGAGTGTCAGTCTTGTTCACTGAGGTTTGCAGTGGTGGGTGTGTCTGGGCTGCCACTCACTAGTTTGAAACATTGAGATAAGACAACCTGTGACTGGTTCAACCTGGTCCATATATTTGGTCCTCTCAGTATGACCTGAGTGGTCAGTATGACCTCATTGGATATTCAGTCCAGAATGGAGAACATAACTGGGTCACAGTGTGGCAGGTGCATTCAGCCTCTCAGAGGTGACCAATTAGGCCTGGACAGTCTGCTTGGAGTTTCCAGTCTGGTCAAACCATCATTATGTCTAAGCTATTTATGTGCAAGGTAATTGGGATATGTTATGGATTGCTTGTTGGTTTCCCCCTAAAATTCATGCTGGAGCCCTAATGTGATGTTATTTGCAGATGGGGCCTTGGGAGGTGATTAAGTCATAAAGGGGGTGCCCCTGTGATGGGATTAGTGCTCTTATAAGAAGAGTGACAGCCCTCTTTCTCTCTGCTTTCTGACATGTGAGGATATGAAGGCTCTTTGTGAGCCAGGAGAAGGCCCTCACCAAGAACCTAACCATGGTGGCACCCTGATCTTGGATTTCCAGCCTCCAGAACTGTGAGAAATAAATGTTTGTTGTTTAAGTCACCCAGTCTATGGTGTTCTGCTATGGCAGCACAAACTGACTAAGGTAGGATGTTTCTCCAAATTTCTGCTGGGCACGGCCCCCACTCTGATTTCCCAACACTATGCCTGTTGTGGTTTTCACACATCACTGGATACCTGCTTATTTACTGGTGGAGAAATCACACAGAAGCCATATCAAGCTGAACTTGAACTGTGGAGAAAGAATAAAAGCCTCTCCCAGACGGGAATGGCACCAGAGATTAACTGAGTAGGTATTTACTTCACCCAGATAGACCCCGTCAAGACATTTGTTTTTTTTTTCAATGTCCAAAACGACTTTTTTTCAGTCATGGCTGATAGATTTGGATACAAAGCTGGATGACCATTTCCAAAGAAACTCAAAACACTGCTTTACTATTATCTGAAAGAAAAGTGAGTTCACCAAACAATACATTTCTGAATGAGAAACAAGGGCCAAATAATATATAGCCTGTGTGTCCTTCACTTTACTGTTCACTTTTCCTCTGCTCTTGTTCATATAGTTATTTAATGGATCAAACGATCGAATGCCAATCTGGCAGGCACTCAAGAAAAATAAGCCATCTTTTTAAAAATTTTTTATTTTGTTTTGTTCTTGTTTTTGTTTGAAGACCAGGAGAAAATATTCAAATGACACTGAACTGGCAGAGAAGAGCAGATGTCTGCAGTTTATTTTCCTTGATTGGATTTTAATCGAATTTTCATAGGACCTTATTTATTTTCAGTATTTCATTAAGGAGTCTGGACTCATGAATCCAGCTGAGGGTCAGCATTTGTTCCTGTTGATGGATAATGGAGCCGTGAGACTGGGACCATATGAGGAAGTCTGATTCTGAGCAGAGACAGAGGATTATATTCCAAACCAGGGAACAGCTGCAGATTAAGTGACACAACTTTTTGTCTGGGATCTCTGGGAAATATTCCTACTAATCTTTGTTAGTAGCTTACAGTCCTGGAACATTCTGCTAACACTCTATGCGGAAAATCTAATTTAATATATTTATCACTCCATGTGTGAAATACAATTCCACAACCAACCCCTTATCAGCAATTCTGACATCCCAAGAGCTCTCAAAACAAAACAAAATAACTTTTTCCCACAAGTTTTCACAAACCTATTCATGGCAAAACATGAGCAGAACTGATCTGAAGCTATAAAATACTTATTTAAACCCTTTGTGTGAGTATTCATACATTTGCTGCAGAAACAGAATTGTGATGATTATAAGGTGCTATATATACTGGGGAGGAAGGTATATAATCAACTTTTTTTTTTTTTTGGCTGCACCACACTGCATACGGGATATTATTTCCCTAACCAGGGATAGAACCCTTGCCCCCTGCAGTGGAAGCATGCAGTCTTAACTACTGGACTGCCAGGGAAGCCCCAATATAATTAACTTTCTAAAATCTGAAAAAAAAATTACCTTTCCAAAATCTGAAAAATGCTAAATTTCAAAATCTTTCTCCAGAGTTTTTGGATAAGAGGTTGTGGGCCTGTAATATGATTATTAACTGAACTTTAATGATAAGGAAATTGACTCACGGAGGTTAAATAGTTTGTTCTTCAGAAAGTGTTTATAAAAGGATAAGCTGCTTTGTCTAGGTGATAAGTGGGCAATTATGCAAAATTATATGCCTTAAATGTATTTTAGGTCTCATTGGCTAGGCCATCAATTTCTCCCTCCCTCTACCTTGCTGAGTCACCAGCAGAGAGAAAATCCTTCCATCACAGTAAGAGTGACTATATACAATAGTGTATATTTAAATTGGGACTCTTGTGAGAGTGAAGGGTACACTATAGTAATTCCAGTAGGAGGAGGAGCACAGGGCAGGTCTGTCCGGTGCTAACTGAGACAAACTGAACAAACTGACTCCCTATATATGTAACACCTTTACCCAAATAGGGACTCAGGGCAGAAAACCATGACTCACCCCATGGTGAGTTAACATTTAACTCCCAAGCCGTTTCTCTGCCACCCCGACCACTTTTCCCAGAATGGTCTTACATTTTTCCATTGCCAAAACTCACTCCTGTCTCTGCCTGAAGACATCCTTCCCGCCCTCCAAGACAGTTCCAGCTGTGCTTTCTACAGGAAGTCTTCCTGAAACTCCTTCTGTCCCCTGCAACTCCATAGCTCCACATTGGCTGTCGCCAGGACAGAACATCTTGTATACACAGGGGCGTGTGCGTTGATGAGGTGCCTGGCTATGTGAAGCTGCTGTTGGCTGGTGGACATCCAAAAGTCCATGCTTCTCATGGTCTCATTGGTGAAGATCTTCATTCTTTTGCTATCTCTGATTGTGCCTGCAAGAATCAAAGTGTGCCTAAATGTTTCCAGGAAGTTCCAAGGATGAGAGACAATGCTTGTTGATAGTTCCTGATTCTTCCGTCAGATCTTGGAATGAATGCTTTTGCTCTAAAAGGGACATTTCTTCACCAATCATTGCCCACTGAAAAGCTTTCCTTCCTTGATGACATTTCCAAGGCAGCAACAATCATGATCCTGTTGTTCAAGGTTTGTTTTGCCTAAGAAATACCATGTCCAGTTGGTCCCCCCTCTAATTGTGGTTAGTTTGTTCACTTGAAAATAACTGCCATTCTATCCTCACCAGAGAAGAACTCATTATAAATGAAAATTTATGATTCCTCATGGACCAGTCCTAGACCCTGTCTTTAACCTAATGTTCCTAAAATTGTGGCCTGTGTAATCTACATCAGAGCTGCCTGGGGTATTTGTTTAAATGCCCATACCAATCCTACTACTTTTCATTTGTTTTTTGGGTTGAGTCTCATAATACTGCATTTTAAGCAGTCCCCCAGGTGATTATGGGTCACATTACAGTTGAAAGGTCACTGCTGTAATTAAATTGAATTAAGTTTGGAGGTTTAAGTCTTCCTTCAGTTCTAGTACAACTTCCTTCCTTCTTCCCCTTTCTTTTCTTCTTTCTTTCCTTCTTTCTCTCCTTCTTCATTCATTAAGGAAACATTCAAGAAACAAACAAACAAAAAATGGTAACAGAATTTTTTTTTAATGAGAATTTGGCTGTATTTTCTCCTTTTGTCACTGTCCCTCTTTCCTTCATGGACCTATAACACACGCTCCACCCCTAACCATCAGAAACAAGGAGAGATCATGAAAGCAGAATCTGAGAGGAGTGACTGTCAGTTATTTATTCATTTGTTTAGTAATCAATTTATCTGATAATTTTGATCTGATTCTATAGACTATTTATTAGATGATTATCTATGCTGAACAATATGGTAGCCACTAGCCACAGGTGGCTATTTAACACTTGAAATGTAACTAGTCTGAATTGAGATGTTCTGTAACTATAAAATGCACCCCAGATTTCAAATACCTATTATAAAGACTGTAAATGATCTTATTAGTAATTTTTATATTGATTATATATTGAAATGACAATAATTGGGATATATTGAATTATGTGAAATGTACTATTAAAATTAATTTTACTTGTGTCTTTTTATTCTATGTAATGTGGCTACTAGAAAATGTAAAACTAAATATACAGCTTGCATTTGTGACTCACATTATGTTTCTATAGGATAGTGTTGCTGTAGATGTTTGTAGCTTCTTACGTAGCAAAGTGCCTAACCTGGGGTGTCCCAAGCTGAAGAAGTAGGGAACCCAGTGTCAGACAGAAGACAGCTCTCAAAACACAAGGGTCCTAAGAAGAACATAACTCCTCAGGAAGAGCTTCAAGACGGTGGAAGAGTAAGATACGGAGATGACCTTCCTCCCAACAAATACATCAGAAATACATCTACATGTGGAACTACCCCTAGAGAACACCTACTGAACGCTGGCAGAAGACCTCAGACCTCCCAAAAGGCAAGAAACTCCCCACGTACCTGGGTAGGGCAAAAGGAAAAAGAAAAAACAGAGACAATAGAATAGGGACGGGACCTGCTTCAGTGGGAGGGAGCTGTGAAGGAGGAAAGGTTTCCACACAGTGGGAAGGCCCTTCGCTGGCGGAGATGGGGGGTGGCAGGGGGGAAGCTTCTGAGCCATGGAGGAGAGCACAGCCACAGGGGTGCAGAGGGCAAAGCGGAGAGATTCCCGCACAGAGGATCGGTGCCGACCAGCACTCACCAGCCTGAGGCTTGTCTGCTTACCTGCCGGGGCGGGTGGGGGCTCGGAGCTGAGGCTCGTTCTTTGGTCGGATTGCAGGGAGAGGACTGGGGTTGGCTGCAAGAACACAGCCGGAAGGGGTTAGTGCACAATAGCTAGCCGGGAGGGAGTCTGGGAGAAAGTCTGGAGCTGCCAAAGAGAAAAGAGACTTTTTCTTGCCTCTTTGTTTCCTGGTGCACGAGGACAGGGGATTAAGAGCACCGCTTAAAGTAGCTCCAGATATGGCGTGAGCTGCAGCTATCAGCGTGGACCCCAGAGACGGGCATGGGACGATAAGGCTGCTGCTGCAGCCACCAAGAAGCCTGTGTGCAAACCCAGGTCACTCTCCACACCTCCCCTCCTGGGAGCCTGTGCAGCCCGCCGCTGCCAGGGTCCCATGATCCAGGGACAACATCCCCAGGAGAACACACGGCACGCCTCAGGCTGGTGCAACGTCATGCTGGCCTCTGCCGCTGCAGGCTCACCCCGCATCCACAACCTACCTAAGGAGAAAAAACCTGTATGCAGAAAATTATAAGACACTGATGAAAGAAATTAAAGATGATACAAATAGATGGAGAGACATACCATGTTCTTGGATTGGAAGAATCAACATTGTGAAAATGACTCTACTACCCAAAGCAATCTACAGATTCAATGCAATCCCTACCAAGCTACCACTGGCATTTTTCACAGAAGTAGAACAAAACATTTCACATTTTGTATGGAAACACAAAAGACCCCGAATAGCCAAAGCAATCTTGAGAAAGAAAAACGGAGCTGGAGGAATCAGACTCCCTGACTTCAGACTATACTACAAAGCTACAGTAATCAAGACAGTATGGTACTGGCACAGAAACAGAAATATAGATCAATGGAACAGGATAGAAAGCCCAGATATAAGCCCCCACACATATGGTCCCCTTAGTTTTGATAAAGGAGGCAAGAATATACAGTGGAGAAAAGACAGCCTCTTCAATAAGTGGTGCTGGGAAAACTGGACAGCTACATGGAAAAGAATGAACTTAGAACACTCCCTAATACCATACACAAAAATAAACTCAAAATGGATTAAAGTCCTAAATGTAAGGCCAGACACCATCAAACTCTTAGAGGAAAACAGAGGCAGAACACTCTATGACATAAATCACAGCAAGATCCTTTTTGACCCATCTCCTAGAGAAATGGAAATAAAAACAAAAATAAACAAATAGGACCTAATGAAGCTTAAAAGCTTTTGCACAGCAAAGGAAACCATAAACAAGACGAAAAGACAACACTCAGAATGGGATACAATATTTACAAATGAAGCAACTGACAAAGGATTAATCTCCAAAACATACAAGCAACTCATGCAGCTCAATATCAAAAAAACAAACAACCCAATCCAAAAATGGGCAGAAGACCTAAATAGACATTTCTCCAAAGAACATATACAGATTGCCAACAAACACATGAAAGAAGGCTCAACATCATTAATCATTAGAGAAATGCAAATCAAAACTACTATGAGATATCATCTCACACCGGTCAGAATGACAATCATCAAAAAATCTACAAACAATAAATGCTGGAGAGGGTGTGGGGAAAAGGGAACCCTCTTGCACTGTTGGTGGGAATGTAAATTGATGCAGCCACTATGGAGAACAGTATGAAGGTTCCTTAAAAAACTAAAAATAGGGGCTTCCCTGGTGGCGCAGTGGTTGAGAGTCTGCCTGCCGGTGCAGGGGACACGGGTTCGAGCCCTGGTCTGGGAGGATCCCACATGCCGCGGAGCAACTAGGTCCGTGTGCCACAACTACTGAGCCTGCGCGTCTGGAGCCTGTGCTCCGCAGCGAGAGGCTGCGATGGTGAGAGGCCCGCGCACCGCGATGAAGAGTGGCCCCCGCTTGCCGCAGCTGGAGAAAGCCCTCGCACAGAAACGAAGACCCAACACAGCCAAAAAATAAATAAATAAATAAAGTGAAATTCTTTAAAAAAAAAAAAAAAACTAAAAATAGAACTACCATACGACCCAGCAATCCCACTACTGGGCATATAACCTGAGAAAACCATAATTCAAAAAGAGTCATGTACCACAATGTTCACTGCAGCTCTATTTACAATAGCCAGGACATGGAAGCAACCTAAGTGCCTATCAACAGATGAATGGATAAAGAAGATGTGGCACATATATACAATGGAATATTACTCAGCCATATAAAGGAACGAAACTGAGTTATTTGTAGTGAGGTGGATGTACCTAGATACTGTCATACAGAGTGAAGTAAGTGAGAAAGAGGAAAACAAATACCGTATGCTAACGCATATATATGGGATCAAAAAAAAAAAAAAAAAGGAAAATGGTCAGAAGATCCTAGGGGCAAGAAGACGGGAATAAAGATGTAGACCTACTAGAGAATGGACTTGAGGATACGGGGAGGGGGAAGGGTAAGCTGGGACAAAGCGAGAGAGTGGCATGGACATATATACACTACAAAACGTAAAATAGATAGCTAGTGGGAAGCAGCCGCATAGCACAGGGAGATCAGTTCGGTGCTTTGTGACCACCTAGAGGGGTTTGATAGGGAGGGTGGGAGGGAGGGAGATGCAAGAGGGAAGAGATATGGGGACATATGTATATGTATAACTGATTCAGTTTGTTATAAAGCAGAAACTGTCACACCATTGTAAAGCAATTATACTCTAATAAAGATGTTTAAGAAAAAAAAAAAAAGAACATA
This sequence comes from Balaenoptera acutorostrata, assembly GCF_949987535.1. Lineage (NCBI taxonomy): Eukaryota > Metazoa > Chordata > Mammalia > Artiodactyla > Balaenopteridae > Balaenoptera > Balaenoptera acutorostrata. The sequence goes on from NC_080067.1 coordinate 6,797,183, forward strand.
ACTCCCGTTACCTGGAATGGAGCCCAGCACCTGCAACTTAAATAAGCTGCCCAGAGGATTCTAGTAGGATTTAACCCCATCACCACTTTCCATAATACCTCATTTTAAATGATATTGCAGGTTACTGTATAGCACAGGGAACTCTCTTCAATATCTTGTAAGAGCCTAAATGGGAAAATAATTTGAAAAAGAATAGATACATGTATACATATAACTGAATCACTTTGTTGTTCACCTGAAACTAACACAGCATGATTAATCAACTATACTCAAACATATAATAAAATAAATTTTTTTTAAATTTTAAAAAATAAATGATATTGAAGGAGTCTACCTCCAAATACTATTTTCGTGCTTAAAAAAAAAAAAAAAATCACCCTCTTCAGGGGGTTTTATCCTGCCCAGTTAAGGGCTGAGTGAGAGATTCATGTAAGCAAAGTGTGATACCGTCAAACAATTCTTTGTTTTTGCTTAGTTTTTGCAGAAGCCCACTTAATGCATGGATTGCAGCAGCAAAAAGAACAGTCCCAGGTCATTCCCTTATCTAAAGCCCCATTTCTCCTAAGCTGTCATATTCTGCCTGCTTTATCAATCACAGATAATTTGGCTTTTTGAGGAGCACTTCCTTTTTCTCTTATCAGTTTGTACATTATCTGTAAGAGTGATATTCAAGTAGCAGAATCCTCCACTGGCCTGTTAGAATCTGAGGTCAGAGCACATTTTTTTCCCCTGGCTGAGATGGATATTGGATATAACGTTTCCTCAAGCAAGGAATCTCATTCAGAAGATTCTAGGAAACTACCTATTGCATGTCTTCTTTACAGTGATTATGATGGTGACTCAAAGTGTTTGGGTATTTGGAGGGACTTCAGGTAAACAAAAAGAAAATCAGGTGTCAGAAACATGTAGTAAAGTTGTGGATATCAACATTATTCATTATAAATAGCCCCGTGATGTCCATCAATAGTAGAATGGTGTATTCAAACAAGGAGTAATATATAGCAATGAGCACAAACAATCACACAAAACCATGGATGAACCTCATAACAATGAACAAAAGAAGCCAGATACAAAAGAGAATATACGGTGTGACCCTACTTATATAAAGTACCAAAGCAGGCAAAATTCAGCTCTGATGTTAGGAGTAAGAATGATGGTTACCCTTGAGGATGAGGTAATAATAGTGACAAGAAAGAAGCATAAGAAGAGCTTCTTGGATACTGGTTGGACATGTATGTTGTCTGCAAATAGTCACTGAGCTCTACACTTGATATATACAACTTTTCACATGCATGTTATACTACAGTAAGTAAAGAAGAAGGAACAGCAGGAAGAGGAAGGGCAGGATGGGAATATCAAGGTTTTCATCAGTCAGAAACCAGAGATTTTCATTGGCCTATATCCTGCACACTGTTAAAAGACTCAAAAAATGGCTCAGTCCAAATCAACTAAGAGAGGAGAGCTCACACAAATACTGAATCCTTTAGAAAACCTTCCTATTTCGTCTCATAAACTATATTTTTAAAAAGGGAGGTAGATATATATTTATAATTGTTATATCTTCTTCTTGGATTGATCCCTTGATCATTATGTAGTGTCCTTCCTTTTCTCTTGTAACATTCTATTTTAAAGTCTATTTTATCTGATGTGAAGATTGCTACTCCAGCTATCTTTTGATTTCCATTTGCATGGAATATCTTTATCCATCCCCTCCTTTCAGTCTGTATGTACACCCAATATAGGAGCACCTCAATACATAAGGCAAATGCTAACAGCTATAAAAGAGGAAATCGACAGTAACACAAAAATGGGGGGGGGATTTAACACCTCACTTACACCAATGGACAGATCATCCAGAAGGAAATTAATAAGGAAACACAAGCTTTAAATGACACAATAGGCCAGATCGATTTAATTGATATTTATAGGATATCCCATCCAAAAACAGCAGATTACACTTTCTTCTCAAGTACACATGGAACATTCTCCAGGATAGATCACATCTTGGGTCACAAATCAAACCTCTATAAACTAAGAAAACTAAAATCATATCAAGCATCTTTTCCAACCACAAGGCTATGAGATTAGAAATCAATTACAGGGGAAAAAACGTAAAAAAACACAAACACATGGAGGCTAAACAATACGTTACTAAATAACCAAGAGATCACTGAAGAAATCAAAGAGGAAATCCAAAAAATACCTAGAGACAAATGACAATGAAACCACGATGATCCAAAACCTATGGGATGCAAAAAAAAGAAGTTCTAAGAGGGAAGTTTCAGAGGAGGGAACACTCCCAAACTCATTCTATGAGGCCACCATAACCTTGATAGCAAAACAAGACAAAGATACTACAAGAAAAGAAAATTACAGACTATTATCACTGATGAATTTAGATGCAAAAATCCTGAGCAGAATACTAGCAAACAGAATCCAACAGCACATTAAAAGGATCATACACCATGATCAACTGGGATTTAGCCCAGGGATTCAAGGATTTTTCAATATACACAGATCAATCAATGTGATATAGCATATTAACAAATTGAAGAATAAAAACCATATGCTAATCTCAATAGATGCAGAAAAAGTTTTTCACAAAAGTCAACACCCATTTATGATAAAAACTCTCCAGAAAGTGGTCATAGAGGAAACCTACCTCAACATAATAAAAGCTATATATGACAAACCCACAGCAAACATCATTCTCAATTGTGAAACACTGAAAGCATTTCCTCTAAGATCAGGAACAAAACAAGGATGTCTACTCTTGCCACTATTATTCAGCATAGTTTTGGAAGTCCTAGCCATGGTGATCAGAGAAGAAAAAGAAATAAAAAAAAAATACAAATTGGAAAAGAAGAAGTAAAACTGTCAACCTTTGCAGATGACATGATGCTATACATAGAAAAAACTAAAGATGCCACCAGAAAACTATTAGAGCTAATCAATGAATTTGGTAAAGTTCCAGGATACAAAATTAATGCACAGAAATCTCTTGATTTCTATATATACTAACAATGAGAGATCAGAAAGAGAAATTAAGGAAACAATCCCATTCACCATTGCAACAAAAAAATAAAGTACCTAGGAATAAACCCAGCTAAGGAGGTAAAAGACCTGTACTCAGAAAACTATAAGACACTGATGAAAGAAATCAAAGATGACACAAACAGATGAAGAGATATACCATGTTCTTGGATTGGAAGAATCAATATTGTGAAAATGACCATGCTACCCAAAGCAATCTACAGATTCAATGCAATCCCTATCAAATTACCAATGGCATTTTTTACAGAACTAGAACAAAAAATCTTAAAATTTGTATGGAGACACGAAAGACTCCAAATAGCCAAAGCAATCTTGAGGGAAAAAAACGGAGCTGGAGGAATCAGACTTACTGGGTTCAGACTACACTACAAAGCTAAAGTAATGAAGACAATATGGTACTGGCACAAAAACAGAAATATAGATAAATGGAACAGGATAGAAAGCCCAGAGATAAACCCGTGAAACTATGGTCAACTAATCTATGACAGAGGAGGCAAGGATATACAATGGAGAAAAGACAGTCTCTTCAATAAGTGATGCTGGGAAAACTGGACAGCTACCTGTAAAAGAATGAAATTAGAACACTCCCTAACATCATACACAAAAATAAATTCAAAATGGATTAAAGAACTAAATATAAGACCAGAAACTATAGAACTCTTAGAGGAAAACATAGGAAGAACACTCTTTGACATAAATCACAGCAAGATCTTTCTGACCCACCACCTAGAGTAATGGAAATAAAAGCAAAAATCAACAAATGGGACCTCATGAAACTTAAAATCTTTGGCACAGCAAAGAAACTATAGTCAAGACGAAAAGACAACCCTCAGAAAGGGAGAAAATATTTGCAAATGAATCAATGGACAAAGGATTAATCTCCAAAATATATAAACAGCACATGAAGCTCAATATTTAAAAAATAAACAACCCAATCCAAAAATGGGCAGAAGACCTAAATAGACATTTCTCCAAAGAAGACATACAGATGGCCAAGAGGCACATGAAAAGCTGCTCAACATCACTAATTATTAGAGAAATGCAAATCAAAACTACAATGAGATATCATCTCACACCAGTCAAAATAGGCATCATCAGAAAATCTACAAACAACAAATGTGGAGAGGGTGTGGAGAAAGGGAACCCTCTTGCACTGTTGGTGGGAATGTAAATTGATACAGCCACTATGGAGAATAGTATGGAGGTTCCTTAAAAAACTGAAAATAAAATTACCATATGACCCAGCAATCCCACTACTGGGCATACACCCAGAGAAAACCATAATTCAAAAAGACACATGCACCCCAATATTCACTGCAGCACTATTTACAATAGCCAGGTCATGGAAGCAACCTAAATGCCCATCAACAGATAAATGGATAAAGAAGATGTGGTACATATATACAATGGAACATTACTCAGCCATAAAAAGGAACGAAATTGGGTCATTTGTAGAGACATGGGTGGACATAGAGACTGTCATACAGAATGAAGTAAATCAGAAAGAGAAAAACAAATATCGTATGTTAACGCATATATGTGGAAACTAGCAAAATGGTACATATGAACCAGTTTGCAGAGCAGAAATAGAGACACAGATGTAGAGAACAAATGTATGGACACCAAGGGGGGAAAGCGGGGTGGGGGTAGTGGTAGTGGGATGAATTGGGAGATTGGGATTGACACATATACACCAGTATGTATAAAATAGATAACTAATAAGAACCTGCTGTATAAAAAAATTAAATTAAATTTTAAAAAAAGGAGGTGGAAGGAGACTTCCATGCAAATATAATTCCCTTCATCTCCTTTGTCATTCCAGACTCTTTACCATAAATATTTATGCCTTATGCTTTGAAGAAGCAGGTTGCATAGATAAGTGGGTTGTTGTCAGGGAGTTCAGCAGATAACAGTGCCAACCTAAGGTTCCTTGAGGAGACAACAGAACACCAGTGAGCAACTGTAGGCATTCATAACGTGAGAAAATTCAGGGGAGGAATGACAGGCATTTTCAAAAGCTTTCTGCCACCACCTGAGTTACTAGACTTCATTCTCATTAATCATAGACTTCTTTTGTTGTTATTTCCCCAAAATAAAATTTTTGTAGAATAAATAGTGCATTTATTCATGTATTCAGTACATATTGATTGAACACCTACTAAAGGTCAAGTGCTATTTTAGATGCTGACAGTATAAGAATTAGTTGTGGTTTCTGATATTTTTAGGGTGCCATGGATTAATGAGAGAAAGACTGGAAAGGAATTATAGTATAACCCAGTAATAGAAAAAGCACAGATTATTAAGATAGCAGAAATGCAGAAGCACCTCCTCTACTAGGTTGTATATCTAATAGGTAATGGAAGATTATTGGCTTTCGTGACAAAAATCACTCCCGCTAGCTTGAAGAAAACAGAGATTTGAGTGGATGGATAGAATTACATTTTATGAAACCCAGAGCAAAAGTGCAGCAACTCCAGAGGCATTGAATTGTGTTCTGAAAGGTCACCAAGATTCAGAGAAGTACATCTTTCCATCTCATGAGCTCTTCTTCCTTCTTTGTTGTTCACCTGCTCATCCAGAGTCTCAGGCTTCTGTTTCTACAGGTTGGTTTTGTTCTCTTTCCCTGTCGGTCACTTTTCCTGATGCATTTGCAGTTGAGCAAGTGTGGCCATCCCTGCCCTGGTTTTACACCATCTCTAAGTGTGAGATCCCAACAGAAATGATGTCCCAATTTCAAATTTCTGTGACACTTGTCTCCTAGCATGGCAAGGTAGGTGCTCATTTAAGGTGTAGGCATCAGAGCAAGTGTGAGCATTATCTCTACAGAGTCTCACAGAGAAGGAGATGTTTTAGTTGAGTTTTGAAAGTCAGGCAGAGCTTTGCCAGCAAACGAGGAGGGTCTCGAGAAAGGCATGAATTGTTCCAGAAATGGTTTTAGAAAAGTCACTCTCAAAACCTTTTTGACATGTACGGGTTAGGAGTTTTCCTGAAGTGCAGAAAAATCATTCTGGCAAAACAAATGTAAAGGAAGTCAACGCTAAGAAACATTCTCTAATTATCCATGTCTCCCAAAGCTGTTTGAGAATGACTAGCTGCTAAGGAAGTATTATCTGAAATGGGTTAAGAGAGAAGTCGTTTATAAAGACGCAAGAGTCTTTTGAAGATCACAAACAGAAATTCTATTTAACTAATAGTCAATGGTGATAATAAAAACAAAAGTAAAAATCTCTCATCCTGAAAATAGGTTAATATCTTTCAAATAGGATGCATGGATTCAAAAGTCAGACTTGAGATACCAAACCCCTAAGTATTTGATGAACTTTCATGGTGGTATTTGTAACCTCTCAACTTCCTACTTAGTAAATATGGTCATGGTAGTGATTTCCAAGTGTCTCTAGTGGCAATGATGATCTGAGTAAACCAGATATACCCTTGGCATGCTAACACAAACAGCAAATAATTTCCTTTGTCTGCATGCATGTTTATGTTAACATTTATTTACTGTTTCTGTTTCTAATATTTTCAAAGTTGCATCCTGAGTGAAGTGTAATGTCTTCTCCTTTAATTAAGTAGAGTATTTTGTCTTTTTCATGGATTTATCAAAATGTTTTAGCCAATTCCGAACGTCAGTGCTCTCAGTTTCAACCAATAGAGAATGCATACCTTCCCCGTTTCAATTATTTCTTATTTTACTTGAGGTAGTATGTTTGATTATTTTCTTATCAAAAATTGGATATTTTGCTACTTAGAAGATTTAGACAGTTCATTTGCTTTCAACTTTTCCCCTAATTGAAAACCTACAGAAAACAACTAACAGCTTCAAGTTATATAGGAATGGAGTATTCATATATTTATTGCTGTTAAAAGAATGTTCTTGAGATCATTGACAACTGGACTTTTCTGGTCCTGGTTCCTGCATTTCTCCCTTGGGTTTGGCTTCCCTTATTTTTTTTTTTGTAATTGATTTTATATTGGACTATAGTTGATTTACAATATTGTGTTAGTTTCAGGTGTACAGCAAAGTGATTCAGTTATACATATATCTATTATTTTTCAAATTCTTTTCCCATATAGGTTATTATAGAATATTGAGCAGAGTTCCCTGTGCTATACAGTAGGTCCTGTTGTGTATCTATTTTATATATAGTAGTGTGTGTATGTTAATCCCAAACTCCCAATTTATCCCTCCCACCCCCACCTTTCCCCTTTGGTAACCAAAAGTTTGTTTTCTAAGTCTGTGAGTCTGTTTCTATCTTGTAAATAAGTCATTTGTATCATTTTTTTAGATTCTGCATATAAGTGATATCATATATTTGTCTTTCTCTGTCTGACTTACTTCACTTAGTATGATAATCTCTAGGTCCATGCATGTTGCTGTAAATGGCATTTTTTATTCTTTTTAATGGCTCAGTAGTATCCCATTGTACATATGTACCACATCTTCTTTATCCATTCATCTTGGCTTTCTTTATAAACACCTCTGTGGGCGAATGATGTTGTGCTCACTTAGGCAGTAACTACAAGAGACTGCTTATCTCCATGTGTAATCCAACATGGAAAGACCTAGGCATTGTTCAAAGAGCTCTTGATCTTGACTTCAAGATTTCCCTAGTCTTCCCACTGTCTCCAAAACAATAGCAAGTCCTTGGTCACTAAGGATTAGGTGTCTCATTTGAAAACTGCAGAGGTTTCTAGCATTATGAGTTTGAAACTGTATCAGATCATTTGGGGTTCTACTTAGTTGCTTTACCAAAGAAGTCAAATATTTACCTGGTTTTGATATTGAGGTTTTGAGAAAGATTTTATCTAAACAAAGGCTTTCTCTTAAATTGTTGGAAACCTTTTGACCTAATTGATGTCTCAGTTTCTTTTCATTTCCCCACGTCTATAATCGTGGGAAAGAGCACAGATGTGGTCCGCTTCTTCTCTTTTCTCTAACAGTAGACTTTGGGTTGCACTGCTTAGCCCAGAGGAAAGAATAAAACACATTATGACATTGTCTGAATATTAGTAAACTCATGATTGAAAATCTCTCTGGGGTCCTTAGCTGAAGACTCCAACCAAGAACCTTCTAGAACTGAGATAAAAATACATAAGGATAGAGAAAACAGCCTCCTGAAGCATAAATGGAAGAGTTCTATTCACTACCACACCTATAAATTGTTTCCTGTTTTCATAAGACTTTTCTATATTGAGACTCTAATTACCTAAAGGGTTACTATTTACTTGTTTGAAGTTCTCTCTGCATAACTGAAATTATTACTGAAAAAAGCCATGGCCAGACCAGTCATATTGCTGTTGATCTCTACTTCAAAGAAAAAGCCTATGATTTGCCCAGTGGACTCTGAAAAAGTGGTTCTTAAAGTGTGGGACCAGGATCAGGAGCATCAGCGTCACCCGGGAACTTGCAGGAAATGCATATCCTGAGGCCCCATCCCAGACCCTCCAAATGAGAATCTCTGAGGATGGGCCCAACAGACCCAGCCATCTTCCAGGTGATTCTGACATACATTCAAGTTTGAGACTCACTGCTCTAAACTCTCTGTTCCTCTGCCCTCAGTGGCAAGTAGCAAAACTGAAGAGAAGTTAGAGACAAAAGATGGGAAAATGTCCAGGCAAATTACTAATCAGAGATATTTACCTTTTCCCTTCCTCCACGTCCTGCATTTTTCTTCACCCAGAAAAATAAAACAGGTTTTCCTTGGGAGTACTTTTATCTTTAAGAAAAGGCAGGAAGTTGGGACAGAATTTTAAATAAAAAAGATTTCAGAAATAAGTCTGAGATGTGTGAGGTCTTTCAACTCTTATCATGGATGCCAGTACTATCGTGCCACTGTGACACCATCAATCTATGAGCTGTGACCTTGGCATTAGGGTCAGTGGCCCAATACTCTAAGCACATTGAAACCATCTTGCTCCTACAGGTCTCAGCTAGTCTTCAGAGCTTCCTCTTGGCTGTCGTCCCTATGCCATCCCCAATCTTACTATTCTAAAATAAAGATATACCTAAACTTTTTCAGAAAGCTAATTTGCATGCTTCTGTAAAGCTTTCATGCCACCTGGAACATAAATCTTGCTGAAAGCATTGGCTCTAGTGTTAGCTGCTTACTAGCTGCCTGCTGCAGTCATTTTCAAGGAGGTGAAAATATTCTTTATGTGCTCTTCTGATTGGCAGTAGCCTGGGGTTTTAAACAACAGTTTCTTTCAAAAGATGGTGCTATTAGAATGATGGGGACAGAATTACTTTTGGTATGTGTCATACATAATCTGTTTGCAAAATGCTGTGAGACATTTGGATAAAAGGCAACATTTGGCTCACAAAAGACACTTTTGGTGGACAGATTTACTTACTGAGACAATGTTTTTGTGATTATTTACCATTTATGATCATGCTGTATATGCCACCTTACAGAATTCATGAAAGACAGTCCATGGCTTAATCCATATTCTAAAAGTCTTTGAAATTTTGTGGGAGAAAGGAATTTTCTTGAAAGAAAAAACTTAATAGTAGTCCCTTACCTGTTCATTGTGCTTTATGGTTTAAAAAGGGCTTTCATACATACTTTTACAATAACTCTGTAGAGTAGATAAGATGGGCATAATTATTCCATTTATATAGAGGAGAAACTGAAGGTCATGAAAGTTAGAGGTCTTGCCAAAGTTATACAGCTAGTAAATGGCAGAGTTCATGCCCTGAGACAGAAGGGTACCATTCATTTCTGCTTCTTGGAAGAAAGAAAAATTGAAAAGAGATACAGAAATATTGTGAAAATGACTTGAATAAACAAATATTTCTACTTTCCCAAGTGCTTGTATGTTTCCCTACTGGCTGGTTTGAGCTACCTTGGACTCATCCTACCACAGAATAACTCTTACAGCCACACACCAGACCTGAGAGACCTGATTTCTCTTCCATGTCAGAACACAGTCAGACTGGGGGGTAGAACATTAAGGTAAGATCAGTTACAGGAGAGAAAGAGTATCCAATGGCCCTCAATATAGGGTTTACTACCTTTTGATAAAACGTCCACCCTACAATGTCATTATGAACAGTGTTTTCTTAAAATCTTCCCATAGGTAAATCTGAAGATCAGTAGTCAAAATGTCCAGCAGAGTTTAGAAGAAATATAGATAGAAAGCATGGTTTCATTTCAAAGCATCTTTCATGAACTTCTTTAAGTAATATGTGCCTTGTGCAACTCATTGTAAGTGGAAGGAAATAAAACATGCACTGGATGCCCACCAGGTGATAAAGGTGAATCCAGTCACTTCGACAGACACAACATTGAAGTTTCATGGTGAAGCTTTGAGGTAGACGTTATGACTTCCATGTTGCAGGTTTATTCCCTCAACTGATAGTCATTGAGCTCCTACTAGGTGCTAATCTCTGACAAGAAAACTTTGAAAAAAGAATCTGGACCCTCAAACCACTCATCTCCTAATGCGTGGGAAACATGGGCAGTGATGAAATATTAAGTCAGTTCAGTGATAGAAAATAGGCCAACGATATTATGGGACTTGAGAAGGGTCAGCTAACTGAATTGAGCCTTAAGCAGTAAGAGTTAATCAAGCAAAGAAAAGGGAAAGGAGAATTTCAGGGAGAAATACAGATTAGCCAAAGAATTGAGGGATAAAAAAATAACAGAGTATCTGGGAGAAATTTGAAAGAGTGTAAAATGGGAGAAATGGCTGGTAAGTGGGGTAAACCATGCTGAGAAACTTGGCTTTGTCTGAGGATGATGGCGACTCATGGAAAAGAGAAATAGAACATAGTGAGATTAGACCTCTCAGTTGACTGCTCTCTGTAGGATGGAAGATGGGATAGAGAGGAGCAAGCCTGGGAGAAGAAGTTGTTACGAGAGCATCATAGTGACCTAGACAAGAGATGGTGAAGAGTTGAATTTTCACAGTGGGACAAAGGATGGAAATAAAAACAGAGATTTAAGAAACGTCCCTGGTGGCACAGTGGTTAAGAATCCACCTGCCAGTGCAGGGGAACATGGGTTCGATCTCTTGTCCAGGAAGATCCCACATGCCGTGGAGCAACTAAGCCCGTGTGCCACAACTACTGAGCCTGCGCTCTAGATCCCGTGAGTCACAGCTACTGAAGCCCGGATGCCTGGAGCCCATGCTTCACAACAAGAGAAGCCACTGCAATGAGAAGCTTGAGCACTGCAACGAAGAGTAGCCGCTGCTCGCTGCAACTAGAGAGAGCCCGTGCGCAACAACAAAGACCCAATGCAGCCAAAAATTAAATAAATAAATAAACGTATTAAAAAAAAAAAAAGAAATATTGGGAACAAACAAAATAGAAGTGTCAGTATTTAATGATCAAAAATAGATGAATAAATAAGCTCTATTAAGTTAAATATTTGCCTCTAGGAAACATGACCAGGGTGTGGCGGGGTCTGGATTCTAATCCATGATGGAGTTGAAGGGATTAAGAACCCCTCTTGTATAGACTGCAGACTTTTCACTCAGGACATATAACTGATACACTACATTTAATGCCATATGTGTACATTCATTACTACATAACTTGTTTGCCCCCATTTTTATAGGTACATTAACATACCAAGCCCCCAGCATTGCAGGTGAGGGTTCATGGTGAGAAAGAAGTCTTTTAGATTTCTCTAGAGAAATCTAAATTGAAAGGTTATTTTGGAATCACATCTTAAAGCAGAAGTGGAATACTTATGGAGTGATTCGAAAATAGTGATAGAACAAAAACAGCAAAAAAAAAAAAAGTTTGCTTGTAGAGCAGAGGTTTTCATGAAGAGCAACTTACAATTTTCTTTTACTGAAAGGAGTGCAAACTGGTTTGTTTGTTTTTTTTTTTTCATCTACAGGGATATCTTCTTGCTGTGTAACAACTTTGACTCATCCAAGAACACCTGAGTCACAGTGTATGGTTAGGCAAGTGTGAGGAGAGTAGACACCACCTCCGTGAGCGAAAGAGGACCAAGACATTTGCACCTGGAATAGGCTGATCCTTCCAACCTACTTGGTAGCCAGAGAAACTGTGGGAGAGTAAGTGGCACATGTGCCTAGGGGCTGAGGAACCTGCTGGGAGGGGAAAGGGATCTTGAATCCATCCAGAGAATCAGTGGAAGTGGAGCCTTTTCCACAGTCCTCACCATGAAAGGACCCCACAGCCACAACAGGGATCTCAGCCCTGAGATGCTCTGGCCTCAGGTACAGCCCTGAGCCCCCAGGGGCAGTGTGCAGGCTGCCTGTGGAAGTCCATTTGGACAGACTTCTTGCAAGGTGTCCACCCAAGCAGTGGTTTTGCTTATGAGTTCAGAACTGAAAGATTTGTCACTTTGGTAGCCCAAGTGTGTGCGCCACTGCAGCTCATGCAAGGATCTGTGCGACTAAAGCTTTATCGCAGTTGTGGTCCTTCCCTGGGCCGTGCAAGATACGTTTTCAACAGAGACCCCACGTCACAGCAGCAGCAGAAGCCACAGCAGGAGTTGATCAGGAGTAGATGTCAATTCCCCAAGCCTGGCAGCTGAATTAGCAACTAGAGTTCGTACCACATTTGAGAACAGGGGCAGGAAGGAAGGTCTCAAATACTGGATTATTTGTTAATAGAATCTGTGAGAACTCAAGTAATTAATTGAGGTAACAAAAGTGATCTGAACATAATTGTACTTCCATCTAGTGAAACTGAATATACTATATAAATTAAATCTTTAAAACATTTTTCTACATTATTTCTGTTTGTTTTATCTTTATTCACTTTATTTTTATTTTACATAAGCTTTACAAAGCACTTTGTCATTGATTAGACAAGGGATCTTCAGAGTAACATTATATGTATTCTAAAAAGCATTCTAGAATACCCAGTTTACAGATGAGGAAAACAATGACGGAGCTGAGATTAGGTCTCTCCTCTAGCATTTAACTCTCTCGTCCAAGGTTCTTCAGGCATATTTTCTTTACCACTCCTGCTCCTGCCTTTGAAAGCTCCAATCTGCATGGATGTTGGTAAATTAAAACAGAAGGTCAAATTAAAACGGAGAGAAAGCAAGTAGAATCTGGCAGTAATATTAATACCTCTGAAATCCCTAGTCTTTTCAATTAACAGCCTCTTTCTGAGAGGTTTATTGCTCTTGGCTTGAACTGAGGTCATTAAAACACCTCAAAAAGCCTACTTAAACACTCTCTCCAAGGTTTTGGGTACCACTTCTGCTTTGCATAGATTCAGAGAGAAGGCATAATAAAACAGGCCCCAGGGCTGTCATGTGTGTCTCTTTGCCTTTGTTTTATAACCCGAGTTCATGAGCCTGCTCAGAATTTACCCCTGGCTATAATCTATCATCCCAGAGAGAAGCCTATATGCTTTATTCCAAATGTAGGTCTCAATGAAAGTAAATATATAAATTAATTGACCCTCTAGGTATGGCATACCTTCCAGCTAAACCTCAATGTGATTTTGCTCATTCACCTAAAAGGGACCTGGCATAAAAAGCATGCTACATGGCAAGATGAATCACGGCACTTTTATTAACCCCACTGGATTAGCCTCCTCACACTGGAATATTTTACAGCATTATTTTATTGGCAGTCACTGTCACCAAATAAACTACAAAGTAGTGACTGATGTAGTAGAACTAGACAGCTTGAAGGCTCTAGATTACTTGTAAAAGAGAAGTATTTTGCCAAGCGCTGCTACGATAAAGCAATTCTGATGCTTATGAAAGAACGTAATGGATAGTGGCAAATCTCAGTTGAACCAGGGCTTGGGGAGATTACCTGGTGAGGATAAAACTGACATCAGAAACCTTGCTATTTTCAAATGCATGAGTTTGCTTTTGTTTTTATTTTGTTTATTTTTATATCTTATAAGAGAAGGCAGTAATATTCTGAACATACTGTATTTTATCTCTGTGGCCAAACACATCATGCACTCATTATACACTCTCATTTGGGAGAAAAATAACCAGACCATAATGTAGGAAGCTGCTCAAATTGAGCTTGAAGAATTTGTACAAAAGGAATGAATGATTCTTGTCTTTTTTCCCTAAACATTCTGACTGGCCCCTTTTTTCATCTAGAAAAGGCTAACTGAATCTTTTTCCCAGAAGAAAGGGAATGACATATCAAACAGTTTCAGAGGTAATAGTAGTTTGAAATTTTAAGTGTGTGATGTAATTTTACCACTGTTTAATAGTTGGCAGAATTTTTTCATCCTATGAAGGACAACCTCCAGTCTCTTGAGTAAAATTAAAAAAAAAAAAACAACGATTGGCTATCTGAAGACAATGTCCTGAATTATATAAAAAGAAGGGATTTCAAAGTGCAGGAAGATAAACAGGGTCACATGTGCCTCCCTTTTGAATCTGCCAGACGTGTCTTTCTAAAACCAGGTCTGATGATTTCACCCACCTGGTTCAAAACTTTTGCCTACAGCAGAAAACCTCAACCATTTCAGCTGACCCAATTGACCTTTGCTATTGGCCCCTAGCTACCTTTCCAACTTTAGCTCCCATCTTTCACCCTGGAACATCCGGCTCTAAGGTTCTAGGTCTTTTCATTCTTAATACTTATCACATGACTTTTCTCTGCCAGCAATACCAGTACCTTCTCTGTCTATTCTTTCTCCAGCATCATCCCCTCTGTTCTGGTCCTTCCATGCTTCACACCTAACTCTTCAAAAGATAACTCAAGCCTTACTGGCAGTTTTTGTTTAGGACATAACTCTCCTAGTGGATGATAAAACAGTCATGGATTGGACCCCGTTAGACTTCTGTGAATCTGTTCACAGATTCACCAGTGCCTTGCACAGGTTGTAGGACACAGCAGATACTTCATAAATATTTGAATCAACTAAGCTTAAGTTTTAAATTGTGCTTATATTCATTCTCCTCACTCCTTAGAGATTCCTAGACAATTAGGATTCTGTTCTGTTTACCATACTATTCCTAAGTCAAGTGTCTAGCAGAATGCTTGGCACATAAAAAATGCTCATTACTTAATTTCTTTTTTTTTTTTACTGAATAAATAAAGAAATGAGCAGGGATGCTTTTTAGACACAAATTTCTAGATTTTAATGCAGGCTACCACTTACTAACTTAAAGACTGAAGCCAGTTCTCAACTTCCCTCAGCTGTAAAATGATAATAAAAGTATCAACCTTTGAGTTATTGTGAAGATCAATAGTAGCGATATGTATATGTAATAGCCTAGTGTTTGACATATGCACACACTCAATAAATGTTGGTTCACAACAAGGGATTAATTTCCAAAATATACAAACAGCTCACACAACTCAATAACAAAAAAAAAACAACCTAATCAAAAAATGGGCAGAAGACCTAAATAGACATTTCTCCAAAGAAGACATACAGATGGCCAACAGGCACATGAAAAGATGCTCAATATCGCTAATTATTAGAGAAATGCAAATCAAAACCACAGTGAGGTATCACCTGACACCAGTCAGAATGACCATCATTAAAAAGTCTACAAATAATAAATGCTGGAAAGAGTGTGGAGAAAAGGGAACACTCCTACACTGTTGGTAGGAATGTAAATTGATACAGCTGCTGTGGAAAACAGTATGGAGGGTCTTCAAAAAACTAAAAATAGAACTACCATATGACTCAGCAATTCCACTCCTGAGCATATATCTGGAGAAAACTTTAATTTTAGAAGATGCATGCACCCCAAAGTTCAAAACAGCGCTATTTACAACAGCCAAGACATGGAAGCAACCTACATGTCTGTCAATAGATGAATGGATAAAGAAGATGTGGGACATATATACAATGGACTCCAAAGTATACAAACAGCTCATGGAGCTCAATATCAAAAAAACAAACAATCCAGTTAAAAAATGGGCGGAAGACCTAAATAAACATTTCACCAAGGAAAACATACAGATGGCCAAGAGGCACATGAAAAGATGCTTAACATCACTAATTATTAGAGAAATGCAAATCAAAACTACAATGAGGTATCACCTCACACTGGTCAGAATGTCCATTATCAAAAAATCTAGAAACAATAAACACTGGAAAGGGTGTGGTGCAAAGGGGACCCTCGTACACTGTCGGTGGGACTGCAAATTGGTGCAGCCACTGTGGAGAACAGTATGGAGGTTCCTTAAAAAACTAAAAATAGAACTACCATATGACCCAGCACTCCCGCTACTGAGCATATACCCTGAGAAAACCATAACTCAAAAAGAGACATGTACCACAATGTTCATTGCACCACTATTTACAATAGCCAGATCATGGAAGCATCCTAAGTGTCCATTGACAGATGAATGGATAAAGAAGATGTGGCACATATATACAATGGAATGTTACTCAGCCATAAAAGAAACAAAATTGAGTTATTTGTAGTGAGGTGGATGGACCTAGAGTCCATCATACAGAGTGAAGTAAGTCAGAAAGAGAAAAACAAATACCATATGCTAACACATATATATGGAATCGAAAAAAAAAAAAAAAGGTACTGATGAACCTAGTTGCAGGGCAGGAATAAAGAGGTAGACATAGAGAATGGACTTGAGGACATGGGCTGGGAGGGCGAAGCTGGAGTGAAGTGAGAGTAGCATCGACATACATACACTACGGAATGTAAAATAGTTGGCTGGTGGGAAGGAGCAGCATAGCACAGAGAGATTGGCTTGGTGCTTTGCAATGACCTAGAGGGGTGGGATAGGGAGGATGGGAGGAAGGCTCAAGAGGGAGAGGATATGGGGATATATGTATGCATATGGCTGATTCACTTTTTTGTGCAACAGAAAATAACACAGTATTGTGAAGCAATTATACTCCAAGAAAGATCTATTTTTAAAAAAAGAATGAAATGTTGCCCTTTGCAGCAACATGGATGGACCTAGAGATTACCATACTAAGTGAAGTAAGTCAGACAGAGAAAGACAAATATCGTATGATATCACTTATACGTGGAATCTAAAATATGATACAAATGAACTTATTTGCAAAACAGAAACACACTCACAGATATAGAAAACAAACTTATGTTACCAAAGGGAAAGGGGGGAGGGGGAGGGTTAAATTAAGAGTTTGGGATTAACATATACACACTACTATATAAAATAGATAAACAACAACGTCCTACTGTAAAGCACAGGGAACTATATTCAATATCTTGAAATAAACCATAATGGAAAAGAATATGAAAAAGAATATATATAGTATATATATGCATATACATATATATGTATCTATGTATCACTGAATCACTTTGCTGTACATCTGAAACTAACACAACATTGTAAATCAACTATACTTCAACAACAACAACAACAAATGTTGTTTAATTCCCTCTTCCTACCATATATATTTCAGTTAGAAATATTTTCAGATGCAGGTAACAGAACACCCAATGTACAGTGCCTTAAACAAATGTTGACCTATTTTTCTTAAACAGCAAGTAGTACAGAAATAAGCAAAAGTAGGTGACTTTTTCCTAATACCCACTGGCTGGAGTTGCGGGCAGACCTGGCAGCTCTCCGTGTCTATGGCTCTGAATAAGCCCACCGCTCTCCAGCCTCCACGTCACCATCACCATATAAAAGAGAGTCCTTAAGATTCTGCTTGTTCCTAGCAAACCCCTCTCACCGCAATATTCACCCATACTATCTGCCTTGTGACCATCAGGGTTAATTTAATTACATACTCTTAATTTATACTGTAGAACATAAAGCCAAGAACTCAAGCCATCTCCCACTTTCCAGATTCTGATTCCCATATAGATCTTTCAGCAGTGAAATATGCACCCTAGCACTTCCTAGCCCTGTCTTCTCCCTGCTTTATTTTTCTCCTTAGGATGTTGGTTTTTTGTTTTTGTTTTTTGTATCATTTTGATGTAACGCACGCGCGTGCACACACACACACACACACCCATAAATCTGTTTTCTGTCTCTCTTCTCACACTAGAATGTAAGGTCTATGTGAGCAGGATTTTGTGTCTGTTGTTTTCACTGCTATATCTCCAAAGTCTAAAAGAGTATGTTGGTAACATGCAATGTTCGATAAACTTTTGTCCAAAATGGAATAAAGAGCTGAAGTATTGACTCGCATGTTCATTCGTGACATCAAGACTCAGGTCCTTTCCATATTTTAATTCCATTATTTTTAGCATATTGAGTTGTAGGATGGCTTGTTCCACGTTAAGCATTAGTCACATTTCAGAAAGGAAGAAAATGGTAGGGCAAAAGCTTCACAAGCTTTTTTATATCCTCCTCTTTTTTCCTATTCTTAAAAATATATGTTTCCCCAAATGCTTTCGGCAGACTTCTACTTACATTTTGCTCATCAGAACTGTGTCACATGATTCCCTTCACTTCAAGAGAGGCTGTCAGTACAGTTTAAATTTCCTAGTAAGCAAAGGAAGAGAGGAGGGATTGGAGATGGATTTTGAGTTAACCAATATATAGTTTATGCCCCAAATTTCTCTGTAAACTTGCATACTATTTATACTTAATGAATGAATTAGAATTTAAAGAATCATGTATTACATGGAAATAGCAGGTAAGGAATCTTAAATGCAGTATAATTTCATAGCTTAGGAGAGAATGTAGGTGCATAATTTTATAATCAATGAAAGAGAGCAGGAGTGTTGATACTCCAAAACTGTATGCAATACAAACCCACCATTTACATTTGGCTTTGGAAAGTGTCTTGAATGTATATTTGCATTAGATGAAGCTCCCTTGCTCAGACTGATTCAGGGTTCACCTTCTATAGTACATCTCTAGTTTAAAAAAATGAGAAGTGCGTCAGTTGCAAATAGCCTGAAAAGAAAGATAATAACTAGCCTTTATTGTAGATACTTTACATACACTGAGTCATTGAACATATGCTACAGCCATCCTTCAAAATAAGTATTATTATATTGATGTAGATACATTTTCATCATCTGTTTTAGAGATAAGGAAACTGAGGTTCAGAAATTTTTGAAAATGTTTAGCTTTGGTAAATGAGAGAGCCAGGATTTGAACTAAGTTTGGTTTCCTTTATGCTCTTCCTTACAGAGCACAGGATTAAATTGATATATATTGATCAAAAGTGGTGTGCTGCAATATAACTTGCCCATTTTCTCTTCCTAATCCAGACATTGACCCATCCTAGATGAACCACATTTCCTCCGATGATTCAGGGTTGACCTTCCCCAGGGATTCTTGGATCAAAGAGGAAACAAGAAATGGCTAGATCATAAAGGCTTTCTTCAAATAAAAAATAAAGTACAGTAATTGAGATGTCAACCAGACTACCAGATGAGCTCTGTTTGACACTCAGGACCCTAGTCAACAGAGCAAATCCCTAAACAGAGGAGACCCCATCAGTAAAGGTAAAAGGGTAGACTGTGCCGTGGACAGACCGCTGGAGTCTGTGTCCGTTTTCATTTGCTTTGGGGCTTTTTGGAAAGGACTTCCATTAAAAGCACTCTTGATGACAGTGAGGGCAGCCCTCAGGAGTGGCTATGTGGACCGCCAGTCCCCTTCCCCTTTATACATTGCTCCGAAGTTTGGTATTCATGAAGTGAGAGAGAAAGGAGAAAAGAACGGCTGGGTGGCCATTGCCTATTTCAGCTCATGGCCTTTCTCTGTCAGCCTCAAAACCACAAAAACAATTCCAGTTAATTAACTAACAAGAAGAAAAAAGTCTTCTTTATAAAACAGCTTATGGTCTAACTACAGCAAGACCATACTCTAGGTATCCCCAAAACAAACAAGGCTGAAATAAGTTTAAAGAATTGGAAGAAATATAATTCGCATTATTGAGAAATATTTTTTGCCATATAACGTCATGTATATTACTGCTCTGAATCCCCACAGCAGCACTGTAAGACATGTATTATTTTCATTATTTTATGGATGAGGAAACTGAGGTTCAGTGAAGCCCAAGATCAAAAGGGTTGTATGTACATAAGGCGTATGTCCATCTGGTGCCACCATGTGATCACACTGCCCTTCAAGATTTTTCTTTGACTTTCCCAAGATGCACCAGGGTTTCGCTCTCTCTCTCTCTCTTTTTTTTTTATTGGAGTAGAGTTGATTTACAATGTTATGTTAGTTTCTGGTGTTCAGCAAAGTGATTCAGTTATACATACCTATATTCTTTTTCAGATTCTTTTCCCTTATAGGTTATTATGAGTTATTGAATATAGTTCCCTGTGCTATGTAGTAGGTCCTTGTTGGTTATCTATTTTATATGTAGTAATGTGTATCTGTTCATTGCAAACTCCTAATTGATCTCTCCCCCAGCCCCATTCCCTTTTGATAACCAAAACCTTGCTTTCTATGTCTGTGTGTCAGTTTCTGTTATGTAAATAAGTTCATTTGTATCATTTTTTAGATTCCACATATAAGTGATATCATACAGTATGTGTCTTTCTCTTTCTGACTTACTTCGCTTAGTATGATAATCTCTAGGTCCATCCATGTTGCTTCAAATGACATTATTTCATTCTTTTTTAATGGCCGAGTAATATTCCATTGTATATATGTACCACATCTTCTTTATCCATTCCTCTGTCGATGGACATTTAGGTTGCTTCCATGTCTTGGCTATTGTATTGAATAAATAGTGCTGTTGTGAACATTGGGTGCATGTATCTTTTTGAATTAGAGCTTTCTGTGGCTATATGCCCAGGAGTGGGATTGCTGCATCGTATGAGATGCACCAGCTTTTGATTCAACTCTGATCATGTTCTACCTCCCTGAATATTTTAAGATGATCAAACCAAGGTCAAGTTGAATTAATAAAAGGTACTGTAGATTTAGGTCTATAGAAAAAGACTTTGTGTTTGGGTAAAGTAAGCTTCTATACTAAAGAGCCCCCAAACTGCAGGATCTCTAACAAAGTTTATTCTATCTCAAAACAACAGTCTTGAAGTAGGTGGGTGTGCATAAGGCAGGCAGTTCTGCTCTGCTTGGTGTCCAGACTCTCAACTTTCTTTAATCACCCAACACAGTTTAAAGGGTTGGCCTCCTTCCAGTAGTAGCCAGCTCATCAGCACCATAGATGGAGATTAGACCACAGATTGTCAAAAAGAGAATGCAGGGCTACCTGCTTTATCTGCTTCCTTTTTAGAGAAGTGGTGAGCAAGTTGCATGTATTACTTATACTTAAAATTCACTGGCCAAAATTTAATTGAAGGACCACAACAAGCAAAAAGCTGGGTAGGTATGGGCAATGCTGATTCGTTGAGGTTTATACTGCCAAAAAAATGAATGTGACACATGGGACAAAAAGCACTTTCAGACATAGGTCTCTCTTTTCTTGATTAAGGTAGATTAGTCTGGAAATCCTCACACAATATCATCTTCTTATCAAAGGGATTTATACATAGATATATTACCTTAATATATATAATATACATAATATACATGTATTACATATGATATATATTTTATATATCATTTATATACTCTTTTCATGTAACTGAAAATGCTGCTTTTCAAATCCAAATGACTTTGAGCCCTTTTCGAAATCAGAGTTGTGGCAGGGGGATGGCTGGTGGTCAGCAAAGTTTCCGGTGGAATATTAGTGTCTTTAATTAATATTAATACTGGGGTTCTATAGGGACCTGTTATAGTTATACAACATGCCTTCCCAATCACAGCTGGTGAGTGACCTAGCTGAATAAAGGAAGCAAAAGGCAGCTTGACTGGCTCTGCTTCTCCCTGATCTCCATGGGGTTACTCTCCTACAGACAGGGTTACAGGTTATAAGGAATATTAAACAGCCTTCTTTTGCCCAAAGGAGTGATGGAAGAGTTTCTGAAAGTGCCCCAGGCACAGAGCAGGTGCACAAGTCAAGCCATATCTAGGGCTGTGCCAGAGTCCTCACAGAATTGAATCTTCAATTCTCAATGATTCCTTTTTGTGCACACATGATCTAAACAAAATAACAAGCAGCAGGTAAACATTCAGGAAGGACCAGGAATCTGACTAAAAACCTCATCACTTAGGGCAATTTTCTTGCCTAGGAAATTTCAGTATGGTAGCCAAATGTAGTGCAGAGATTGTAGAAAGTCGAATTTTACAAATAATAAATCTAAAGTCTTAAAGAGTCCCTGGCTGGTGCTGCAACAACCATGCCCCTCAAGTCTATTATGCGGAGCATAAAAGTGACCAGTGATCTGGGAACAGCAGAGTGTAGTGTTGAAAGCTTGTACCCTGAACCCCTCTAACCATGGTTACAGCCCTGGTGTTGCTACTTCCAAGTCTTTTTCAAAAAGAAAGGAGACTAAAACAAGTTGAGACATTTGCTATAGTTCAATCATTCCTTCATTCAAGAAATGTTTGTTTTCTGGTGCCTACTATGTGTCAGATAAAAACTGAACAGAACCCAAACTGAAGCAGTGGCAGAAGGAATGGAGAACAGATAACAGACTGAAGGGCTCTTTGTTATTTTGGAAGGAGCACTGGCTTCTTTCTAAGCAAATGGAGATCTCATTATGTCATTCCCTCTCCCTGGGATCTCTGTAATGGACTTGATGAAGCCTACTTTCTGCCACAGTGTATTTTCTACTAGTAACTTCACACCATGGGGTCAATACAGTAGCCATCAAAATGGGGAGGTTTGAATAAATTATCAATAAAGTCAGTACGATAACTCTGCTTCCTTCACTTCAAGTACACAGATGGTTTCAATTACCAGAATGATGTAAAAAATATTATGGGAAAACCTCAGAACCGTGGCATGAATAAGGTGTGGAAGATAGGGTGCCAATTTCAAAGCCAAAAGACTTGAAAATAATTTTTGGTTTAGTTCTGCATCAAATTGGAAAAGCCTATGGTCACTGAAATTCTTCATTGGTCAAATGAGGATATAATGGCTGTGCTGTCGATCTCATGGAAATGTTTAGAATACATCAATTCGAAGTACTTTACATATCAAAATGGTTTGCAGAGAATTCCCCCGGAGAAGCAGAACTCTGGATCTCTCAACTTCCTTAGCACATATTTTATGCCCATAAAGAACATAAAAAATTAACATTGAGAGCAGCCCCAGAATGTCACTGGAAATGTGAGGAGCAATCCAAGTGTCTTTACATGATAATTATGTGGGTGAGTATCTATCTATCTATCTATCTATCTATCTATCTATCTATCTATCATCTATCTATCTATCTATGTGTGCATTATGGGTACCATAATGACATAATGACATATTTTTCACACCAAGAACACAATCAAATCCTTCTATCTAACTACCTGGTTCAGTCACTACTCTGCTTCCATAATATCTGATAGGACAATACAGAGAGGAACCCAAATCCCCCAAATAATGTGGATGTGGAGTATTTACCTTAATTGGCTATTTCCTGTACAGGTTTTGGTGTTGATTGATTGATTGTAAGACCTTAAATGCCATAAGACCCGAACTTGACAAAAATTATGAGAGCAAGGTTGTGCCTCTAATGATTTCAACTTCAGTACTGAAGAAAGGAGGTCAGAGCAAATGAGTCGAGTGTCATCTGTTCCTAGTATTTTAAAAGTGTCGGTGTTTCCTCAGTATAATATTTCTTGTCTATACAAAAATTAAGTGTCCTCATATCTAATACTGGGAAAATTTGAGAACATAAGAAGTGGTTCCTGAGCACAAGTGTGCTTATGATTCACCTGAAGATGAGTTTTTGTTTGTTTGTTTTTAAAATAAAGATTTATGAATACTGCCCCCCCCCACACACACCACTTTTCACTTTGCTTTGTTGGATCTGTGCAAGGACCTAGGAATCTGCATGCTAACGTTGACCCCCATTAGGTGCAGATGTGGCAGACAATCTATGGGTATAAATTGTATCATCTATGACTATTATAGGCAGAAGTGACCCTAGTCATCACTTACAGTCCCTCCCAGTTTGGAGATAAATGAACTGAGGATAGGAAAACAAGTGAATTGCCCAAATTCAGAGTTAGCTCAGAAGTCAACAGTCAGGACTAGATTTCCTCCATTCTTTTGCAGATTTTGGAAGACCACATTTTTTTTTCCAATCTATACCTATTTACCGTTTGGCATTATATAACCCCCTTAAGGCCTTTGGCCTGAGGCAAAGCCATTCTTGCCATATTTTCTGTAGAATCATAAATGGCAGTGTCAAGAGGCCATAAACAAACCAACCCTGATGAACAGTAATAAGATTTTCCTGGTTTGGCAATTCACTGGCCACAAGAAGGTTGTGAAGTTCTACTTCTGCACCCATTTTACTTATATGTAGTAGAATATTTGACCCAGCCACCAATCTCTAAAATAGTCGCATGCTATGCGGCACTGTTTTGAGCATAAAAATGTTTATGGTATACCTGAATATTCTGTCTATGGGTCTTAAATAATAAGCTCTTTCTAAGGTCTGACCTTAACAATTATTCATGGTGACAGTCATTTCCTTGGAAAAAACCTGCACTCGCTCTCTTGCATGTTAATATTCTAACATACTTATCTTTTACTATAAAAGTAAAATAAAGTACTTTGTATTAATATTGATGACTACTCTCCCTACCCCCCCCCCAGAAAAACACCTCTTTCCAGTTTTCTCTTTTTAACGATTAATAGAATAGAGCTCCCAATTTCTTTTGGATGAAAAAAAGTAGTAGATATACTGACAGCTGTTTAATTATTGACTTTACAGAACCACACAACGCAGAGCACAATGGATTTCCCTGGCACTGAAAATCCATTTTCAGAGGATAAAACATAATAATAATGATAATGAGAGTAGATATTTATTCAGAAAATACTTGTGAAGCATTTATTTATTCAACCCATACTTAGACCTACAAAGAACCTATGATAGAGCAGGCATTGCACTAGTTGCTGGGGACGTAGCAGGGCATGACCTAGATGTGACCCTTGCCCTTGTGGAACTCACTGCCACCTGGAGAAGAAAAATGTTATAAAAAATTGATGCTTACAGTTGTGATAAGTGCTGTAAAAGAAAAGTAAGTGCGTTAAGAGAACTATGGGGCATCTCAACTATCTTTGGTTTAGGAAAAGCCTTTTTGAAAATGTGATATATAGACTGTAATCTGAATTATGAAAAAGGATGTGTATATGTATGTGAGGCAGGACTGAGACAGCATAGGGAAGAAGAGTAAATTAAGAATTAAATATTTAAACATCAAATATAAAATCTGGAGGGGTGTGGCCAAGATGGTGGAGTAGGGATACCCTGAGCTCTCCTCCTCCTACAGACATACCAAAATTACAACTATTTACAGAACAACTATCTATTACAACTACCTGCATACTAGGAGAAAATACTTTCCATGGCTAAATATATAAAGAAGGAGCCGCAATGAGACAAGTAGGAGGGGTGGAGACATGGTATAATCAACACTCATGCCCCCAGGTGGATGATCCACAAACAGGAAGAGAATCACAACTGCATAGTTCTCTCAAAGGAGCAAAGGGTTCCTACATTGGACTCCCGAGCCCAGGGGTCCTGCACTGGGAAGACAAACCCCCAGAATGTTTTATTTTGAAGGCTAGTGTGCCTTACTTTTGGGAGAGCCAGAGGACTGGGAGAAATAGAGACTCCACTCTTAAAAGGTGAGCACAAAATCTCACACACTCCAAGACCCAGGGCAGAAGCAATAATTTGAAAGGAGTCTGGGTCAGACCCACATGCTGATCTTGGAGAGCCTCTTGGAGTGTCAGGAGGCATCTGGGACTCCCCCTGGGGAGACAGACACTGGAGGAAGCCATTTGGGGGACCTTGTCCTACCACAAGGACACTGGTGCTGGTAGGTGCCATTCTGGAGTCCTGCCTCTAGCCAATTAACATCAGGGGCTTACTGCCCACCAGTAGGCCAGCATGACAGGCAACCACACTGAGACCTGGCCACTCCCACCAGCAGGCTAACACCAGCCCCGGGACCCACTGGGCCATACAGTCATGCCTGCTGGAACCCAGTCCCACCCACCAGCAGGTTGGAAGTCACCTCACAAAGCAAGAACCAAGCAGAGATAAAGAATAAAATAACTGAAATAAAACATATACTAGGAAGGAAATACACTAGATTAGATGATTTAGGGAGCAGATCAGCAAACTGAAAGAGTAGGGTAAATCACCCAAGCAGAACAGAAAAAATAATTTTAAAAAATGGAAATAGTTTAAGAGACCTCTGGGATAACATCAAGCATGCTAAAATTTCTATTATAGAGGTCCCAGGCTCTCCTCCTGGGAGAAAGAGAAAGAGAGAGAGAGAGAGAGAGGCAGAAGCTTACTTAAAGAAATAATAGCTGAAAAGTTCCCTAACCTGGGAAATGAAACAGATATGCAGGTCCAGGAAGCACAGAGAATCCCAAAACAAAATGAACTGAAAAAGGTCCACACCAAGGCACATTGTAATTAAAATGGTAAAAATTAAAGATAAAGGAAGAATCAAAAGCAGCAAGAAAAAGCAACTACTTATCTACAAGGGAACTCCCATAAGATAATCAGGTGACATTTCATCAGAAACTCTGAAGGCCATAAGGGATTGCCATGCTATATTCAAAGTGATGAAAGAAAAAAAAAAAAAAAAAAAAACTACAACCCACAATACCCCAAGCAGCAAAGCTGTCACTCAGATTAGAAAGAGAAGAGTTTTACAGATGAGCAAAAGCTAAAAGAGCTCAGCACCACTAAAGTGTCTTTACAAAAAATATTAGAAGGACTTCTCTAAGCAGAAAATAAAATATCACAACTAGAAATAGGAAAATTATAAAAGGAAAAAATTCATTTGGGAATGCAAACGTACAAGAAAGGTAGTAGATCAACCACTTAGAAACCTGGTAAGAAGGTTAAAAGACAAAAGCAGTAAAAACATCTATATCCACAATAAGTAGTTAAGAGATACACAAAACAAAAAGATGTAAAATATAACCTCAGAAGTGTTCAATAGTGGTGAGGGGGAGTAAAATGCAGTAAAAATGCAGGTTTGTTAGGAAAATTAATGTACAGAAATCTATTGTGTTATTATACACTAACAATAATCAGAAAGAGAAATTAAGAAAACAATTTCATTTACAATTGCATAAAAATTACCTAGAAATAAATCTAAACAAGGAGGTAAATGATCTGTACTCCAAAAACTATAAGATATTGATGAAAGAAACTGAAGGCAGCACAAATAAATGGAAAGATATACCATGCTCATGGACTGGAAGAATTAATCTTGTTAAAATGACCATACTACCCAAGGCAATCTTCATATTTAATACAATCCCTGTCAAAATATACATGACACTTTTTTCACAGAACTAGAACAAATAATCCTAAAATTTGTATAGAAGCATGAAAGACCCCCAAATAGCCAAAACAATCTTAAGAAAAAAAATGAAAAGCAAAGCTGGAGGTCTTACACTCTCTGATTTCAAACTATACTACAAAGTTACAGTGATCAAAACAGTATGGTACTGGCACAAAAATAGACACATAAATTAATGGAACAGAATAGACAACTCATAAATAAACACAACACTTATATAGTCAATTAATTTATGACAAAGGAGGCAAGAATATACACTGGAGGAAAAAACAGCCACTTCAATAAACGGTGTTGGGAAAACTGACAGCCACATGTAAAAAATCAAGCAGGACTACTTTCTCACACCATATACAAAATAAACTGAAAACAGTTTATAGATTTAGGTGTAAGACCAGAAATCATAAAACTCCTAGAAGAAACATAGGCAGTAAACTTTCTGACTTTGGTCTTAGCACTATTTTTTTTTTTTTTTTTTTTTGGATATGTCTCCTCAGACAAGGAAAACAAAAGCAAAGATAAACAAATGAGACTAAATCAAGCTAAAAATCTCCTTCACAGTGAAAGAAACTATCAACAAAATGAAATGGCAGCCTGCCAAATGGGAGAAGATGTTTTCAAACTACCTATTTGATAAAGGGTTAATATTCAAAATATACAAAGAACTCATACAATTCAACTTCAAAAAGCCAAAAAACTCAATAAAAAATTTGTAGAGGACCTGATTAGACTTTTTTTTCCAAAGAAGACATACAGATGGACAACAGACACATGAAAAGATGTTCAGTATCATTAATCATCAGGGAAATGCAAATCAAAACCACAATGAGATATCACTTCACACCTTTAGGAATGACTATTACCAAAAAGACAGGAAATAACAAGTTTACATGAGGATGCAGAGAAAAGAGAACCCTTGAATCCCTGTGCACTGTTGGCGGGAATGTAAGTTGGTGCAGCCACTATGGAAACAGTATGGAGGTTCCTCAAAAAACTAAAAATAGAACTATTGTATGATCCAGCAATTCCACTTCTGAGTATTTTTCCAAAGAAAATACACTATTTCAAAAAGATCCATGCACCCCAATGTTCCTAGAAGCACTATTTACATTAGCAAAGACATGGAGCAACCTAAATATCCATCAATAGATGAATGGCTAAAGAAGATGTGATATATATATATATATATATATATATATATATATATATATATATATATATATATCCACACAATGGAATACTTCTCAGCCATAAAGAAAGAATGAAATCTTGCCATTTAGGACAGCATAGATGGACTTAGAGGGTGTTATGCTAGTGAAATAACTCAGACAGAGAAGGACAAAAACCATATGATTTCACTTATATGTGGAATCTAAGAAACAAAACAAGTGTGTAAACATAACAAAACAGAAACAGATTCATAGATACAGAGTACAAACTTGTGATTGACAGAAGGGTGGTGTATGGGAATGAGGGAAATAGACAAGGGAGACTAAGAGGTACAGACTTCCAATTATAAAATAGTCACAGTGATGTGCTACACAGCATAGGGAATATAGTCAATAACATTGTAATAACTTTGTATGGTAACTGACGGTAACTAGACTTATTATGGTGTTCATTATTTAATGTATAAAAATATTGAATCAGGATGTTGTACAACTGAAACTAACCTAATATTGTAAGCCAATTATACTCCAGTTTTTTTTTAAAAAGTCTGGTATGTTTAAGATAAAAGAGAAGTAACTTGATGTGGCAGGAGCCGAATATACAAGGAAGAAAGTAGCAGAGGATGAGCTTGAAGTGAAAAGCAGGGGTTAGATTATAGTAGGCAGAATTCTGAAGGCCATGCTGCAGTTAGGTATTGCTGTAAAACAAATTATTGCAATAGTAGTGGCTTAAAGCAACAACTAGTTCATTTGCTCAGCATGACTTTACATTTACAGTGATGAAGATAATATCAATCTCTCTTTCTTAACTTACATTTCTCTATGGGTCTCATTTCATAACTTTCTTAAATGATCTACCCACTTTCCTGGCTAACCTAAAAAAGGTAGGGTTGCTTTTTTATTTATTTTTAATAGCAGCAAATCCCTTAAATCATTCATACACCCTTTCCAAAGGCTTTACCTGAAAGTATCTTCTTATTCAGAATTTACTGTTCTCATACTGAGAGAAATCAGGGAAAATAAAACTAAGCACATCAGTTCATTTGCCCCACTCATACTCACTCCAAAGCGTGAGTCCATGCCTGGAATTTTCACCTGTGTTATCACTTATTTTTAATTTATTTTATATTTACACTCACTATAGTTCTTACTCTCTTTCATAGCACACACACCTGATGTAAAACCAAAGCATCTGAAATTAGAACACTCCCTAACACCATACACAAAAATAAACTTAAAATGGATTAAAGACCTTAATGTAACCTCAGACACTATACAACTCTTAGAGGAAAACATAGGCAGAACACTCCATGACATAAATCACAGCAAGATCCTTTATGACCCACCTCCTAGAGAAATGGAAATAAAATCAAAAATTAACAAATGGGACCTAATGAAACTTAAAAGTTTTGCACCACAAAGGGAACCATAAACAAGATGAAAAGACAACTCTCAGAATGTGAGAAAATATTTGCAAATGAAGCAACTGACAAAGGATTAACCTCCAAAATATACAAGCAGCTCATGCAGCTCAATATCAAAAAAACAAACAACCCAATCCAAAAATGGGCAGAAGACCTAAATAGACATTTCTCCAAAGAAGATACAGAGATTGTCAACAAACACATGAAAGGATGCTCAACATCACTAATCATTTGAGAAATGCAAATCAGAACTACAAGGCAAATCAAAACTCACATCACACCACTCAGAATGGCAATCATCAAAAAATCTACAAACAATAAATGCTGGAGAGGGTGTGGAGAAAAGGGAACCCTCTTGCACTGTTGGTGGGAATGTAAATTGATACAGTCACTATGGAGGACAGTATGGAGATTCCTTAAAAACCTAAAAATAGAACTACCATACACCCTAGCAATCCCACTACTGGGCATATACCCTGAGAAAACCATAATTCAAAAAGAGTCATGTACCACAAAGCTCACTGCAGCTCTATTTACAATAGCCAGGACATTTAAGCAACCTAACTGTCCATCGACAGATGAATGGATAAAGATGTGGCACATATATACAATGGAATATTACTCAGCCATAAAAGGAAACGAAATTGAGTTATTTGTAGTGTGGTGGATGGACCTAGAGTCTGTCATACAGAGTGAAGTAAGTCAGAAAGAGAAAAACAAATACCATATGCTAACACATATGTATAGAATCTAACAACAACAACAAAAAAGTTCTGAAGAACCTAGGGGCAGGACAGGAATAAAGACTCAGACATAGAGAATGGACTTGAGGACACGGGGAGGGGGAAGGGTAAGCTGGGATGAAGTGAGAGAGTGGCATGGACTTATATATACTACCAAATGTAAAATAGGTAGCTAGTGGGAAGCAGCCACATAGCACAGGGAGATCAGCTCAGGGCTTTGTGACCACCTAGAGGGGTGGGATAGGGAGGGTGGGAGGGAGACGCGGGAGGGTGGGAGGGAGACCCAAGAGGGAGGAGATATGGGAATATATGTATATGTATACCTGATTCACTTTGTTATAAAGCAGAAACTAACATACCATTGTAAAGCAATTAGACTCCAATAAAGATGTTAAGAAAAATAAAAAACAAAAAAAATAAAACCAAAGCACCTATGCTTTGACTCCTTTGGGAACAAAAATGATGGGCTTTTAAACACCTTGGGGATGCTTCCCAAATGGCTGGATTCAGAAAGTGGAGGGAGCTGGAATGGGAGTGAAGGAAGAGACAGGACTTTTCAAGTGTCCAAGTAGAAATCAGAAGAAAAATTATTTTAGAAGCATCAACCACAGGGGCATTGTCCTCAAAAATCTATCTGAACTACACATCAAGGAAGGAAATATTGTCAGTGATAACTGGACAGGGAAAAGAGTTGGCTTATATTAGTAAAAGGCATTGATTTCAGAAAGAATTTTGCCTGCATAAGAACTGTTGGAACAAGCTTCCAGGAGGGAATATCTTGGCTTACTGAACCTTTGAGAGCGTTAACCGTTCATCATAAAGTCAGTGTGAATATTTCTGTGGCTCAGCATTTTGCCAACTAACCTTCAAGTTAACAGATTCTCCATTACCACAAAAATATCATCCACTGACCCCTGAGTAATCACTCCAGCTCATTAGAATCCTCTTCCAAAATATGAAACTATACCTTCCAATTGTCATACCAAGTATTCTATAATTATTTATAAATTTGATAGTGATAATGTGCAGATAAGTTTACCCAATATATCAGGTTAAGAAAAGGAATTAGGCAAGGGTAGAGAGAGATGGAGTGTAAGTCATTATGTTTGCTCGTGATTGGGATTCTCTGGCTGGCTTATTTCCCTTTGTGCTATTTCTGGGATTTTTTCATTGCATTATTCAAACACTGAATTGTGGAAATAAACAGGTGACATCATCCAGGAACTGAGTCTGTTCGATTTCAGGTGCATCAAAGAGTCACTACCAGTTTTTGAAAAGCAGATCTGAATTGCTAACCAGCCCCAGAGTCTCAAATAGAATTTGGATTAATATTTTCATTAGCAAGATAAGCCCAGGTTAGTCTCCCCTTCTATGCATTTTACACAGTCAAACTGAGGCAATGCTTTCTCTGTTTCAGATAAGAAATGGTGCAAACTGATAAAGTCTGGAAGTTTCAGAAAATAAATGGATATGTATGTTTGTGTGTGTGTGTGTATCATGCAAAATAAATACTGCCTATAGTTTACTCATAAATAATATCCTCATATATGCTGAATTCCTGAACATTTGAATCCAATTAGTTTAGGCAGTATTGGAATTATTTAGATAACAATTCCACTGGAGATATAACGTCTAACCATACATTGGGAGACAATTAAAAAATAGTCTTCATGAGAAATATTTTAAAATGTAATAAAATTTGCAAAGGTGCAGATTTTCTGGCTAACGTAGCCATTTAAAACATTACAATGATTCAAAAATTGAGATCCCATTTTCAGGAACACAACTAAAGAGTTGGGCATTCCTTCCATCTCATGTGTTATAAAATGTAATTCTTACATTTTTTCCCCTTATTCTGTGGGTATACATCTACAGCAAGAAAGTAAACATATCTTTATTTTCTGTTTTTCAATTTTTAGAAAAGATTCTTCCCTCTTGACCTGTATTGACCTTCCCAATATTATGAAGTACCATCACCAGCTGGCCCTATTTATCATCTTAATGGTTTTTATTAACTTTTAGGGAAAAGAGTGAAATGATGGGACAGTCCAAACACAGTGTTCCAAACACTCATAACTACAAGAACAGTGTGTTTTCATTCGTGGAATTTATTAGCTGTAAAAACTTTGAGACTTCGTTCCTCAAAGCCAAGATTATATTAGGTATGCAAAATGGAAGGAAAATAAGCTCTTCTGTAACACCCTTGAGGCTGGCGGGGTTTCAGGGTACTCCTTGGACACACTACCAATGTTGTGAATTTTGAATCAGTAACACTGTCTCCCTAACCAGATACCGGGCAGAGTTTTTCAAATCTCTGAGGAAAGACAAAACAGAAAATGGCCACATAAAAGTGAAGCTAAAATACTACCTTTTAGCTGTGAAAGAGCCTGCTTGCTGGTGTAGAAGTCCTGTTCATATATCCATTAATCAAAGGACAAAACTTCAACCATCAATTCTATTTGGAGGTTTTAATTAGAGCACACATATTCCTACTAAGGTTTACCCTTATTAATACTGAATTTTAAGCCAATATATGTCGTCATTAGCATTTTAGTTGGGGGAAAAAGACGTTCGTAAAGAGACCACCCCATTGGATGGATGGAGATACAGATATATATATAGATATATAGATATGTAGATATATAGACACAGATATCTCCCACACCTTAGTTTTCAAAACGGAATAGAATTCTATAATCTTGAAAAGACAATTTCCTCTTACTCTCTCTCTTTCTATTTAAAGACAATGGGATATAACAGCTTAACTAATATTATCTTTTAAAGTCTCACAAAGTTGTTAACATTCTTATCAGTCCAACTTCTCTTTCTTTAGAATAACTTTACCTTTTAAAAAAAAAGTCTTCGCTTTCCTATCTGCTTCTTTTTTTTTAACGTCTTTATTGGAATATAATTGCTTTACAATGGTATATTAGTTTCTGCTGTATAACAAAGTGAATCAGCTCTACATATACATACATCCCCATATCTCCTCCCTCTTGTGTCTCCCTTCCACCCTCGCTATCTCACCCCTCTAGGTGGTCACAAAGTACCGAGCTGATCTCCCTGTGCTATGTGGTTGCTTCCCACTAGCTACCTATTTTACATTTGGTAGTGTATATATGTCCATGCCACCTTCTCACTTTGTCCCAGCTTACCCTTCCCCCTCCCCATGTCCTCAAGTCCATTCTCTATGTCTGTGTCTTTATTCCTGTCCTGCCCCTAGGTTCTTCAGAACTTTTTTTTTTTTCTTAGATTCCATATATATGTGTTAGCATAAGGTATTTGTTTTTCTCTTTCTGACTTGCTTCACTCTGTATGACAGACTCTAGGTCCATCCACCTCACTACAAATAAATCAAGTTCATTTCTTCTTATGGCTGAGTAATATTCCATTGTATATATGTCCCACATCTTCTTTATCCATTCATCTGTCGATGGACATTTAGGTTGCTTCAATGTCCTGGCTGTTGTAAATAGATCTTCAATGAGCATTGTGGTACATGACTCTTTTTGAATTATGGTTATCTCAGGGTATATGCCCAGTAGTGGGATTGCTAGGGCGTATGGTAGTTCTATTTTTAGTTTTTTGAGGAACCTCCATACTGTTCTCCGTAGTGGCTGTATCAATTTATATTCACATCAACAGTGAAAGAGGGCTCCCTTTTCCCACACCCTCTCCAGCATTTATTGTTTGTAGATTTTTTGATGATGACCATTCTGACTGGTGTGAGGTGATATCTCATTGGAGTTTTGATTTGCATTTCTCTAATGATTAATGATGTTGAGCATTCTTTCTTGTGTTTGTTGGCAATCTTTATATCTTCTTTGCAGAAATGTCTATTTAGGTCTTCTGCCCATTTTTGGATTGGATAATTTGTTTTTTTGATATTGAGCTGCATGAGCTGCTTGTATATTTTGGAGGTTAATCCTTTGTCAGTTGCTTCATTTGCAAATATTTTCTCGCATTCTGAGAGCTGTCTTTTCATCTTGTTTATGGTTCCCTTTGCTGTGCAAAAGCTTTTAAGTTTCATTAGGTCCCATTTGTTTATTTTTGTTTTTATTTCCATTACTCTAGGAGGTGGGTCAAAAAGGATCTTGCTGTGATTTATGTCATGGAGTGGTCTGCCTATATTTTCCTCTAAGAGTTGTATAGTGTCTGAGCTTACATTTAGGTCTTTAATCCATTTTAGTTTATTTTTGTGTATGGGGTTAGGGAGTGTTCTAATTTCATTCTTTTCCATGTAGCTGTCCAGTTTTCCCAGCACCACTTATTGAAGAGGCTGTCTTTTCTCCATTGTATATTCTTGCCTCCTTTATCAAAGATAAGGTGACCATATGTGCGTGGGTTTATCTCTGGGCTTTCTATCCTGTTCCATTGATCTATATTTCTGTTTTTGTGCCACTACCATACTGTCTTGATTACTGTAGCTTTGTAGTATAGTGTGAAGTCAGGGAGCCTAACTCCTCCAGCTCCGTTTTTCTTTCTCAAGATTGCTTTGGCTATTCGGGGTCTTTTGTGTTTCCATACAAATTGTGAAGTTTTTTGTTCTAGTTCTGTGAAAAATTAACATTGGTAGTTTGATAAGGATTGCATTGAATCTGTAGATTGCTTTGGGTAGTATAGTCATTTTCACAATGTTGATTCTTCCAATCCAGCAATATGGTATATCTCTCCATCTGTTTGTATCATCTTTAATTTCTTTCATCAGTGTCTTATAGTTTTCTGTGTGAAGGTCTTTTACCTCCTTAGGCAGGTTTATTCCTAGTTATTATATTCTTTTTATTGCAATTTTAAATGAGAGTGTTTCTTTCATTTCTCTTTCAAGTTTTCTTCATTAGTGTATAGGAATGCAAGAGATTTCTGTGCATTAATTTTGTATCCTGCAACTTAACCAAATTCATTGATAAGCTCCAGTAGTTTTCTGGTAGCATCTATAGGATTCTCTATGTATACTATCATGTCATCTGCAAGCAGTGACAGTTTTACTTCTTATTTTCTGATTTGGATTCCTGTTATTTCTTTTTCTTCTCTGATTGCTTTGGCTAAAAGTAACAAAACTATGTTGAATAAGTGAGAGTGGGCAACCTTGTCTTGTTCCTGATCTTAGTGGAAATGGTTTCAGTTTTTCACCATTGAGAACAATGTCGGCTGTGGGTTTGTCGTATATGGCCTTTGTTATTTGAGGTAAGTTCCCTCTATGCCTACATCCTGGAGGGTTTTTATCATAAATGGGTGTTGAACTTTGTCGAAATCTTTTTCTGCATCTATTGAGATGATCGATTTTTCTCCTTCAATTTGTTAATATGGTGTATCACATTGATTGATTTGCATATACTGAAGAATCCTTGCATTCCTGGGATAAACCCCACTTGATCATGGTGTATGATCCTTTTAATGTGCTGTTGGATTCTGTTTGCCAGCATTATGTTGAGGATTTTTGCATCTATGTTCATCAGTTATATTGGCCTGTATTTTTCTTTCCTGGTGAAATCTTTGTGTGATTTTGGTATTATGGTAATGGTGTCCTCATAGAATGAGTTTGGGAGTGTTCCTCTCTCTGCTATATTTTGGAAGAGTTTGAGAAGGATAGGTGTTATATCTTCTCTAAATGTTTGATAGAATTTGCCTATGAAGCCATCTGGTCCTGGGCTTTTGTTTGTTGCAAGATTTTTAATCACGGTTTCAATATAAGTGCTTGTGATTGGTCTGCTTATATTTTCTATTTCTTCCTGGTCCAGTCTCAGAAGGTTGTGCTTTTCTAGGAATTTGCTGATTTCTTCCAGGTTGTCCATTTTATTGGCATATAGTTGCTTGTAGTAACCTCTCATGATCCTTTGTATTTCTGCAGTGTCTGTTTGTACTTCTTTTTCATTTCTAATTCTATTGACTTGTCTTCTCCCTTTTTTCCTTGATGAGTCTGGCTAATGATTTATCAATTTTGTTTATCTTCTCAAAGAACCAGCTTTTAGTTTTATTGATCTTTAATATAGTTTCCTTCATTTCTTTTGCATTTATTTCTGATTTGATCTTTATGATTTCTTTCCTTCTGCTAACTTTGGATTTTTTTTTTTTTGTTCTTCTTTCTCTAATTTCTTTAGGTGTATGGTTAGGTTGTTTATTTGGGATGTTTCTTGTTTCTTGAGGTAGGACTGTATTACTATACACTTTCCTCTTAGAAGTGCTTTCTCTGCATCACCTAGGTTTTGGGTTGTCGTGTTTTCACTGTCATATGTTTCTAGGTATTTTTTGATTTCCTCTTTGATTTCTTCAGTGATCTCTTGGTCATTTAGTAGTGTATTGTTTACCTTCCATGTGTTTGTGTTTTTTACAGATTTATTTTCCTGTAATTGATATCTAGTCTCATAGCGTTGTGGTCGGAAAAGATGCTTGATACAATTTCAATATTCTTAAATTTACCAAGGCTTGATTTGTGACCCAAGATATCATATATCCTGTAGAATGTGCCATGGACACTTGAAAAGAAAGTGCAATCTGCTCTTTTGGATGGAATGTCCTATAAATATCAATTAAGTCCATCTTGTTTAATGTATCATTTAAAGCTGTGTTTCCTTATTTATTTTCATTTTGGATGAAATGTCCATTGGTGAAAGTCAGGTGTTAATGTCCCCTACTATGATTGTGTTACTGTCGATTTCCCCTTTTATGGCTGTTAGCATTTACCTTATGTTGAGGTGCTTCTATGTTTGGTGCATAAATATTTACCATTGTTATATCTTCTTATTGGATTGATCCCTTGATCATTATGTTATGTCCTTCTTTGTCTCATAATAATCTTTACTTTAAACTCTATTTTTTCTGATATGAAAATTGGTTCTCCAGCTTTCTTTTGTTTTCCATTTGCATGGAATATCTTTTTCCATCCCCTCACTTTCAGTCTGTGTGTCCCTAGGTCTGAAGTGGGTCTCTTGTAGACAGCATATGTATGGGTCTTATTTTTGTATCTATTCAGCCAGTCTATGTCTTTTGGTTGGAGCATTTAGTCCATTTACATTTAAGGTAGTTATCGATATGTATGTTCCTATTACCATTTTCTAAATTGTTTTGCGTTTGTTTTTGTAGGTCTTTTCCTTCTTTTCTGTTTCATGCAGAGAAGTTCCTTTAGCATTGTTGTAGAGCTGTTTTGGTAGTGCTAAATTCTCTTAGCTTTTGCTTATCTGTACAGATTTTAATTTCTCTGTCAAATCTGAATGAGATCCTTACTGGGTAGAGTAATCTTGGTTGTAGGTTTTTCCCTTTCATCACTTTAAATATGTCCTGCCACTCCCTTCTGGCTTGCAGAGATTCTGCTGAAAGATCAGCTGTTAACCTTGTAGGGATTCCCTTGTATATTACTTGTTGCTTTTCCCCTGCTGCTTTGAATAGTTTTCCTTTGTATTTAATTTTTGATAGTTGATGAATATGTCTTGGAGTGTTTCTCCTTCGATTTATCCTTTATTGGACTATCTGTGCTTCCTGGAATTGATTATTTCCTTACCCATATTAGGGAAGTATTCAACTATAATTCCCTCAAATACTTTCTCAGTCCCTTTTTTTTTTTTTTTCTCTTCTTCTTCTGGGTCCTCTATAATTCGAATGTTGGTTCATTTAATATTGTCCCAGAGATCTGTGAGATTGTCCTCAATTCTTCTCATTCTTTTTTTTTTTTTTTTTTTTTTTCCTGTGCTGCGGTAGTTATTTGCACTATTTTATCTTCCAGGTCACTTTTCCCATCTTCTGTCTCTGTTATTCTGCTACTGATTCCTTCTAGAGAATTTTTAATTTAATTTATTGTGTTGTTCATCATTGTTTGTTTGCTCTTTAGTTCTTCTATGTCCTTGTTAAATATTTCTTGTATTTTCTCCATTCTATTTCCAAGATTTTGGATCATTTTTACTATCATCACTCTGAATTCTTTTTCAGGTAGACTGCCTATTTCCTCTTCATTTGTTTGGTCTGGTGGGTTTTTGCTTTGCTTCTTCATCTGCCATGTATTTCTCTGTCTTCTCATTTAGCTCTACTTACTGTGTTTGGGATCTCCTTTTTGCAGCCTGCAGGTTCGTAGTTCCCATTGTTTTTGGTGTCTGCCCCCAATGGCTAAGGTTGATTCAGTGGGTTGTGTAGTCTTCCCGGTGGAGGGGACTAGTGCCTGTGTTCTGGTGGGTGAGGCAAGATCTTGTCTCTCTGGTAGGCCGGACCGCATCTGGTGGTGTGTTTTGTGGTATCTGTGACCTTATTATGATTTTAGGCAGCTTCTCTGCTACTGGGTGGGGTTGTGTTCCTGACTTGCTGCTTGTTTGGCATAGTGTGTCCAGCACTGTAGTTTGCTGGTCGTTGAGTGGAGCTGGGTCTTAGCATTGAGGTGGAGATCACTTGGTGAGCTGTCGCTGTTTGACATTACATGGGGCCAGGAGGTCTCTGGTGGACCAATGCCCTGAACTCGGCTGTCTCACCTCAGAAGCTCATGCCTGACACCCTGCCAGAGCACCAAGACCCTGTCAGCCACATGCCTCAGAAGAAAAGAGAAAAAGAAAGAAAGAAAGAAAGAAACAAAATAAATAAATAAATAAAATAATATAAAGTTATTAAAATAGAAAAAAAATTTTTTTTTAATTTTTAAAAAGTAATTAAAGAAAAAAAGAAATAGGTAAAGAAAGAAGAGAGGAAGCAAACCAAAAAACAAATCCCGCAATGGTAACAAGCACTAAAAACTATACTAGAAAAAAACAAAAACAAAAAACAAAAAATGGACAGTCAGAACCCTAGGACAAATAGCAAAAGCAAAGCTATACAGACAAAATCACACCAAGAACATACACATTCATACTCACAAAAAGAGAGAAGGAAAAAAAAAATATATATATATATATATATATATATATATATATATATATATATATATATATAAATTAAAAAAGGAAGAGAACAACCAAGTCAATAAACAAATCTAACAATGATAATAAACTCTAAATACTAAACTACTATAAACATAAAACCAGAAACAATTTAGATGCAGATCCAAGTCTACAGTTGCTCCCAAAATCCACTGCCTCAATTTTGGGATGATCCATTGTCTATTCAGGTTTTCCACAGATGCAGGGTACATCAAGTTGATTGTAGAGATTTAATCCACTGTTCCTGAGGCTGCTGGGAGAGACTTCCCTTTCTCTTCTTTGTTCACACATCTCGTGGTGTTCAGCTTTGGATTTGGCCCTGCCTCTGCGTGTAGGTCTCCTGAGGGCATCTGTTTGCCTCCCAGACAGGTTGGGGTTAAAGGAGTGGCTGATTAGGAGGCTCTGGCTCACTCAGGCCAAGGGGAGGGAGGGTTATGGAATGCGGGGGGAGCCTGCAGTGGCAGAGGCCGGTGTGATGTTGCAACAGCCTGAGGCATGCCGTGTGTTGTCCCGGGGAAGCTGTCCCAGGATCACAGGACCCTGGCAGTGGCGGGCTGCACAGGCTCCCAGGAGGGGAGGTGTGGATAGTGACCTGTGCTTGCACACAGGCTTCTTTGTGCCTGCAGCAGCAGCCTTAGCATTTCATGCCCGTCTCTGTGGTCTGCGCTGATAGCCATGGCTCACGCTCATCTCTGGAGCTCGTGTAGGCAGGGCTCTGAATCCCCTCTCCTCGTGCACCCCAAAACAATGGTCTCTTGCCTTTTAGGTAGTTCCAGACTTCTTCCCAGACTTCTTCCCAGACTCCCTTGGCTAGCTGTGGCACACCAGCCCCCTTCAGGCTGCATTCATGCAGCCAACCCCAGTCCTCTCCCTGGGATCTGACCTCCAAAACCCAAGCTCAGCTCCCAGCCCCCACCCACCCCCGTGGTTGAGCAGACAAGCCTCTCAGGCTGGTGAGTGCTGGTTGGCACCAATCCTCTGTGTGGAAATCTCTCCACTTTGCCCTCTGCACTCCTGATGCTGTGCTCTCCTCCTTGGCTCTGAAGCTTCCCCACCCACCCACCCCCCTATCTCCACCAGTGACGGGACTTCCTAGTGTGGGGAAACTTTTCCTCCTTCACAGCTCCCTCCCAGAAGTGCAGGTCCCGTCTCTATTCTTTTTGTCTGTTTTTCCTTTTTTCTTTTGCCCTTCCCAGGTACATGAGGAGTTTCTTGCCTTTTGGGAAGTCTGAGTTCTTCTGCCAGCATTCAGTAGTTGTTCTGTAGGAGTTGTATTTGTGGCAAAGAAAGTGATCTCCACATCTTACTCCTCCTCCATCTTGAAGGTGCCCTCTTTATCTTTGCTTTTAAGATTCATTTTGTCAAATTCCTTTCCTTGCTCATTACACTTGACTGGATTATATTACAATACTCACCATTTTGGTTAACCTGCATGCTCTTAAACCAGAAATATATACCTAATAAACACCTGCCTGATCTTTATCTGTCTGCATAAAGGCAACATATATCAGGAAGAGTAAATTCCCATATAGTATGCTCCTCATGTATTTGGCATCATTAACAAGAGTGTTATCATTAAACACAGTATATACCATTTGATAAAGGTGGTATAGATTTCAGTGAACTTTCACGTTTAGGTTTTTATCCTTAGCATTTAACAGTTCTTAGGAAAAATTGTTCTTAGGAATCTGAAGAATAGGTCCCTAAATACAGGCTGAGAGTACGTGATAGAGACGCAGATGTAGAGAATGGACTTGAGGACACAGGGAGGGGGAAGAGTAAGCTGGGATGAGTGAGAGAGTGGCACTGACATATTACACTACCAAAGGTAAAATAGATAGCTAGCGGGAAGCAGCTGCATAGCACAGGGAGATCAGCTCCGTGCTTTGTGACCATCTAGAGGTGTGGGATAGGGAGGGTGGGAGGGAGATGCAAGAGGGAGAGGATATGGAGATGTACGTATGCATATGGCTGATTCACCTTTTTATACAGCAGAAACTAACACACTATAAGGCAATTATACACCAATAAAGATGTTAAAAATTTTTTTAAATAAGAAGAGAAGAATTTCAGCCACTAACTTCTGTCTCTCAAAGTATTCTGTTTAGGGATGAAAATCCTCTTGTATCTATGAAGCATGCCTTCTCAACACATTAGCTAACCATAGTAGAGGAGAGAAATATCTCCCCAGAGATTGGGCTTTTGCTTCCAACTCTCCACCAAAACTTCTTTCTTCAAGATCACCAAGACCTCACTGTTGCTACATTCAAAGGTAAATTCTCAGTCCTCTTGTAACTTGACCTATTTACATTTGGCCCAGTTGATAACTCTTTCCCTCTTTAAAAATTTTTTTTAGTTGAAGTATAATTTACAAACCCCTAAATGCACATATTTTAACTGCACAGTTCAATAGATTTTGACAATTGTAGACACCCACATAAGGACCACCCAAAAAAAGACACAGAACATTTCCATCATCCAGAACTTTCCTCTGTATCTCTTTCTGGTTCATCCCCAGGGTCCTCAGAGGCAGCCATTTTCTGACTTCCGTTACCATAGGTTACTTTGCTATAGATTATTTCTCGTACTTTATAAAAATGTATGATTCAATATGAATGACTTTGTTTTTTTCTGTTTTGTTTTTTTGTTTGTTTGTTTTTTTGCCCAGTATGGGTTTTTGAGATTCCACATCATAAATGGTCGATTCATTCTTCTGCTGTTGAGGTGTTTGAGCTGTTTCTGGTTTTTAGCAATTAGGGTTAAAGGTCCTATGAATGTTCTTGCACAGGTCTTTTTTGGAACTTTTTTTTGTTACTGCATTAAAGATTTGGCCTTTATCTTTGGGCTTTGCATGAGTGTGACTATGTTGTGCATACATTGTTATGCTTTTCTTTTTATATCGCTTAAGGTTTGCTGATATCCTTGGCTGTATGGGTTGAAAGGTTTTCATCAATGTTGGACTATTCTTGGCCATTATTTCTTCACTTATATTTTTCTGTCCCATTCTCTCTTTTCTATCTTACTGGGACTTCAAGCACATGTTAGACTATTTGATATTTTCCCACAGAGCTCAGTAGTTCAGTTCTTTTTTTTTTTTTCCACTCTTTTTTTTCTCTTTCCTTTCTATAGTTTATTTCCAAGACATTATCCAGAGTGATCTTATATTTATATAAATCAAATCCTATTGTTTTTCTACTCAACACTGCCAATAATGCTTTATTTCACTTGGGATAAAAGCCAAAATACTTGTAAGAGCTGACAAGGGTCCAAGTGACTTGGTTCCTTGTTCCCTCTAGTTTCTCTCCTACTATTTTCTCCCTCACTCCCTTTCTTTACACTCCAACTACTTTGACCTCTTTTCTGTTTATGCTCCTATTTTGATCCTCTGTTGAAGATATTCCCTTTACCTGGAATGCTCTCTCCAAGATATTTGCCTGGTTAACTCCCTCTTCTTCAATTTTTTTTTAAACTAATTAATTAATTTATTTATTTATTGGCTGCATTGGGCCTTCATTGCTGCGCTCGGGTTTCTCTAGTTGCAGCAAGCGGGGGTTACTCTTTGTTGCGGTGCACAGGCTTCTCATTGTGGTGGCTTCCCTTTGTTGTGGAGCACGGACTCCAGGCCCGTGGGCTCAGTAGTTGTGGCACAGGGGCTTAGTTGCTCCGCGTCATGTGGGATCTTCCCAGACCAGGGCTCAAACCTGTGTCCCCTGCACTGACAGGTGGATTCTTAACCACTGTGCCACCAGGGAAGACTCTCTTCTTCAATTCCTTATTCAGTATTTTTCTGCTCAATGAGGTCTGCCTGAACCAGCCTGCATAATATTATCTCTTGCATCCACCATTTAATCACATTTATTTAATTTTTTATTTCCTGTAGGCTTTTATAAAAATTTAGTTTCCATGAAGTCAGGGGTTCTTGTATATTTTGTTTACCTAATATCCCATGTGCCTAAAACAGTGCCAACACAAAGTAGGTATGAATAAGTATTTGTCAAGTGAATGAATACTTTAAAAAGCTTGATGCTTATTGAGAGATTGGGAATTCTGTGAATGCAGCTCTATCTACTTCTTAAGCCACTGAATTTAGTGTAATCAATTCTCTTTATTAAGGAAGATAAAAAGTATTACTGCATAATAATTACTTTAATTTTGTTTGCTAAAAGACCCATAAAATTTTCTAATACATACAGACCAATGCAGTAAATAAAAATAACTTGAAGTAGTTACTTTATATAATGTTCAGAAGTTGTTTAAATTGGATTATGGTTTCCCTGATGAGAAAAAATGTTAGAACACTGAAACAGTTTTGAAAACAGGATGAAATTCTCAGTCACGACGTTGTTAGAATAGTTTACTGGTAGATTTTCTTCCACCAAACCTATAAACTATTAGAGATTGTCTCCTATGTTTCCATAAGTCACAGTTCCATGATTTAGTCTATGCATTGTTAATAGAATCCTAAATCATGGTTAACTACATTCATTAGATAAGTTACTATATGGAATATAAGGTGATAAATTGGGAAGAACGTGAGCTTTTCTGTCATAGATATCAAGGTCACAGACGTCTATCATTTACCATCTGTGTGACCTAGAGTAAGTTACTTAATCTCAGTTCAATTTAGTTTGTTCCTCTGTAACATGGGAATGTTAACATCTATCTTATATGTATGTTATGAGGAATAAATAAAATATTATATGTTATAGTTGTAGTTATACACTTAGTTATAGTTCCTGATACAAGACAGAGACTTGATAAATAGTAACTATTGTTTTTGTTTTGTAGTTAATAACACACATATATATAATATATTGCATATGATAACATATAATAGAATACATATCTGTGTGTGCAATATCCAATGTCATGTTAAGTGAGTCAAAGCTGTTCAAAACTCCCACCAAGGAAGCAGTTTGTTGTAAGCCTTTTGTTTTCTGAAAACATGGATTGAGAATAATACAAATTCAAAAAAGATTGAGGCCTACCTTACTAGAGATAGATTAGTAAAATGAACTCAAAATGGCCACAGTCAGAAATAGACATTAGGCAAAAGCAACAGTAAGATTTGTCTATAGGCAAATTGATAGCATTAATATGGTCACAAAATTATATGATCTGCCAGAAAATAAGATTTGTCACTGAGGTAAGATTGTGTCTTGAATCTCCAGTCCTGTGGAAGGGAAGAGGTACCATCAGTCAAAGTCAATCTGCAGGTGTCCTTGACACATACATGGCCATGGAACAGAAATAACTACATCCAGGTATTATTTGATAACATTAGACATTAAAATTATCAATCAACTCTCCTACCATCAGCCAATTCCATCACTCTAATTCCAGGCTAACCTAAAAACCTCTTGATTTTACCCTGCCTTCCATCAGGGTATCCAGAAAACAGAGACAGTCTGAGTATGCTCAAAACCAGTGGCAATTATATTTTTCATTA
This sequence comes from Balaenoptera acutorostrata, assembly GCF_949987535.1. Classification (NCBI taxonomy): domain Eukaryota; kingdom Metazoa; phylum Chordata; class Mammalia; order Artiodactyla; family Balaenopteridae; genus Balaenoptera; species Balaenoptera acutorostrata. The sequence continues at coordinate 6,842,156 of NC_080067.1, forward strand.
TAGAAAGTTAAGCTTCTATTGTTGTTATAAATCAGTTTCTGGAGAATTTATTTTGTGTGAATTTATTGAGATATTGATCATCTTAAGAGGCACAGTCAAAATCCATTGTAGAGAAGATTCTCTTTCTCAGTGACCTCATGAATAAATGTCTCTCTGTGTGACCTTGAACAAGTAGCCTCAACCTTCTGAGCATAAGTGCCATAACTGTCAAATAGGGGAGATAGAAAAAAATAACTTTTTAGGTAGGACATAAAGATTAAACTAAATGATGCAATAAAAGCTCTTAGCATGACTTTTGGTGCATAACTATCATTAGTGCTGTTTTACAATTATGACTGAAGAATTGTTGATGGGGTAAAGAACTATCTCTTGACCAGTGCTTCTCACACTTTAATGAATATATACATCTTGGAGACCTTATTGAAGTGCCCATTCTGATTCAGTAGTTCTGGGGTGAAACTAGGGATTCTGCATTTCTAACACACTTATAGGTGATGCCAACGTTGCTGGTCCACAGACCACACTTTGAGGAGGAAGGCTCTGGATTACATACCCATCGTTACTATCTACTGAGCCCAAAAACTTCTACAGCAAAAACAGCTAACTTGTCTAATCTCCTTCACTGTTTAGAAAAGAATCAAGTGTGTGACACTGGGGGTGGCTGCTTTGAATCTACAGCACCCCCTGGCCATAACACCAGATGGACCTGTGTACACTGGTATAACTGTTCCTTCAAGTTTCCCACTCTCCAATAGCTGGCAAGGAACAACGTTCCCACTACTACCCCCACAAAAAAAACTTCACCCTGAATTTACCTAAAGTGTAGCAGAAGGCATCAAAAAACTTTATGACCTCAAGAGATTAAAATTCTTTAGAAGGGAGAAAATCTTGCTGAGGGAGGAAAAGAGAAAATGTTAGAAGGCATTGTAACACACAAAAAAAATAGATGAAAAGAGCATGCAGAACTTCAGATTAAGCTTCTCTGTAAAAATGTGAGCCACATAAGGAAAGAAGAATTAGCAATTCTACATAGTCTGTATAGAACTGAACTCTATAAAGAATTTGAGTTGTAGCACTGATAATACGAAACAATAAAACGTTATCCTTTTCAAGTTTTTTCTTTACAGATAAATTCTCCCCAGTCAGAGCCACCAAAATGTATTTTAATCAGAACCCTATTTGTATATAAAGGACAGATAAAATATAGGAGAGCATTTTTTTCTTTCTTTTCATGTTTCATCATTTCTTTGAGGAATGGAAACACAATAAAAGAATACTGATTTCCATTAATTTTCTTCTCCTTGCAAGTAAAATTAAGAGTGAGTCAGTGAACAATTCTCTACCTTTCCTTTTTTTTTTTTTTTTTTTTGCTCCTAATTCTCCATCCAGTCAATTTCTAATAATAACAAGAGGATTCTGCACCATGTAGTATTAACATAAACACATTTCTTTGGTGAGTGAAATGGCATTATATTGCAAAGATTTAACATCTACTTCCTATTAGAAGTCAGAAGAGGCAAATTCCAATTTCACTTACTCAGGGGTCATTCCAACTTACCAATGTCAGCAAATAAGAGTCAGTAAGTCTTGGTGGCACAAGTGACTCACCAATTATTAAAGTGCACTCAAACAAATAAACAAAACAAAACAAAAAAATCTGAAGGAAAAGTTTCCTCAGAAGTTACTCAGAGCCACCCAAGAACAAATTCAACCTTAAGGAGTCTGCATAATATTAAAAAGAAAACATTACGCTCTTACTAAAATAGCTCCATAAGTAGGAAGACAAAATACTGCACATGCCAGTGAAACTCTAAGAGCTTTTTCTCTGAATTTTCACTTTATTCTTCACTTTTTTCTTTCTTTTTTGAGAAGGTGAATGAAGTGGGTTCCTTGGGTCAGTAGCAGGAGAGTGCCATTATAAGCAATATAGGAAATGAAACAAAGTCCCCCCTAAAACTGTGTTTCCCTGCTGAGTTTATGATTAATCTCTCTATCCAAAACCTCATTCCTTTTCTTGTCCCATCCTTGTTCTCTTCAGAATTGAGGAGTATCAAATAAAAGAGGGCATTGAAACCAAGCAGGACCTGCTGGGGCCTTCGCAGGTGCAAAATCCCCTACATGTCCCCTCCTTCTTGTTTATAGAAAAAAAGGCTTTAGTCTCCTAGCCTTCTCCCAGTTCCAAAGAACGGCTCCAGCAGTTAATAATCAGGACAATAGAGTCACAGGACTCCTAGTTCCTCCTGAAGGGATATAGATAACAATCTGATACATATTTTTGAGTTGTCCTGCAAAACTAAGACAACTGCCCAGGTGGATGATGGTGGCTACATGCTGACCACAAACACATAGACCACAGACTGGTTGGAACAAGAAGGTCAAGATTCCCTTGACCTTGTTACCTCACCACCAACCAATCAGAAGAAGGTCCATGAGAGATCACACATCCTACCACTTTCTCCCCTAATGCCATCTTTAAAAATCCTTCCCTGAAAGCCATCAGGGAGTTTGGTCTTTTGAGAATGAGCTGCCCATTGTCCTTGCTTGGCGCCCTGCAAGTAAACCCATGCTTTGCTATTAACACCTGCTGTCAGAGTTTGGCTTTCTGTGCCGCGGGCACAAAAGCCCTTGCTCAGTAACAGAAACAGCCTACAGAAGGTGTTATTACATTCCTTGAAAACAGTACCTTAACCACCTTTCCATTAACACATCTTACATAGATTAAATTGGCTAGATTGTTCATTTTGCTCTGGAGATTTGCAGTACAGTCCCTATGGTTATGAGAAAGTCTCCCCATCTCTTCCAGAGAGACATGGCCAGCCCATCCATTCCTGCCTTCATAGTCCAGAACATTCTTTACAATTTTCTACCCTGAGCTGTTCCCTCAATAGGGAGAGTTACAAAAATACTTAAGGGATGCTTTGTATGTAAAAAACAAAAACTCTTAAACTTCTTAAAATGAGATTATATAAGAGAGCTTTCTTGTTAATCTAGTGATGTTTCAATTGTTTTAAGTAATTGGACAAATTTTATGCCATCTAGTGTATTATAAACTCATTAAGAAATAAAGCCCATTGCCAAATGATAGTAGGTAAAATCAAGCCACTTGGAAGCAAGAAAACAAAATAGATAACAATGTAAACTGTTCAATCAGGACTAGTATCATTTTAGTTTTTGGCCAAAACACTAAAACATGTCAGTAGGACAGATTGACAGGGGTCTTAAGAGCTCTTATTACTTTGGATTTTCACAGAGAGAAATTCAGACCTAGTGACTTAATAATGTTGATAGAATCATCCATCTTACCCAAAGAAAACAGCTAATCTACTTTAGCACTGAGTTCATTAAAGGCTGATTTTTTTCTCCGTCTTGTGGGAGAAGCAAGGTCTGGGATAAGTCACCTTCAGCAAAGTATTTGCACACCATTCCACTGACAGGTAACATGACAGCTCACAAATAAGGAAGCACAAGCATAAGGAAGCCATATATATTTTAGAAAACACTACAAATTGGCATTATTAAAAGACTGTTGACACACCAACTGGGGATTAGTTAATGTATGTAAGATGCTGAGAGACAATTAAATGGCGACCCAAATGGAGATAGTAAAGGAAGCATAGATAGGAAAGAGAGGAGATAAGCTTGTAGAGGGGCTGGTGATGGTGATGAAGTCCAACAAGGTTTACTAGGATGTTCCATGCATTGGAACGGCTAAGTCAGGAGACAACCCAGGAACTGGAATAGAAATCTAAACAGAGAGCCATCATAGTTGAGAAAAGCCTTGTTTCAAGGAGTAACTTTTTTACATAGATGACCTAAAAAGCATCTTCGAGATCTGAGTGTAGATCTAAAAAGCATCTTTGGGATCTGACTGTAGACTTCAAAAGCATCTTTGAGATGTGACTGTAGCAGGACAGGGGAAGATGTTCTCAATAGCTCAGGAGAAACAGGTCTTTTGCCGTTTTACAAAGATGAGGCAGCCATAAAGGGGATCTTAATGGTCACAGGTTTGTAGTCAAGACAGTTTTTGTGAGGACACTATTCCTGCTAATGAGAAACCATGAGCCATCCTCCCATGTCTTGGGCAAAATTCAGAACTGGTATGGAGTCTGATTTTGCACAAGTGGTTCCTGTGAGAACTTCAGAGTGTAAAACAAGGAGTGTGTTTAAATAGTGACCAAACCCAATAGTTAACCTGTGCCTAAGCAAAAATTAAAAGAAAAATGTATAATAACTGTGATATAAGAGCACAAGGCCTGGGTTTGATGATGTTTATACCTGTGTGACCCTAGAAAATCTAACTCTCTAAGCCGAATCTATAATGATAGCACGTTATTGAACACCCTGCTCTATGCAAGACCTGTTTTAAGTGATTTACATGTATAATTTCATTTGATTCTGAAAACAATATAGTATTGCTGTTTTAGAGGTGATAAAACTGAGGAGCAGGAGAGTAATATTAACTTCCTCAAGGTCACGTGGTTGGTGAGTTTGAATTCAGGAAATCTGGTATCATGGCCCAAATGGAGGGTGAATTACTTACCTACAGCTACAGCTTATAAAAATCTACGAAATCATGTACAGGTAGCCCCCACTTTTCAAAACTTCACTTTACAGCACTTCATTTTTACCAAAGACCTGCTTTAGTACCTGTTTTTGCTAACCAAAAGGAATCTGCAGAAGATTTTCACTTTTCCAAATAGCAAAAACAGGGTTCAGCATTTGTTTTGCAGCAGCTGTTAGAGAAGTGCTGGCCCCACCCCCGACCCCCAGCAGCGAAAGCCACACCTCTGAGCTCCTTCCCCAAGAACTACACCTCATATCTCAGCATGAAACCACCATAGCTTTGAACTGTGTCTGTGAGCATCTATGCTTTATCTCAACTTATGCATCAGTTCACAAATTGTCCTAAGATAACTGCTTCTTCACTTTATGCCATTTCCACTTATGAAAGATTTGATAAGAGCACTCTATTTTCAGAGAGTGGGGGAAACCTGTAATTTGATTATCTTCCTGGAAAGGCTGCCCCAAACTCAAATATTGTCACATCTGCAAAAGCACTGTGTAAACTATAAAGCATTATTTAGCTTTACCTACTGCTAATATTTAGGGCTCCTGAACAAAATCTTACAAGGGAAAGGGCCCTCTACACACACACACACACACACATACACACACACACCAGCACTGTTGTCTCCTTGCACTAGCCAACTGTATCCTTCTCACAGCTGGGCACAAGCAAATGGTGGTGATCCCTATGGCAGGACCACTTTAGATCTTAAATACTAGTAATAACACCTACAACACATCAGGTACCTATTTTGTATCTGGCCTCTTACTTATTTTATCTCATTTAATTTTGTCAATGATTCTATCATGTTAGAACAATCACTCCCATTTTAGAGATGAGGAAACTGACCCTGAAAGTGTTAATAATTGGTCTAAGCATTCACAGCTAAGTAAGTGATGGAGTTGAGATTAAAAACCCAGGGTAGTCTTATTCCAAAATACGTGTGCTTTCCATCATACCACACTGTCCCTCAAAAGAGGGGAAACCAGTGTTTTCAGTTACTTAATGATGCATGTAAAAAGTAATGGCGTGCATAAAACAATCATGTTATTATGTTAGCAGATTTTATGGGTCAGGAATTTAGACAGGATTCAGCAGGGCTGGCTTATCTCTGTTCCACAATGTCTGAGGCTTTATCTGGGGAGACTAAAAGGGATAGGAGTGATGCAATATGGCCGGGGGTTGGAATAATCTAAAAACTTCTTAGATTGTCTGGTACCTGGACTGGAGTGACTTGAAGAAAAGGCTCAGCTGATCTGTTGACTGGATCATGTACACATGACCTCTCCTGTTGCTTGGGGTTCTCACAGTATGGCAGCTGGGTTCCAAGAAGAATTATCCAAAGAGAAAGAATCATAGAGTGAGCATTCCAAGAGACCCAAGCAGAAACTGCCTGGCCTTTTAGGACCTCACTTTGGAAGTCACATAGCATCACTTCCACCCTAGTCCTTTGGTAGAAGCAATCACAAACCTGTTCAGAGTCGACAGGAGGAGACATAAACCCTCTGTTGGAGGGGAACTGACAAGATCACATTGCAGAACAGTATGGGGGATGAGAGCTATTATTGGGGCCATCTTTGGAAAACTCAACCTAACACAAGAGTCTTTCTTTCAAGACTTCTAGCATTGGGTCTCCTTTGCAGAGAAGAGCCTGTTTCTCCCATTTTTCCCACACTTGAAATCTGTGTATGCAAAGATTTTATGCACTTCTCTTCCTCAACTCAATATTACCTACCCTTAAAATCCTAATTCAAGCCTCACCTATTCTACCCACTTCTTGGGAAACTCACCAATGTTAATTTATCCCTCTCCACCCCAGAATCCTCATAATCCTTATTTTGCATTTTGGCATTCATTTATGCTAAATTAGTAACATTATTATGTTCTTCCTTCTGTTGCTATTAAATGTTCTTTAGGATACTATCAATATGTCTTGCCTCCCCAACTAAGTTTCTAAACACCTTATAGACTTCATTTTTAATTCCCCTGTACAAGGCACAACTTTGGATATAAATCTTAACCATCATAAAGACATTTTGTTGTCTACATCTGTAACTCATGGTTGCCAGGCGGTAAGGGTAGGGGGGGATAAATTGGGAGATTGGGATGGATGTATACAAACTACTATATATAAAATAAATAAGTTATAAAGACCTACTGTATAGCACAGGGAACTCTATTCAATACTCTGTAATGACCTATATGGGAAAATATGGGAAAAGAATTTTAAAAAGAGTGGATATATGTATATGTATAACTGATTCACTTTGCTGTACACCTGAAACTAACACAACATTGTAAATCAACTATACTCCAATAAAAAATTAATTTAAACAATTTTATAATCAAAAAAATTTTTAAGACATTTTGGATTGAATAATGTTATTTGCTAGTTTCCAAGGTCTTTGACTAAGCTTAATTAATGTGTTTGAATCTTTATTTTAATATATATGAAAATTCAGTAGTGATTTCTATGTCTCAGTTTACCCAACAAGCACAATTGAAGGCCTACTGTGTTCATGGTATCATGCCATGTGCTGTATATATTAGGGCCTGTTTTCCTTAAAGGTACTATTGCAAAGGAAATAAGTCACAGACTTGCACGTGCACACATGAAAACAGAAATATATAAATGTCATGGAAAGGTACAGATATATTGCTGGGGACACTCAAAGAAGAGAGAGATTGGCTCTAGCTGTGGTATTGAGAATGATTCTAAGGTGAAGGTGTCATTCCAGCTGGTTACTGAAGGATAGATAATATTTGCACAAGTTGAGATTGTCAAAAGACAGGTTGTAGGCAAGGAAAGAGAAAGGTTGGTCATATCTAATTGAAGGAACCCAAATTATTAGGTTGCTGGGAGGCCATTCTAAGACTTCTCTCCTGTCTCATTTAGGGTTAGAAGTCTGAGCTTCTCAGCTTTGTCAGTATCCATAGTGTTCAGGTTTTCTATATTTGGAATTTAGATCTTCTCTCCAGTTAGTTATTTTAAGTGAAATTTCTTTTGAAATCCATAGTCCCCTCTCAATAAAGAAAAGCCTTGCATATAGATGCTTTCCTGTTCTCTTGAGGATTTGACCAGACAAATTTGACCTAGCTTGCAGACTATTTTCTTGGCTATTTAGGGCTACAAATCCAACTTCCTCTCAATTTTTAATATGTGCACAAATCAACTGGAGATCTAATTAAAATGCAAATTCTGATTTAGTAGGGCTAGGGCAGACAGAGATTCTGTATTTCTCAAAAACCTACAGGTGATGCTGGTGCTTCTGGCTCCTTGGACACACTTAGAGTAGTAAAGATCTAGGTTGTATATGAGCAGCAACTAGTTCAGCCACATTGCCCACACTACCCCTTACCTAGTTCAGAGCCTTTTATATAATATGTGCTCAAATATTAAGTTTCAGGGAATATATGAGTAAAAGAATATATAAATGAATTAATTAACACTGAATAAGTTATTTTCCTATCACATAGGGTCCTGCTAACATATACATAAGGCAATTTCCCCAAATTTCTTCTAAGTCAGCAAATGAAGACCAGAAATACAGACTTTGGAACTCTCAGGGCCTTTGTTCACCAGTGTCTTGTGCATCTGTAAATTCAATATCCAAAATAAACACAAATAACAGACAGTATTCTGCCTCCAAAAATGGACTTTACAGAGTCTTCAAGGATGTTTTCCTTGACTCAAAGAAATAACCTAATTCTGTCATTTTTACTTTGTCCCCTTTTCATAACTTCTTACTTGAAGTCTCTCCCAATCTCTTAGCTGGAAATAATGTTCCTTGCTTCTAAATTTTCCTAGGGCTCTTTCTGTACCTGTCCTCAGGAAGGCATTTGTTCTAGACTCAAAATTCATATGTTGACATCCTCAAACCCAATGTAATGGCATTTGGAGGTAAGGTTTTTGGGAGATGATTAGGTCATGAGGGTGGAGCCCTCGTGAATAGGTTTAGTGCCCTCATAAAAGGGACCCCAGAGAGCTCCCTTGCTCCTTCCACCACACGCAGAGAGGTGTTAGTAGTCTGAAACCCAGAAGAGAGCTCTCACAAAACCTGGCCATGTTGGTACCCTGATCTCAGACTTCCAGCCTCCTGGGCTATGAGAAATAAGTGTCTGTTGTTTATAGCCACATAACTTATGGTATTTTGTTATAACAACTGGAACAGACTAAGAGTGTTAACCCACATCAGCTCTCCTCATAGCCACTTATCTCATACTAATCTGTAGATTCCTTAAGGAGAATGTTTATGTTGTAACTGGAATCCCTACACTCCATCATCTGCACTCATCCCTGTGTGGAGAAGGTACCAAATAAACAATTATTCTGGGAAAGAAGCAAAGAATGTTGTGATTGACATTTTTCTAATTGCTTTATTCTAACATCTCTAGGGCTTGATAAATGTTATGGCCTGTTTAAAAAACAATACAGAGGAATCATTTTTCCATCAAAGGCCTAATATGGCAGCATTTAACCATCATAACATCTAATCCAAAACTTAGATCAGGATGGATAAAAGAGTGACAATCTTCCTTCTTTTATGAAAGCAAAGGGAATTTTATTTAGGTGAAATTAATCCACCCAATAAGATCTCAAGCAGAATTCACAGCCCAGAAAATATGACAGGGAAAAGTATTCATTACTATTTGTGTATCTAATGTGTTTAAAACACCCTGGAGGTGCCACTCACCCAGACTTCAGAAGATAGAAGAGACAGAAAATAATTTGTAAAGGAAGAAATTCTAATTCTATTGAAATAGGAAGTGAGGGAAGGCCACTTATTGAGGTTATTGATTCTTTCAAGTACTTTGTTTAAATGAATTCAGTGTTCAGTTCATCTTAGATAGTACAACTAATGAAGGTTTTCAAAATATATTTTACATTTTTGCTGGTTTAATCATTACATCATTTACTCTTGCACAGCAACCTATTTGTTTGTTTTTTTTTAAAGGAGCTACCCAAAACCTCAAAGACTTTTTATGAGTTCCTGTGTCAAAAGAGAACAAAACAAATATAACCAAGTAAATAACATTTAAGTATTTATTTATTTACTTATTCATTTATTTGTTTGTAGAAAGAGCCTAGACTCTAGGAGTTAGGAATAAAAAATATCAGGTTTGGAATCTCTGATACTCCATTTACAAGTGAGAGATTTTAATCAATTTTATTTGACTTCTCTAAGGCTTCCTTTCTTATTGGTTTTATGGATACACTTGCAGGAATTTCATAGGCTTGGTCCATGTAGGGATCCAATAAAATAACACATGAAAAACACCCACGATAGTTTCTGGCATATAGTAAAATGGCAATAAGGGTTAGTCTCTTTTGTCTCCCCACAGTCCCCAAATTTTCTGTAGGTAAAATATAAAAGAACCTTCAAGACAATGTTTGAGCTGAGAAAATTGTTATCTTCTGTGTCCTAAACCAAAAAGAAACCATGCCATCCACTTCACTCTCTCTTTCCTCTTTATCTGTGCAGTGAAATGCTGGGCTAGACCTTGAAGAAACATTATAAATTGTTTTCACATTCACCCCAATATGTCTCCCTTCTTAGAGGGCTTTTCCTGTCCTCACAGGGCTTTCTTAGCAATGGAGACAGCTCCAAATCAGAAAGTACATCCAGATATTGCACAGGAGAAGAAAGTTAAAAATCAAGGGTATAATAAAAATGGAGAGAGCATACCAAAGAGAATATTTGCTTAACATCACTACCATTTATAATCCCTTCACTCCCATGGATCAATAACTTCACCTTCTGGGTATAACCTACTTGTGTGATGAGGGTGCCATTGGTCTTTAATCCACATCAGGGCTTCTCCTCTTGAAGGATAGTAGAAACAATAGTGTAGACTGTGTCCAGAAGTCATTTTGGCCATAAAAATGTATCTTGAATGTGAAAGATACTTAGTAAATGCTAGATAATTTCTGGTGAATTATTTCTTGTATTCAGCAGAAACAGTAGACTATTGGGTAAGCCTGATAAACTAGTTAGTTACCTCATTCATTTATTTAATTATTTGTTCATTCATTCTTATGTTCATTTATTCATATGTCCAGTAGTCATCTATTGATATTCTAGTATTTTTAAATTGATGGGTGAGGCACAGTGGTTAATACTCACATGCAGGGCCCACCTCATGGGCACATGGCCAGTTGCAGTCACACAGGGTCTTGCAATTGGGATGTAATGCTCCTCAGTCACTGTCTTGAAATTCTTACTAATTTTATATTTAAATTTGTGTTTTAAACGTGAAGTCCAATGGGACAATGAAGCATACACTAGGGAATCATAGATTCAGCTCATGCATGGTCCAACCTCCAGCCACCACCCTAGGATGGGTTTTTGGCCACCTTCTCTTCTCTAGTATCCTGGGCTGCCCTGTTCTCATTCCACTGCCACTCTCCACCCCTGGGTGGGGCTTGGGCACAAGCATGGAAAGGTCAGTGTTGGGCACTTGCCCCAGAGCACCTCAGGGTGGAGCATGGCAGTGACTCCTTGAGTGCTTTGGACAGGCAATTTTGTGGAAGCCAGCCTACCTAGTACATTCTGGTGCAGCTGTTGAAATGCTCTTGGAAGATCACCTGTCCACTGTAGGTTAAGGTAGCAAGGCCGTGGGAGGATAGATGCCTAGTTCAACTTTCAGAGGCATCGGTCTAGCAACTGGCAGGAGAGGGAACCCAGCTTGCTGGTCCTGCATATACACATAGAATGGGGTCCCTTGGTGCCTGTAAGGTTTACACTTTCTCCTTGAGTATCCCTGTACTAGAGAGATTGCAATGTTAATTAGCAAATAAAAAACACCATGACAGGTGAAGAGAGACACAGTGGAAGAAAAAAAACCACCTATTTTCCTGCTTTTTAAACAAGAACCTTTACATTTTTGTTTTGCATTGGGTCCCAAAAAATTATATAGCCTGCCCTGAATACATAAATAGGCTAGTCTTCATTTTCAAGGAGATTATAAATTTCCATTGAATGAGGAAGGCAAGTTTTATATAAAAAGCTCTAGTGGTTTCTCTCTCTTCCAAGAGCCCTCCCATCTCCTATAATATTCTAAGAGTGCCTGACATTGGTCAACCCCAATGAGAAGTCTGGGAAATGCAACTGGTAAGAATCAGACCCTTGTAATGCAGGGCAGAGCAAGAGAAGGGCAAGGTATACAGCTGAAGGAAACAGGCCCAAGACTGACTAAAAGAGATAAGATGTCGACACAGAAAGGCAACAACATATAATACAAGGGCAATAGATAGTAAATATCCAGGTAATCTGTTCTATAGAAGCACAGAGATGAAGAAGACAGGAGAACTTACTCCAAATTTGCTCCAATGGGAGTTACTCTAAGCCACTGTATTGGACAGAACTTAATTCATCCTTCCTAGGCTCTCCTCTTTCCCGCACATAGTCCCGTGGTCCTCAGAAACATGTAAACATCCTTAGCCTCAACACACTCTGGGTGCAGGCCAATTACAACAACACACTCCTGGATCCTCCACCAAAGCCCACATCCTCCCCTAGAGGTTCAGGACACAGTCAGATCCCAGCCCACAATCTGTTTTTGTCCTTTCAGACATAAATCCAGCAACTGCTGGACATCCGGTGTCCATGCCCTCTGAGTAACTCCTTGAGAGCCCCCTCACTAGGCATAGGTTCTAGGGTAACAGGGCTATGCAGTCCCCAGGCATGGTGGGAATTCTAGACTCAATAATATTTCTGTTCCAAGAAATCTATTTTCCAACGTCCTCAGATCTCTGGAAACTCTGTGTTTTAAGTCTTGATCTGGCTGAGAGCTTCAAAAGTCATTGAGCAGATTCACAGTCATTTCCTCCCGTGGAGGTGAGGAAAGATGGCTACTGTCTCTGACTGCCGCTCTCTTGATACACACAGAAGTGGTGTCATCACTGAAACTATGAGGAAGGTCACAACTCTAAAGTCGCTGGTTATACAACTGAATTGAGCCACAAGCAATAAGGCAAAGACACTTTTTCAAGGCTATTTGGGCATGCTGGAGGGAGTTGTGGAGATTCCAAAAACACTGCCAGAGCACCTTCCAGCACTTTTTACTTATGCTAAACTGCGGATGGAACTACATTGGAAAATTTGCCTCGACAGGTTAAGAGAGAGAGAAAAAGAGACTCAAAATTCAGCAAATGAATTTTCTATAGAGTCTTCTGTCTCCCTCCCCAATCTCTATCCACAAACAAGTTCAATTCAGTTTTCCCTCAAACATGTTGTGATTTCTCAGCCCAAGTGTGCCAGCCTATCCTTGATGACAACATAGCCTACAACTGGGGCTCACAAACAGTGTGTTCTGAGAGGGTAACAGAAATATGAGTGAGAACTTCCCACCTTTCCCCTCAAGCTCCTACCCTATTTCCTCTCTGCATAATGCAGGCTTCTTCCAGGGAAGAGCCCATGGGTATGTACTAATTTGCACAGTGGCCTTAGAAGGTACTGTTTTAATTGCTTCAGCTGAAATCCATTTATTTTATAGCCCAATAAAATTCTCTGTGCAATGGTAAATAAAACCATGTGGTCACAGCCTCAATGCACAGTTCTCTGGGCTGCATTTTCAGCCTGTGATAAATTAAAGTGGGAAAAGAAAACATTGCACAAACGGATGCAATTAGCTGAAATGGTATATTTTTGGCCTCTGATGATGTCTGCTTACATTCAATCCCCACTTGAAAACCAATGCTCATTTGAAAGCAAGCTAGAAAAATCTCTGTAATACAGATGGACCTCATTTGGCTGCATGTTGATGGGCAAAGACACCTTTAGACATTAAATTGCAGTGTTGACTCCTGCACTAGAGATTTCATTTTGTCATTTTTAATCACAATGAGCAAATGTCATCCTTAATAATAACACTCTGCTTCTCTATAATGCCTTTCAACGAAGAACCTGAAAGCACTTTTGCAAATATTAATAAACTGAGATTCACAACAACTCCCAGAGGCGTCTGTATTGCAGGCTGAAAAGAAGCCCAAAGTCATGGAATGACTTTGCTAATCCACACAGGAAACTAACCTCAAGGAGGAGAAAAAAAGACCAGTTCTGGTTTACGTCAGCTTCACCTCGTTCATGTTCACCAGGCATTTTCAGCCGCAGCTGGAATCCCAGGGCCCAAAGAATGAATAAGGGAAAATTGGGGCTCTTAATGAGATTTATGCTTAATTTTTTTCCTCCTTCTACAGTTCCATCTATATGGACATTGACACCCCAATTCATACATCCAATCCAATTGCCCTTCACTTCCCAGACTTGGATATCCAAATAGCCATTGATGTCTAATGAGCATCTCAGTCTTCTCTATTCCAAACCAAACTCATGCTGCCCCCTCCAGAAACCCATTCCCACCTCACTCTTCCCATTTCAGTAATTAGCAATTCCTCTCTTCCTATTTATCAGCACAAAAACCTTAGCATTATCTTTGACTGTTCCTTCTGTCTCCCCCAACTTATCTGCGAATCTAGTTGGCTCCACTTTTTAAATAAACCCAGATGCCAACCATGGTTCATCACTACTTCCCAGGCCTAGACCACCATCATCTCTAGTCTGGACATGGTAATAGCCTGCTAACTTACCTCCAAGTTTCCACCCTTGTCTGCTAGCCTCTTTTTGTAGCAGACGAATTGATCTCCTTAAAATGCAAGACAGTTCATGTCCTTTGCTTAAGAGGCTTCAAAGGCTTCCAATCTCATTAGGAGTAAAATCCCAAGTCCTTATTATGGGCTACGAGGCCTTACACAATCCGGCCCCTAGTACCTCTCTGTCCTTATCTGCTGCTGCTTCCTCCTCACTCCTTTAGCTCCAGCCCCACTGTCTCTTTGATTCTCCTAGAATAAGCCAAGCATGTGACTGCCTCAGAGCCTTCCACCTTGCTAATCTTTCTGCCTGGGATGCTCTCCTCCCAGATATCTAAAAGCTTGCTCCTTCCCTTTTTTAAATCTCTGCTTAAACATCACCTTATCAGAAAGGCCTTCCCCAACCACCTTATATTACAGAGGATCATCCTCCAGAACACCTTGTTGTATCTATTTCCATATCACTGATCAGCACCTGGCACCAACCTCTAAGTTCTCCTTACAGATGAATGGCCATTGTGGCCGCAGACGTATATTCCTCCCATGATTGGAGAAATTCTTTCCTTCTCCTCTGGGGAGAATTAAATGCAACTAACTTAGAAGTCTGAAAAATAATTCAGTTCCCAAGGACTACATTAAATTTGTCCCTAAAATTTGAAGGCAATATCGTTACAGTATTTCAAAGGATTTCCTGATATTAGGTCTTAGACAATCCCCCAAAACTTCTTCCAAGATTGAGCCTTCCTGAATTGTGATACGTATAACTGAGATTGAAGCAAATTTTAAAAAGAGAGACACAATTTTATCTGAATTAATTCCCTATATTTTATTCAATAAGTCATGTCTACTTTTCACTATAGTGAATACTTCTTGTCAGGGGTCTTGATGAAAGCTTCAAAGTTCTCCCAAAGTGTACCACTAAAGCAAAAAGGATAAATTCACCAATGCATATATGCATCTTCACTTCTTTAACATTGATGATCAAAATATTCCATTCTCTCTGTTTTTTCCTTCTGGTATTACAAATATTATCAACTGTTTGGAGATGTTTATTTTGCCAAATTATGGATTATCTTGCAAAGACCTCCTTGTTCTTATCTTCTGTTTCTTCTCCTGGCCTACAATCTAGATCATGGCAAAAAGAGAGTAAAAATAATAACCAACTAACCAAACAAAAATATGAGGAAAGGAAGATTAAGCCAGTTGGTTAAGTTCAATCTTAATTTTTCTAGTATTTTTTTAAAAGTATAAAGCACCTCCTAATTCATTTTATAAGGCTAACATTACTCTAACACTAAAAACAGACCAATATATCACAAAGAAAAATAACCACACACCCAAATCCTTCAAAGACAATAACATGTAAAAATCCTTAAAAAATTAGCAAATTAAATATTACTATATATAAAAAGCATAATACATCATGACCAAGTGGGAGTCAACATTGAAAAAGTTGTAAGCATAATCCACCCTATCAATGTAATATTTTTAAAAATTTTTGATCATCTCAATAAATACAGAAAAATAATCATTCAACAAAATTCAACAACTATTCATGATGAAAACTCTCAGTAAAGTAGGATCAGAAAAGAACTTATTCAACCTGATAAAAGGCCTTACTTAAAATCTACAACTAACTTCATACTTAATGTGAAAGACTGAATTATTTCCCTAATAAGATCAGGAATAAGTCAAAGATGTCTAATCTCACTTCTAGTTAATCTCACACTGAGGTCTTCTTCAGGACAATAAGGCATGAAAAAGACACAAAAAACATTTAGATGGAAAGGAAGAATTAAAAGTATCTATTTGCAGACAACATGATTGTTTAGGTAGAAAATCTCAAAGAATCTACAAGAAAAGCTATTAGAACTAACAAGTAAGTTTAGTAGGTTACAAGTTTGATACAAATACAATAAATGCAAACAAAAAGGTTTAATGTATGGCAATATACTATCAATGAACAACTGGAAATTAAAACTTAAAAATTGGAACCATTTATCATACCATCAAAAAAGAAGTGTTTAAGGATAAATCAAACTAATATGTGCAAACTTTATATACTGGAAATTATAAAATATTTCTGAGGGAAATCAAAGAAATCCTAAATAAATGGAGTGATATACTGGTTACAAATCTGAGCAGCTAATGCTGTTAAGCTATCAGGACCCTAATTGACCTATAGATTCAATGCAATCCCAATATATGGTGCATCCTCAAATTAAGACCTTCTGTTCTAAGATACTGTTAAGGAAGAGAAAAAACAGTCTAGGGCTTCCCTGGTGGCACAGTGGTTAAGAATCCACCTGCCAATGCAGGGGACATGCTTTCAAGCCTTGGTCCAGGAAGATCCCACATGCCACAGAGCAACTAAGCCTGTGTGCCACAACTACTGAGCCTGCACTCTAGAGCCCACGAGCCACAACTACTGAAGCCCACGCGCCTAGAGCCTGTGCTCTGCAACAAGAAAAGTCACAGCAATGAGAAGCCCGCGCACCACAACAAAGAATAGCCCCCACTCGCCACAACTAGAGAAAGCCCGCATGCAGCAACGAAGACCCAGTGCAGCCAAAAATAAATAAATAAATTTATTTTAAAAAAAAGAAAAAGAAAAAACAGTCCATAAACTGGGAAAAAAATATTTTCAACAAATATATCTGATAAAGTACTTGTATCC
The DNA here is from genome assembly GCF_949987535.1 of Balaenoptera acutorostrata. Lineage (NCBI taxonomy): Eukaryota > Metazoa > Chordata > Mammalia > Artiodactyla > Balaenopteridae > Balaenoptera > Balaenoptera acutorostrata. The sequence goes on from NC_080067.1 coordinate 6,858,989, forward strand.
AGAATATGTAAAGAACTCTCACAACTCAAAAATAATGAATAAATAAAATAAATCACATTTATTATTTTAAGATTTGACAAACTTTTTACCAAAGAAGAAAAAACTACATGAAAAGATGTTCCACATTATAACAGGATTGCAAATTGAAACCACAAGGAAACCTCTACAGACCTAGGAAAATGGCTAAAAATCAAAACAAAACAAAAACCTGACACAAGTACTGATGAGAAAGTGGGACTTTCATTCATTGCTTGTGGGAAAGCAAAAAGGTACCATCACTTTAGAAAACTGACTTTTTTATAGAGTTTAACCCACTCTGTAATAAACTGATAATCCAGCTGGGCATTCAACTAATAAATGGATAAACAGTTTCACAGCTATACAATGGAATAAAACTGCAATAAAGAAAGAACTACTGATATAGGTAATGATTTAACCAAATCACAAAAGGATTTTGCTAAATGAAAGAATTCAGACACAAGGACAACATAATGTATAATTCCATTTACATAAGATTTTACAAAAGACCAAATTCTAGAGACAGAAATCAGATCAGTAGTTTCCAGGGGCTGGGATTGGAGATGGGGGCTGACTGTAACAAGGTAAAGAAAACTTTAAGGGCAAATGGGAATATTTGAAACCTTGATTGTGGTGAGTGCTACACAACTGTGTAACCTGTGCATGTTTGTTAAAACTCATCTGATCTACACATGAAAAGATATGAATTTTACTCTTTGTTAATGTGCATCATTAAACCTGATGTAAGAAGGCAGTAATTGCAAGTGGATAGTGGAAAGTCTTCCTGTCCTTTCTCCTGTTGTCCTTTAAGAAGGTAGAGCTGGAGAGACTGTAGGCTGGAAGGCAGTGAGCTCATTGGAAACTCAGCTCCTTTCAGATCTTAGGACCTGGAGTCTGATCCAACTCACTTTAATGGGATATGGATGGTACACAGTAGGAGGTGTGTATGGTACAGCTTTCCCCCTTTGCTGTAACACAAACTAAAGGGATGTGATTCCTCCTATAAAATACTGAAACTCAGTTTGGTGTCTTGGTTTAGGCTGCCACACTTTTTTGGAAAGTGTTGAGATTTGGGCTGGTTTTCCATATTTCAAATTATAAGAATTATGAGGTGGGGGGGTGGAGTACAACAGAGGCTAATTGAAGGATTTGACCAAAATAAGGGTTGGAGATTGAGGCAAAATATAGTCACTCACTTTAACGAGATAATTTGCTACCTGAGTGAACTTTTATTTCCTTAACATTGCTTTTCTGAAACTCGGTTTCCTTTGGCAAAACTGTAAAGAAAATATTATATAAGCACATCTAGTCAGTGGTTGTTGTGAGGAATCAAATAACAAAATACAAGAAATGTACTTGGTTTAGTATCTAGCATCTGGTGAGTATTCAACATATTTTAGCCTGAAGGAAAAAGGAGGAACCACTTCTATAAAAATGTGAGTGGAAGCTATTGCCAATCATCTTCAATTGACATGCAGGCTTGGGACAAAAATCTAAAAAGTTGATATCCCAGCTGGGCCTGCAAAAAGTTAGTTATCAGGTGCCGTTTACAAATTTAAACTCTAGCTATCATGTAATGTAAATGAAAGACAAATGAAGATTTTTCATTAATTGGTAATTTGAAAATGCTGGATTTGAGGACTGTTCAAAATTCATGACATGCATTAAAAAAAAAAGTAAATAAAAACCTAACGACCTTGCAAACAGGCACAGTGTAAGCTTCAAATACAGTTCCCAACTAGAGAAAATTAATGTTTCTTAGCACGACGAAGGGTTTGGATTTAATTCCTAGTGCTCTTCCTATAATCCCCTTATTCTACTTCTTCATGAAAGAGCTAATCAGAGAAAATTCTCCAAAGTAATTGGTGAATATACAATTCTGAACAAGATTTTTTTTAAGGCTGCATCACTCAGAAACAAGTTTCCATGACTGGAACCAAAATCCATTATAGCAGAATTCAGGCTCCAGAATTTTTTCTTCAATTTGGAAGAAATTTGGAAGAGATTAGTTAAGGGTAGAAGCAGGCAGGAAAGGGAAGGAATTTACAGTTTTGAGAGTCCAATCTGTAAGCCCCTGCAGGATAGTCTCATATGCCTTATGTCCTTTTAATTCTCAGAACAATCATTGAGGTAATTCCTATTTTCTTCATTTTGCAGATGTGGAAAATAAGGAGAGGTTTAATTTGATCTATAGGCAACTAAAAAAATAAACTTTAGGGGTTTAAAGTAAGGTTAAAATATATGCCTTCAAGCTGAGAACAGTCCTCCAAGAAAGAAGGCTTCCCTTGAGTCTGGTTTCTTAGTCCATTTTACTGGTAAAATGCCATACCAACTGATGGCAACAAAACTCACATCTTTAGACTGTCTTACTGTTCACAAAAATTTCAGAAATTCTCTTCAAAAAGATTTTCACATAATCTTATTTATCCTCAAGCCACCTATTAGATCCAAGTGAGTCCCATTTCACAGATGCAGAAACTGAGAGTCAAGGAGATTAAGTAACTTATTCTGTGTCTCAAAAGAAGAAGCCAGCAGAGCCAGGGCTCAGACTTTTATTTTCAAATTCCAACTCTCACATTCTTTCTCCCAGAGCTTCGCATACCATTTCCACCGAGGGACCCTACAACACAGAATAGTCTGTCCATTGGTCAAAACCATCTATTTTATTTCCTTGGAGTTTCAACATTATTTTTCGTTTCCATTCATTTCACATGCTCTTCCAAATGAAGACTATTGGTTTCCAACATGAAAGTATTTTAAATTTCTTCTAAATTGTTTTTAAACTTTCTAATTACAAGTTAGAGTAAAATTGGTACTCTCAGAAAATTCCTGCTATCTGACCTGAAGCTTCATTTGCCTCTGGCATCATTGTGTACTTTCTGTTTGTCCCATATTCCAATTTGAGAATCATAGATCTATACCCCATAGTCTAAAATAATATGGTCACTGGGGCAGAATTAAATTTACTGAGGCCCCAACAATCACTATGTAGCTATTTATATTTGTTATATCATTAATATTTACAGTAGCACTATTAGTGGGCATTTTATTGCCACTAAATGGAAGGTTACAGAAAACCAGAGAAGTCAGGTTACTTATTCAGGTTTACACAAGACTGAACCAGGACTTCAGCCGACCCTGAATCTTGGGTTTGTCTCAGAAGTTCCCGTCTGTCTCATGATGCTCCAAGGTAAGTTTTATTTTTGCACCAGATGCTTTTGATTTTATGGCTATAAAGAAAATAAACTGTACTATACTTAGAGGAGAAAATAGATTATGAACGGAAGCAAGGGACATTTTTTCTTCTTTCATTATTACTTTCAAGTTTAGTATAACTAGAATACCCCACAATCCCACATTCAGAGTTTGGTGATGGATGATGTTCAGGACCAACTTTCCTACAATGGCCCAAGGGCATCATTTGCTTCTAACACTTTCATTTTTCACTGGCTTAAAACATGCATACAAATGATTTTCCACTTTTGGTCCTGGATGCTAAATTTTTAGAAGTGGTTGTAAGGAATAGTTGGTTCAAAGATATGGCAGAAATATTTCTGAACACTGAGAAACATGAAAGACGTTGTAAAACTAAGTTAAATTCTTGGGTATTTAAGAGCATGAAATGTATCTAAAACATTATATTTTTCAAAATTGCAGGTTAAATTAGAAGTCTATGATGTCAAAATGATACGGTATTTTAAACATCATTCTTCTTCCCCCTTATTCAGTATATATTCTTACAACCCAGCTAAAGTCCTTGAATGACACTAAGCATGTTTTCAAAAATTTTAAATCTTTTCTCTATCTCTGCTTTCTGAGAAAAACACCTCCCATGGTGTTTGGTGAGGTTGATATTTTCCTACATTTTAATTGTAAATTTTTGATAGCCTGTAGGTGTGAGGTATTAAATGAAACGACATTCACAAACATTTAGTATCTCATGTGTGCTAGTTCCTGATCATACATTTTCTTATCTTATCCTCATAATAATCACGAGATAAGCATTAATAGCCATGTCTTATGGGTGTGCAAACTGAAGTTCAGAGAGGTCAAGTGTTGCTTCCCAGGTCACAGAGCTGGTATGTCTGACTCTAAAGGACCTTCTTTTTCCAATTTACCAAGGATCTGCCAATTCTGGTCCACTTCCTGTTTTTGTAAATAAAGTTTTATTGGAAAACCGTCAATCTCATTTATTTACATGTTGTCAAGGGCAGAACTGAGAAGATACAAAAGGTCCAGATAGTAACTATTTTTGTCTTTGCAAGCCATATGGTCTCTGTGGCAACTCAACTCTACTACTGTAATATGAAAGAGCCATAAATAATTCCTAAATGAAAAAGTGTGACTGTGCTCCAATAAAACTTTATTCATAAAATAAGGTGGTGGGCAGGCCAGTTTTGGTTTGCAGGCTGTAGTTTGTCAGCCCCTCTCTGGTATAGCAGTGTGTCCCCTAAAGCAGATTTTTGATAAGTTCATTAAAACTATAGAAAGTCTGAGACCTGCCTTTTTAATTATTATTTTTTTAAATCAGTGGTTGAAAAGTTCATGTGTTTAAAGTTCACTTTACTTATAATTATTTGAGCATAAAGCTTATTGTTGCTTTTTTTTTATTGCCCTCTATTAGAAGATGGCTAGAAAAACAAGTATCCAGTATTTGAATGACCTTAATCTACAAGGAGTTCTATCAAAATAGGTACGGTATAGAGTTTATATCTGTATTGATCATTTTGATGCCCTCTCTATGACAGGTCTGGCTGAATATAAAGATAAGGCTTCGGCCTTCAGAAAGGTCATAATCTGAAAGGCAAAGAAAAATTCCCTGCAACAGATCACATAGGCATAGCATGGAGCAGAGGAAAGCCTGAGATCTTTCTGCTAAATCTCTCAGCCCAGGTATAATCCCAAAGCTCTGTGAATTGGCTTCTAAAATGTGTTCTCTACCTGCTTATCTCATCCAGCAGTACAGTCTTGATTGACAACACATCTCCCAAACCCAGGTGCCCAGCCAAAGGAAAGAAGTACATCTGGCAGCAGAACACGTGTTAGATGTCAGTCATTGGAGCAAGAATTCCAGCCACAGGGGGAGGCTGGCATTTTGCAGGAGAAATATTAAAGAGGCATGATCCTAGGTTCACAATGGTCTACAAAAGCTGTCAGTGCTTGAGGACCAAAAAAATAGTTACTATTGTTGCCCTGTGACATTGTAAGAATGAGGGTGCACAAAAGTGGCTTTCATCAGATTTGAGCTATAGTAGAATGATAGAGAGATGCTTTGTTCCCAAAGCACTTACATTTCTTACCTAAAACCTAAAGAACTATTTAGCAAGAACCTCGGCAATCTTACTCGAGTCAGACATAAAAATAAAACATAATCTTTTGACGTAACAAATCATATGTAGCACTTAGCATGTTCCAGGCACTGTTCTAAATGTTCACAAACATCAACTTGCTTAACTTCTTAAAAATCTTATGAGGTAGGTCCAATTACTGTCCTTATTTTTTCAAAAGTGGAAATGGAGGCAGAGAGAGGCCCTTAACTTTTCCCGTCACGCAGTTGTAGGGCTCAGTGTGTGCTCTTAACCACTGATGAGACTCCGTCACGCCTTTACATGGAGCAAACTGGGGCATGGTAGTTTATTTCTCTGAACTTCTGTTTTCTCATAAACAGAGGGGGGGATAAAGATCCTTACCTACCCAAATGGTATGGAGATTAACGGAGATAAAATGTAAAGTATCCAACCGGGTGTTTAACAGATAATAAGGACAAGATTTCACATCTTATGAGCTCTTGCCTCATATGACAAGTATTGTGATAAAAAGTTTGCACATTCAGCTATAAAAAAGAATGAAATAATGCCATTTGCAGCAACATGAATGGACCTAGAGATTATCATACTGAGTGAAGTAAGACAGAGACAGACAAATATCATATGATATCACTTATATGTGGAATCTAAAAAATGATACAAATGTACTTACATACAAAACAGAAACAGACTCACAGACATAAGAAAGAAATTTATGGTTACCAACGGGGAAACGTGGGAGGAGGGATAAATTAGGAGTTTGGGATTAACAGACACATGCTACTATATATAAAATAGATAAGCAACAAGGACCTACTGTATAGCACAGGGAACTATACTCAATATTTTGTAATAACATATAAGGGAAAATAATCTGAAAAAGAATATATATATGCATAACTGAATCCCTTTGCTGTACACCTGAAACTATATATTGTAAATCAACTACACTTCAATAAAAAAAAAATTTGCACACGTTATCTCATTAATCCCTGGAAAACCTCATGACATAGGTGTTAATATTATCCATATTTAACACATGAATAAATTAAAGATAGGGATGCTTAAATGCTGTGCTTAAAATCATCCTCTAGGAAGGAGCAAAGGCAGGCCTCTGATTCCAGGAGCTAGGATGTGCTCATTAAAATTTTATTCTCTTCCTCTTATAAGATAAAACCTTGCTGGCAAAGGACTAGGAAGGATTTAGATATTTGAAATGGATGGGGGATCTTTCTGGCTCTCAAGCAAAGCCCTTGATCCTGGGACTGGAGTGTAACCATCTCTTCTTAAACCTAGAACTTACCTTTAGAAATCCCTGCTGAGGTGCTATTGGAGGTACAATAGAGAGTTGCCCCATAGACACACATTTAGAGTAATTATATGATAAAACAATTCAAGGGCACCTGGACTCTCACAGGTATCCTTTCTAGGTAAGTTGTACCACCATCAAATATTCAGAGCTGGTAATACAGATGTGAAAAGTCTTAATGAATTGTCAAGTCAAAGCTAAAAACAAAGGAAAAAAGTAACTGAAAGCTTTAGACCTTATCTTAAGGGAGGAGGAATTTCAATGCCAGAATATTAGAACATCTCCCTCAAATTACATTTGACCTAAGATTACAACAGATACTGTCCTAGGCCACCAACAAGGTGGCAAATTAAAGTCATACTAATGGATGGGTCAAAAAGGGCCTTCAGTTTTTTAAGTAAAAATAAAAGACACATTTTTCATTTTCACCAAGAACTTTATTAAACAACATATTCACCCTTTTGTTCCACTACCTTCTGACATTTTTTCAGGCAACTTCATAGTTCCATCTTCCCAAAACCTTTTATCTTTTTGAGCAAAGAACTGTTCCAGGTGCCTTTTACAGTCTTCCAGGGAATCGGAATTTTTCCCATTAAAAGAATTTTGTAAAGACCAAAATAAATGGAAATCCGAAGGTGCAATATCTGGTGAATACAGCGGATGAATCAGGACTTCCCAGCCAAGCTGTAACAGTTTTTGCCTGGTCATCAAAGAAACGTGCGGTCTTGTGTTATCCTGATGGAAGATTATGAATTTTCTGTTGACTAAATCTGGATGCTTTTTGTTGAGTGCTGCTTTCAGTCTAATTGGGAGCAGTCCTTGTTGGAATTAATCGTTTGGTTTTCCGGAAGGAGCTCATCATAGAGGACTCCTTTCCAATCCCACCATATACACAACATCACCTTCTTTGGATGAAGACTGGCCTTTGGTGTGGTTGGTGGTGGCTCATTTTGCTTACCCCACCATCTCATCTGTTCCACATTATTGTAGAGTATCCACTTTTCATCGGCCATCACAATTTGTTTTAAAAATGGAACGTTTTCATAACATTTCACTAGAGAATAGCATGTGGAAATATAGTAAGACGATTTTTTTCACCTAACTTATGTGGAACCCAAACATCAAAGCGATTCACATAACCAAGCTGGTGCAAATGATTTTCAATGCTTGATTTGGATATTTTGAGTATGTCGGCTATCTCCCACATGGTAAAACGTTGATTGTTCTCAATTACAGTTTCGATTTGATCACTATCAACTTCAACTGGTCTACCTGATCGTGAAGCATTGTCCAGCGAGAAATCTCCAGCAGGAAACTTTGCAAACCACTTTTGACACGTTCGATCAGTCACAGCACCTTCTCCATATACTGCACAAATCTTTTTGTGTGTTTCAGTTGCGTTTTTACCTTTCTTGAAATAATAAAGCATAATATGCTGAAAATGTTGCTTTTTTTCTTCCATCTTCAATAGTAAAATGGCTACACAAATATTCACCAATTTTGATGTCTTTTTTTTAAATGCACACTGACATGACAGCTGTCACATACAATCTAACAAAATTGTTTCAAATGAAGCTAAAGACAGCTAGGTGCTACTAGAGCCATCTTACAGAAAAAAAGAATGAACATTTTGGCCCACCCACTAGCTATTTCCAGCTCTACCCCTTGAATTCTTTGCTTTGGTTAAAAAACATGAGAGAGAATCCCCCATGGTCTGTCACAATTGTTCTCTTTGTTCGGGATTCACAAAATTTCATATGATTCCCAGATGACCCATTGGCCTCGTATCTCAAAGGCTCGGTCCACTGCGTCAGACACACTGTTTCACTGTGTCCAGGGCTGTGTTTACCCATATGCACACCTCTTCTCCTAGGTGGGAGCTGAGCCTCAGCAGAATGCCGGGGATTTTGCCTCTCACCTCGCCCTCCTCCTGGTTTAATCCCTGCCCTACCATGTGCTTTCAATATGGCGTCCTATCACCTGAGTTGGACTCTTGATTTTCTCATCATTGCTTTCCTCCTACTGTAGCTGAGATGCCACTCTTTTCTCATGAGTAGTTATAGCAACTCTGGCCCAGACCCAAACTTATAAATCAGTCCCTTCTGTGTTTCTAGAACACAATGTCCAACAGAAATAAAATGCAAGTCATATATGTAATTTAAAATGTTCTAGTTTTGCACTAAAAAAGTAAAAAGAAAGAGGTAAAGTGAATAATATATTTTGCTTAAACCAATATATCCACAATACAAATTCAACCTGTCATAAAAATTTTTGAAAAAATATCATTAATAAGATATTTTACATTCTCTTTTTCTACTAAGTCTTTGAAATCTGACATGTGTTTTACTCTTAAATCACATCCTAATTTGTATGCTAAATATTTATCAGAATTAGTTGATCCATACATACAGTTCATAAATTTGAAAAAAAATAGACTGACACACTCAAGTTGTTCCAAACATATGTAAGTTTTCCAGTAGCTGAATTAAGTATCAGTTTTTTAAGTTAAATTTAAATTAATTAAAATAAAATAAAATTTTAAATTTACTTTCTCAGTCACACCTAATTTTTTTGTGAATTATTATGTTATGATGTATTTATTTATTTTAATTGCAGTATAATTGATTTACAATGTTGTGTTAGTTTCAGGTGCACAGCAAAGTGATTCAGTTCTACATGTAGATACATTTTTTTCAGATAATTTTCCATAATAGGTTATTATAAGATATTAAGTATAGTTCCCTGTGCTATAAGAGTATGTCCTTGTTGGTTATCTATTTTATATAGAGTAGCATGTAACTGTTAATACCAAACTAATAATTTATCCCTCCCCCCCTGCACTAGTCACATTTTAATTGCTCAACTACCATGTGGGGCTTGTGGCTACCATATTGGATAGTGAAGTTTTCAGAGCATGTACAGTAGGACTTCACCAGCTGCTCAGCTTTGAGCTGACTCATAGGGCATCTTCCAATTCTGGTTCTGTTACTACTTCTCCCTGTACTACATCAAAAAATCAAATCAAAATCAGTTTGTTTGTTTTTTTAACATCTTTATTGGAGTACAATTGCTTTACAGTGGTGTACTAGTTTCTGCTTTATAATAAAGTAAATCAACTATACATATAACTATATCCCCCTAACTCCTCCCTCTCCCTCCGACCCTCTATATCCCATCCCTCTAGGTGGTCACAAAGCACCGAGGTGATCTCACTGTGCTATGTGGCTGCTTCCCACTAGCTATCTATTTTACGTTTGATAGTGTATATAGGCCCATGCCACTCTATCACTTCGTCCCAGCTTACCCTTCCCCCTCCCCATGTCCTCAAGTCCATTCTCTACATCTGCGTCTTTATTCATGTCCTGTCCCGAGGTTCTTCAGTATCATTCTTTTTTTTTTTTTAGATTCCATATATATGTGTTAGCATACGGTATTTGTTTTTTTCTTTCTGACTTACTTCACTCTGTATGACAGACTCTAAGTCCATCCACCTCACTACAAATATCTCAATTTCTTTTTATGGCTGAGTAATATTCCATTGTATATATGTGCCACATCTTCTTTATCCATTCATCTGATGGTGGACACTTAGGTTGCTTCCATGTCCTGGCTATTGTAAATAGAGCTGCAATGAACATTTTGGTACATGACTCTTTTTGAATTATGGTGTTCTCAGGGTATATGCCCAGTAGTGGGATTGCTGGGTTGTATGGTAGTTCTATTTGTAGTTTTTTAAGGAACCTCCATACTGTTCTCCATACTGGCTGTATCAAGTTACATTCCCACTAACAGTGCAAGAATGGTCCCTTTTCTCCACATCCTCTCCAGCCTTTATCTTTTCTAGATTTTTTGATGATGGCCATTTTGACCGGTGTGAGATAATATCTCATTGTAGTTTTGATTTGCCATTTCTCTAATGATTAGTGATGTTGCACATTCTTTCATGTGTCTGTTGGTCATCTGTATATCTTCTTTGGAGAAATGCCTACTTAGGTCTTCTGCCCATTTTTGGATTGGGTTGTTTGTTTTTTCATATTGAGCTGCATGAGCTTCTTGTAAATCTTGGAGATTAATCCTTTGTCAGTTGCTTCATTTGCAAATATTTTCTCCCATTCTGAGGGCTGTCTTTTGGTCTTGTCTATGGCTTCCTTTGCTGTGCAGAAGCTTTGAAGTTTCATTAGGTCCCATTTGTTTATTTTTGTTTTTATTTCCATTTCTCTAGGAGCTGGGTCAAAAAGGATCTTGCTGTGATTTATGTCATAGAGTGTTCTGCCTAAGTTTTCCTCTAAGAGTTTTATAGTGTCTGGCATTACATTTAGATCTTTAATCCATTTTGAGTTTATTTTTGTGTATGGTGTTAGGGAGTGTTCTAATTTCATTCTTTTCCATGTAGCCGTACAGTTTTCCCAGCACCACTTAGTGAAGAGGCTGTCTTTTCTCCATTGTATATTCTTGCCTCCTTTATCAAAGATAAGGTGACCATATGTGTGTGGGTTTATCTCTGGGCTTTCTAGCCTGTTCCATTGATCTATATTTCTGTTTTTATGCCAGCACCATACTGTCTTCATTACTGTAGCTTTGTAGTATAATCTGAAGTCAGGGAGCCTAATACCTCCAGCTCCATTTTTCTTTCTCAAGATTGTTTTGGCTATTCGGGGTCTTTTGTGTTTCAGTACAAATTGTGACATTTTTTGTTCTAGTTCTGTGAAAAATGCCATTGGTAGTTTGATAGGGATTGCACTGAATCTGTAGGTTGCTTTGAGTAGTATAGTCATTTTCACAATATTGACTCTTCCAATCCAAGAACATTTTATATCTCTCCATTGGTTTGTATCATCTTAATTTCTTTCATCAGTGTCTTATAGATTTCTGCATACAGGTCTTTGTCTCCTTAGGTAGATTTATTCCTATAAATTTTCTTCTTTTTGTTGAAATGGTAAATGGGAGTGTTTCATTAATTTTTCTTTCAGATTTTTCATCATTAGTGCATAGGAATGCAAGAGATTTCTGTGCATTAACTTTGTATCCTGCTACTCTACCAAACTCATTGGTAGCTCTAGTAGTTTTCTGGTAGCATCTTTAGGATTCTGTATGTACAGTATCATGTCATCTGCAAAGAGTGACTGCTTTACTTCTTCTTTTGTGATTTGGATTCCTTTTATTTCTTTTTATTCTCTGATTTCTGTGGCTAAAACTTCAAAACTATGTTGAATAATAGTGTGAGAGTGGACAACCTTGTCTTGTTCCTGATCTTAGATGAAATGCTTTCAGCTTTTCACCATTGAGAACAATGTTGGCAGTGGGTTTGTCATATATGGCCTTTATTATGTTGAAATAAGTTCCCTCTGTGCCTACTTTCTGGAGGGTTTTTATCCTAAATGGGTGTTAAATTTCGTTGACAGCTTTTTGTGCATCTATTGTGGTTATCATATGGTTTTTATCCTTCAGTTTCTTAATATGGTGTATCACATTGATTAATTTGCGTATATTGAAGAATCCTTGCATTACTGGGATAAACCCCACTTGATCATGGTGTATGATCCTTTTAATGTGCTGTTGGATTCTGTTTGCTAGTATTTTGTTGAGGATTCTTGCATGTATGTTCATCAGTGATATTGTCCTGTAGTTTTCTTTCTTTATTACATCTTTGTCTGGTTTTGGTATCAGGGTGATGGTGGCTGACTGGTTTTTGTATCAGGGTGATGGTGGCTGTCTGGTTTTGGTGTCAGGGTGATGGTGGCCACATAGAATGAGTTTGAGAGTGTTCCTCCCTCTACTATATTTTGGAAGAGTTTGAGAAGGATGGGTGTTAGCTCTTCTCTAAATGTTTGCGAGAATTCGCCTGTGAAGCCATCTGGCCCTTGGTTTTTGTTTGTCAGAAGATATTTAATCACTGTTTCAATATCAGTGCTTGTGATTGGTCTGTTCATATTTTCTATTTCTTCCTGGTTCAGTCTCAGAAGGTTGTGCTTTTCTAAGAATTTGTCCATTTCTTCCAGTTTGTCCATGTTTTTGGCATATATTGGCTTGTAGTAATCTCTCATAATCCTTTGTATTTCTGCAGTATCAGTTGTTACTTCTCCTTTTTCATTTCTAATCCTACTGATTTGAGTCTTCTCCCTTTTTTTCTTGATGAGTCTGGCTAATGGTTTATCTATTTTGTTTATCTTCTCAAAGAACCAGCTTTTAGTTTTATTGATCTCTGCTATCATTTCCTTCATTTCTTTTTCATTTATTTCTTATCTGATCTTTATGATTTCTTTCCTTCTGCTGACTTTGGGTTTCTTTTGTTCTTCTTTCTCTAATTGCATTAGGTGTAACTTTAGGTTGTTTATTTGAGAATTTTCTTGTTTCTTAAGGTAGGATTGTGTTGCTATAAACTTCCCTCTTAAAACTGCATTTGCTTCATTCCATCGGTTTTGGGTCATCGTGTTTTCATTGTCATTTGTTTCTAGGTATTTTTTCATTTCCTCTTTGATTTGTTCAGTGATCTCTTGGTTATTTAGTAGTGTATTGTGTAGCCTCCAAATGTTTGTATTTTTTACAGATTTTTCCTGTAATTGATATCTAGTCTCATAGTGCTGTGGTTGGAAAGGATATTTGATACGATTTCACTTTTCTTAAATTTACCAAAGCTTGATTTGTGACCCAAGATATAATCTATCCTGAAAAATGTTCCATGAGCACTTGAGAAGAAAGTGTATTCTGTTGTTTTTGGATGGAATGTCCTATAAATATCAATTAAGTCCATCTTGTTTAATGTATCATTTAAAGCTTGTATTTTCTTATTTATTTTCATTCAGGGTGATCTGTTCATTGGTGAAAGTGGGGTGTTAAAATCCTCTACTATAATTTTGTTACTGTCGATTTCCCCTTTCATGGTTGTTAGCATTTGCCTTAAGTATTGTGGTTCTCCTATGTTGGGTGCTTAAATATTTACCATTGTTATATCTTCTTTTTAGATTGATCCCTTGATCATTATGTAGTGTCCTTCTTTGTCTCTTGTAATAGTCTTTATTTTAAAGTCTATTTTGTCTGATATGAGAATTGCTACCCCAGGTTTCTTTGATTACCATTTGCATGGAATATCTTTTTCCATCCCCTCACTTTCAGTCTGTATGTGTCCCTAGGTCTAAAGTGGGTTTCTTGTAGACAGCATATATACAGGTCTTTTTTTTTTTTTGTATTCATTCAACCAGTCTATGTCTTTTGTTTGGAGCTTTTAATCCATTTAAATTTAAGGTAGTTTTTGATATGTATGTTCCTATTACCATTTTCTAAATTGTTTTGGGTTTGTTTTTGTAGGTCTTTTCCTTCTCTTGTGTTTCCTGCCTAGAGAAGTTCCTTTAGCATTTGTTGTAAAGCTGGTTTGGTGGTGCTGAATTCCCTTAGCTTTTGCTTGTCTTTAAAGGTTTTGATTTCTCCATCAAATCTGAATGAGATCCTTGCTGGGTAGAGTAATCTTGGTTGTAGGTGTTTTCCTTTCGTCATTTTAAATATGTCCTGCCACTCCCTTCTGCCTTGTAGAGTTTCTGATGAAAGATCAGCTATTAAACTTATGGGGATTCATTGTTATGTTATTTGTTGTTTTTCCCTGGCTGCTTTTAATTTTTTTTCTCTGTATTTAACTTTTGATAGTTTGATCAATATGTGTCTTGGCATGTTTCTCCTTGGATTTATCCTGTGTGGGACTCTGCAATCCTGGAATTGATTGACTATTTCCTTTCCCATATTAGGGAACTTTTCAACTATAATCTCCTCAAATATTTTCTCCATCCCTTTTTCTCTCTTCTTCTTCTGGGACCTCTATAATTCGAATGTTGGTGCATTTAATGTTGTCCCATAGGTCTCTGAGACTGTCCTCAATTCTTTTCATTCTTTTTTCTTTATTCTGCTCTGCAGTAGTCTTTTCCACTATTTTATCTTCCAGGTCACTTATCCATTCTTCTGCCTCAGTTATTCTGCTACTGATTCCTTCTAGAGAATTTTAATTTCATTTATTGTATTCTTTATCATTGTTTGCTCTTTAGTTCTTCTAGGTCCTTGTTAAACGTTTCTTGTATTTTGTCCATTCTGTTTCCAAGATTTTGGATCATCTTTACTGTCATTACTATGAATTCTTTTTCAGGTAGACTGCCTATTTCCTCTTTATTTGTTTGTTCTGGTGGGTTTTTACCTTGTTCCTTCATCTGCTGTGTGTTTTTCTGTCTTCTCATTTTGCTTAACCTACTGTGTTTGGGATCTCCTTTTCACAGGCTGCAGATTCGTATTTCCTATTGTTTTTGGTGTTTGCCCCCATTCTCTAAGGTTGTTTCAGTGGGTTGCGTAGTCTTCCTGGTGGAGGGGACTGGTGCCTGTGTTCTGGTGGATGAGGCTGAATCTTGTCTTTCTGGTCAGCATGACCGCATCTGGTGGTATGTTTTGGTGTGCCTGTGGCCTTATTATGATTTTATGCAGCTTCTCTGATAATGGGTGGGGTTATGTTCCTGTCTTCCTAGTTGTTTGGTGCAGGGTGTCCAGCACTGTAGCTTGCTGATCGTTGAGTGGAGCTGGGTCTTAGCATTGAGATGGAGATCTCTGGGAGAGCTTTTGTCATTTGATATTACATTGATCCGGGAGGTCTCTGGCAGACCAGTGTTCTGAACTCAGTTCTCCCACCTCAGAAGCACAGGCCTGACACCCGGCCAGAGCACCAAGACCCTGTCAGCCACACAGCTCAGAATAAAAGGGAGAATAAAAGAAAGAAAGAAAAATAAATAAAATAAAGTTATTAAAATTAAAAATTAAAAAATTATTAAAAATTGAAAAAAACTGAAAAGTAATTAAAAAAAAAGAAGAAAGACGAGGGCAACCAAACCAAAAAACAAATTCACCAATGATAACAAGTGTTAAAAACTGTACTAATATAAAATAAAATAAAATAAAAAATGGACAGACAGAACCCTTGGACAAATGGTAAAAGCAAAGCTATACAGAAATAATCACACAAAGTCCATTGCCTCAATTTTGGGATGATTCATTGTCTATTCAGGTAATCCAGAGATGCAGGGTACATCAAGTTGATTGTGGAGATTTAATCCTCTGCTCCTGAGGCTGCTGGGAGAAATTTCCCTTTCTCTTCTTTGTTCTCATAGCTCCTGGGGTTCAGCTTTGGATTTGGTCCCGCCTCTGCATGTAGGTCACCTGAGGGTGTCTGTTCTTGGCTCAGACAGGATGGGGTTATAGGAGCAGCTTATTAGGGAGCTCTGTATCACTCAGGCCGGGGGGAGGGAGGGGTATGGAATGTGAGGTGAGCCTACGGCGGCAGAGGTCAGCATGACTTTGCAACAGCCTGAGGTGTGCCTTGTGTTCTCCTGGGGCAGTTGTCCCTGGATCATGGGACCCTGGCAGTGGCAGGCTGCACAGGCTTCTGGGAGGGGTGGTGTGGATAATGACCTGTGCTTACACACAGGCTTCTTGGTGGCTGCAGAAGCAGCCTTAGCTTTTCATACCCATCTCTTGTGTCCCCGCTGATAGCCGTGGCTCACGCTCATCTCTGGAGCTTTTTTAGGCAGTGTTCTGAATCCCCTCACCTCGCACACCCTGAAACAATGGTCTCTTGCTTCTTCGGCAGGTCCAGGCTTTTTCGTGGACTACCTCACAGCTAGCTGTCATGCACTAGCCCCCTTCAGGCTGTGTCCACGCAGCCCACCCCAGCCCTCTCCATGGGATCTGACATCCTAACCCCGAGCCTCAGCTCTCAGCCCCTACCTGCCCCAGCAGGTGAGCAGAGAAGCCTCTCAGGCTGGTGAGTACTGGTCGGCACTGAACTTCTGTGCGGGAATCTCTCCACTTTGCCCTCTGCACTCTTGTTGCTGCACTCTCCTCCATTGCTCTAAATCTTTCCCCCTGACAACCCCATCTCAGCCAGTGAAGGAGCTTCCTAGTGTGTGGAAACTTTTCCTCCTTCACAGCTCCCTCCCAGAGGGGCAGCTCCAGTCCCTATTCTTTTGCCCTACCCGGGTACGTGGGGAGTTTCTTGCCTTTTGGGAAGTCTGAGGTCTTCTGCCAGTGTTCAGTAGGTGTTCTTTAGGAGTTGTTCCACATGTAGGTGTATTTCTGATGTATTTGTTGGGAGGAAGGTGATCTCCATGTCTTACTCTTCCTCCATCTTGAAGGTCTCTCCTCAAAATCAGGTTTTGCTAAGATTCATTTGGGTGATAACCAGATCAACGGGCTTAAAAAGGATAAATCCAATGGTGAGGAAAGAGAAGAGAAGTCTTCTCTCAGAAGTGTGGTTAAGAGACAAAAGAAATGAGAGTGGAGAGGAAGGGCATCGAGGTTAAATGAAGGACATTGGGTATTGTTGTTTTTTCAAGGATGAGAAACCAATCGAGAAGAAATTCCAGCTTGAAAAAAAGACATTAAGTTATGAGAAAAAATTGAGATCTTAGGGGGAGCCATATATGAAGGTGATGAGAAAGGATAGATGAACAGAATAAAACAGATTGCTATTAATGATTAAGAGTGAGACTTTGAATTAGCTTCAATTGTACTGCAAAGTGAATCAGTTATACATATACTTATATCCATTCTTTTTTAGATTCTTTTCCTGTAAAAGTCATTAGAGAGTATTGAGTAGAGCTCCATGTGCTATACAGTAGGTCCTTATTAGTTATCTATTTTATATATATTAGTGTGTATATATCATGAACTATACTCCAATAAAAAATATTTTTAAAAATTAGTGAGACTTTGAAAAGTCTAAGGACCCATATATTCCTAAATCCTGTCCTAAAGCTAAAGTATACCTTCCGAAGAAGTCTGTTCCCAAAGGAATTATGGACAGGATAGCAGAATGAGAACCAGAATACAGCTTGGGTAAAGACTGCACAACAGACTCAATCTATGCAGAACTCTGGTAAAACGCTGACCTGGAGACCCGTGAGAAGCCACCTCTTCCTCATCTTTCTTCATATCCTAACAGTGAGTTTTGGAACCAGTACACAAAGACATGCCTACAAGGAACCAGAGTAAGAATGGTAACTGGGGCTGCAATTGGACTTCACTTAATTTCCCAGCCCAGATCTTGAAAGATAAAATTGATGTTGCTACCTAAATTTCTTCTATTTTTAAAAATAATACTTCAAAATTGCATTTAAATCCCAAGTAGTTCTCTAAATCATTGTTCTGTGCTACCCTCAATTAACAGATTTATTTTTTCAAAATGAGGATATTCCTAAAATTTCTAGGGTATTGTTAAAAGTACATTTTGAAAACAAAAATTGTGGACTATATTTCGGGAAACTTTCCTGAGCGCTCAAAATTAACTGAAGTATAACCCAAAGGTCTGGAACCAAACCCTCACACCAAAAGATGATGTTACAAGTTTGTTATTTTGGCCTGGTTTCACAGAAACTTTGCTCCTGCCTTTTAGGGGATCACATTTGTTTGTGAACTTCTGAGCTTCCAATTGACCCCGAGCAAATATTTGTCAACTCTATCAAGGCACCTTTGGTCAAGGGAGGTCTGTGAAAATATTCAGAGGTAATCTCCATCCATTCAGAGACAACACATGCATATCACCTTCAACACCAATTCCAGAAACAAACCAAATAATAATAGTCATAATAATAACCACCACAAGAATTCTCCATGTATGCAGCCTCCTGCTTGGGATAAATCTCTCAAAATAGCCACATTCTTTTCTAGTGGACACAGGGCCAGAGGAAATATAACAGCTCCTCCAGGTAGCTCTGAAATGATGGGGATAAGTGTGACCCCCCACCATCATCTACTCTGTTCTCTTTATGGGCCAAACACTTGAAATAAGAATGGCTTTATGATTCAAATTGGCTGCAGAGATGAAACTCTGCCATTAAAACAAATTTGGAAGCTTATCAAGTATGGCATGTTTTAAAGCTCCAGCTGGATAACGGGTAGATTCATGGATTTATTTTACATTTCTATTTATAATTTTATGAATGTGGCCAAAATAAAAAAAAAAAAGGTTTTAAAAACCCAAATCCTTTAAAACATGGTTAAATCCAAATAGTGTTAAATATGTTTATAAAATACATACACACACCTATATTTTCAGAAACACATATATGTTACATTTAGAAGAGAGATTACATGGTTAGAAATTCAGTTTAGAAAAGGATCATACTGCAAATTCACTGGAAAGTTTCCCACACACTTAGAGATTAATTGCAGAAAAATCAGACTTGAGACAAAAAAACAAACAACCCCCCCCCAAAAAAACCCTGGATATTATAAATCTATAATAAATATAATAAAAGTTCAAGTTTTATAGCTATATCACTTGGATGCCCTGATACAGACTTTACATTTACTGTTTTTAAATAATTATTCAAAAAATAGTGATAAAGGGTCTTGTATGTGCCAAGTTCAGTGTCATTCACTCTTTCCCTACTTTGAGGAGTGGTGTCAGAAATTCACCTTCGTCTTCAGAGGAGGGCGCTTCTGGATTTGGTCCTCTCCCCAAAGATGAAATCATGCAGAGCCACTTGAAGACAAACGAGGAGCTAGCACCTGAAGCATGAATGAATAAATAACACTACTGTCTCAGAAGTATATTACAAATACTTTTGTTTCTGGAATGAAAAAGACAAAATGGTGGATTTCTGCCGTGTGGATTTCAGGGAGGAAAAGGAAACCACAGATCTGTACTTGGAGGAGCTGGCATCCTGGGGAATGATGCTTGAGGAATACAGGGAGCTGAGTGTTAAGAACTGTCTTCTTTTGAATATAAACCAGCATCCCTCAGAGCCTAAGTCAGAACCAAGAGAATGGGATGATGCTCTCAAAAATAAATTATGGACTTGGATGGTCCTCCCTGGGGGATTCTAGACAGCAGAGGACAAGCAGCTCCTGTTGGACCATATCACATTCTACTGTCCAAATAGGCTGTACCTGGCAGTGAGAAGCAAGGGCAAGTTAGGCTGTTGAAATTAGAGGATCTCTCTAGTCTGCTTGGGTGTGTGAGTAGGCAGTACTCCATTTCTGTCATACTGCATATGCTCCTGGGGTTCTTGGGTATGTCAAGAGGGAAAAAGGAAGTCCTAAGAGGGAATCTCTAGACTTCTGCTAACCTGGTAATTGAGTACTAGAGCTAGTTTTCCTCTGAATGACATTATTTGCGACCTGCATTTGTGGAATAGGTCAATCTTAGACCGTCACACGTTCCTGTGTTAACCTACCTCTCAAGTCATCTTAGACTTTATGAAGCGGCCTGTAATAACAAATGGACACTTGACTGGGAATCAGCTTGTGTAATAATAACAGCTCAGCTCTTCAGTAGCTGTGTGACCCTGAGGAAGCTTCAACTTAAATTCTTTAGTTGTACATCAGTATTTGGACCAGATATTCCATGGATACGTCTCACTCTATAATCTTATGAACTCAATTTTAAAATACTTAAAAATAAAATACTCTAAAAAAACCCTTTTGGAATAATGAGTTTATTAATCTGGCTGAAGTATACCATCTTCAGCTCAACACAATGTGGGTTTTCTCCTGAATACAACTCTTTGTAATGAGTTAGTGTGGCTTAGAGAAACATCAATAACAAAGTTGTGCAGGCTAGAGACATAATAATAATTATTACAAGTATAATTAAATATTCTTAGGTGCTTGCACTGTTCCAGGCACTGTTTTATTTAATCAACCTTTTAAAATGAGTATTGTCTTACAGATGAGGAAACTGAGGCTCAAAGGGTTAAATAAGTTCATTTGTAACAAACTTACAGTTGCCAAAGGGAAAGTGGGGAAGGGATAAATTGCAAGAATGGGATTGACACAAACACACTACTATATATAAAATAGATAATAAGGATCTACTGTATAGCACAGGGAACTCTACTCAATACTCTGTAAATGGGAATAGAATCTAAAAAATTGTGGATATATATATATATATATATATTATATATATATATATAACTGATTCACTTTGCTGTACACATGAAACTAACACAGCTTTGTAAATCAACGATACTCCAATAAAAATTATTTTTAAAAAGGGTTAAATAACTTGCCCAAGATCATGCAGCTAATGTGTAAAAAACACAGGTTTCTAACACAGTTCTTCCTGATGTTAAACCTGAAGCACTTAAGCACTGCCTTTCAGGGAATAAACTGGATGTGTTCAAGTCACATCATCTTTCCTTTCCAGTCTCTACCAATACATCCAAAAATCAATTTTGGGGCTTCCCTGGTGGCGCAGTGGTTAGGAATCCGCCTGCCAATGCAGGGGACACGGGTTCATGCCCCAGGCCGGGAAGGTCCCACATGCCGCGGAGCAACTAGGCCCGTGAGCCACAATTACTGAGCCTGCGCGTCTGGAGCCTGTGGTCCACAACGGGACAGGCCGCGACAGTGAGAGGCCCGCGCACCGCGATGAAGAGTGGCCCCCGCTTGCCACAACTGGAGAAAGCCCTCGCACAGAAACGAAGACCCAACACAGCCATAAATTAATTAATTAATTAATTAATTTAAAAAATCAATTTTGATAATTTCACATTAATAAAAAGTAAGAACTCCAAGGCTAAGGAAAAATGCAGAAATCCACCATAGATTTTAGACACATAGAACATACTTTTGGTATATCTACCACAAGAAAGTTGAAGGTTGTTACTTACTAGATTCTGCATAGGTCCTATTATTATTAATAACATATTTCAGAATGTTATTAACAAATAAAAGTAGTTGAGGAAAAGCAGAGTTACTTCAAGTCTTGAGGTAATTTAGAGATCAGTTGTAGTTTTCAAATTCTGCCAAGCTCCCTTTCTATTCATGTTGTTTCCATCAAACAATGAAACCATTCTATCCAAATAAATTATGTTTTACTTCCTGATACAGACAAGAGGAAGCAGAGCTTCAAAAGCATGAATCAAAATAGCAGCAAGATTGTGTCACTTGTTCAAGACACACAGAAACTTGCTGTTTGAAAAATGCAAATGTTTGGCTAATTGAGTTTTAAGACACTTTCCAGTTGCATGAAAGTCAAGCTTCTTTTTTTTCTCAAACCTGACCATATGATTATGTGTTCTGATAATAGACTGATTGCTCTCTTTTCCTTTACATTTTATCAAAGAGAGTGTTAAAATTACTTTTACAGTAATAATCCTCCTAAGCCTAAGGAACTCATAACATGCTAAAGAAAATATTCAGAGATGATATATTATGCAGGAGAAGATATCTTCCCTTCTGAATTCTGCAATTCTCATAAAAATATATTATGCAAAATAAATCTTGCAGTGTAAATTATCTTTTAGAAAATAGTATTCTTCAATTTCATTTCCAAATTATCCAAAATGAATTAGGATTTCATATTTAGCTGTCAACACAAAATTCTACCTCCCAAATATAGATTGGATTTTGTGAAGAAAAACAATACAAAGTGGTAAAACTCCAGTTTCTTTTATACTCCTCCAGTTTAATATAGCATTCTGGAGTCACATATACTCACTAGATTGTGCAAAACTGACTGATTCTTAGAGAATCCCTTAAGTAAAGTTGTTTTATTTTACTGTGACATTTTGTGGATAATTTAAAGGAACTAAGATTCTCTTTTAAAAAAGAAAGAGAGCAAGAGAGAGAGAGAGATATCAATAGCTCTAATAAAATGTACTAAATAGACCCAGATATTTTTATTCATTCCATACAGTTGTGCAAGGTCATCATTCTTTGAACAGCAAGATAGGTTATGATTCAGTGTTACCAATAATATGCAACTGATTAAAATAAAATTATTGGATTTAAGCATGGGATGTATCACTATGACATTACTCACTAATCTTTTTTTAGCTTTGAGATTAAACTATGAAGGAGTCTTCTGATCCAAGATAACCAGATTGACACCCCATTTACCATGAAGACAAACATATTGCTATTATCAATGGAACATAAACAGCAATGCCAATCAGGAAGGATTTCTAATTTTTGATGCTGCTCATGTGAGCAGAAAGGTAAAAGAAAATTGAATTAAAGAACCAACTTTTCTTCACTAAATACCCTTATTCACAAAAAAAGTAATGAAAAGTTACATGGGATTGAGCACTTCACCCTATCAACATAGAGTAATTCTCTGCTCTGCCCCAGACTATATCCAACTGCATACTTTTCATGTCTTACAGGCTTGTCAAAATTAATACATCTTAAACTCAAGTTTTAATTATTCTTTTTAAGTGTGTTTCTTTCCCCGGGCTATTTGTGTCAATAAATGACACATGACCCATCCTATTGCTCAAGTCAAAAACCCAGGTGCCATCTTTGATTTCATGTTTCCTCTACACTACCTCAAATCTATCATGTCCTGTTGGTTTTACCTACAAAATATTCCTTGAATATTTTAATTTTTTTTTTCCTATTCTATTATCATCATCTTTGTCCATGATTATCTCTCACCTGGACAACCAAAATAGTTTAACAGGTCTTCGAACATAATTTCTGCTCCTTTCTCATCCACCTCCATGGAGCAGCCAGAGCAATATTATTTATTCATAAAACTGTGAGCTATAGAATTGCTTTAAAGCCTTAGATGGCTTCCCATTGCTCTTGAAATGACTGTTTCCACTACAGCCCCCACCTCCAGACAATCAGTAATCTATAATCAATTTTCTTTTCCTGATAGTAAAAAGAAACTAAGGACTCAAAGTCCTGGCTAAAAGATTCAAAGGTTGAGAAAATTAAATAGTCCACTAAAGATCCACCAGTGTTCTTTGTTGAATTCCAGATCCTCAGAAAGCTGAGAAAGGAAGTATGGATGATTTCCTGATGGAGAAACTCACCTACAGAAAGAAGGTCTTTCAACAAGCTGAGGTATATATAGAAATAAGAGACAGAAAACTTCCAAAAAGCTTCAGCATGGAAAATTTGTGGGTCCATTCCCAGATTCAAATTTTGATCTGTACACTTTCTTCTACTCTTATCCATTTGCACTAGTCCAACCTATATAATATGTAGAAGGTTATTAATAGGTAACCATTTGATTTCTGAGGGGAAAAGGAAAAGATTCTAGAAACAAAAACACAAATGACTTCTCTTCATTCAAACTTGGGCCAGAGCCACAGGCATAAGCTGGTGACATGACAATCTCTTTTTAGGGCAAGATATGTAGAGATGGGACCAGAGCTAACAAATCACGATATCCATATCCAAATATTCCCATACACAGCCCCACTGGCTATCTCATTCAAAATATCCCCTAATAAATATTTCATAAAAGCCTTTGAACACAAATGCTCCTTCTAGTGAGGCTACATAAACAACTGCAAAATGAATGGTTTTGCAGTTACTTCCTTTGGCCATTTTGGCCTTCCTGATATCAAAAAAATTTTTTCTTCTTTGTAGAAGTTGGGGGAGAGGGAAGGCTTTTCAATAACAACTCAAATGTCAGAGCTACAGAGGCCTCAAATATATCACTGGGTGGGTCTATTTCCCATGTCAAACAATGAATTTATCATCTGTGACAAGGAGAATTTAAGTCTCTGGGCACTCAAACTGCTCTCCTCTACTGAAGTCATGATAACTGCTAAATCAATTTAGTTTAACTTTTTTTCTCTCATGAATATTTTATAGTTCCTTCTTCAGGACATCTAGATTTTCAAGTACATTGTCTTATTAAGCTTACATGTTTTAATTTAAAAAAAAATTTGAGATCAAATGTATATGTCATTTAAATGTCTTCCCTGTCATCCTCTCATCTGCAGCACAAATAGTAGTGGTCATGGTTTAATGTCATCTGTTATGTTAGTGAAATCTACATAAGGAGGATTTCCTTTTCGCAATGTAAAAAATTTAGGTCTCTATATTGTGATTACCAAAGTACAGATTCCTTTAAAGAATATGTCTGACTTCAATGGATAGAACTTATCTGATTAGAAAAATTTGATTAGTTATTTTAAAACTCAATTCTATTGTGCTTTCAAAGCACAGTGTGCATAATTTCACAAAGTGTCTTGAATTATGAAATAATTTAAAAGTCTCGTTCATTATTTTTGAACCAAATACTCTAACATACCACATATTTTTACATTATTGAAGTTGTACTAAACAAGTACAAGTCTTCTGAGATAAGGAGGAAAATATAGAACATAAAGTTAGACCAGTGTTTTTCAGCTGGCGGCAATTTTGCCCTCCATCCTACCTGGGGACATTTGCCAATGTCTGGAGACTTTTTTGATCATCATAACTGTGATGGGGGAGAGGTAGGTTGTTTCTGATAACCAGTGGGTAGAGGCTGAGGATACGGATAAACACCCTAAAATGCATAGGACAACTCCTCACAACTCAGAATTATCTGGTCCAAAATTTCATTAGTGCCAGGGCTGAGAAACCCTGAGTTACACAAATCAAGAGAACTGAACTAAGAAAGAGAGGAATGAGATGTTTCTCTCATCAATAGACAGCTCTTAGAGGAGTACCATGTATGTCTGTGGATACACAAGCCCAGAACATGATTTCAAATTCACGAATTCAGGAATAAGATATCAAGGATGAAGTAATACAATGAAAATTGTGAGGAAAAGTAAAAATTGCTTGACAATCACACTCATAAACTGTTCAACTTCACTACAAACCTGAAATGTAAAAAAACATCCTCCTCATCATCACCATAATCACCATCTTTCCCATGTAATGGTTGAGGAAACTAAGCTGATAGAAGCCAACAGCCTTGCCCAGATCGCTCAGAAGAGTCACAGTGACAATGTACATCTAAATTTTCTGACTCTTAATCTAGTGCTTTTCTCACTATATCATGTATATTTCTATCATATCCCTTGCAAAAGAAAACCTAGAACGTATGCGGCACTTCAAACCTGTTGTTATAAGAAACACTGGCAGTGAAATAAGGAGTTTCAGAAATGGTAATGGCATGGTGTTTACACTTGCCTCTTCCAGGTTCTGTGATAAGACCCAAGGATTTCTACAACCCCTTAAAATTCTACTGCAATTGAGTGCGTGGGGTGTCTCTGATAGCAGATGCTCTAGAAGGTAAACGAGTCCCATCACCAGACACAGAACATCACCAGAATGACATCACAATGCCTATTCACCATCAAGATATTAAAATCATCACTGACTCTGGCTGAAGAAATATTTTATGGATCCATGTTCATAGACACCACCTTAAGCCCATCGAAGGGAGGTTGTTGGATAAATAGAGCAAAGAATAGATTTGGCATCTATTGGCTTTAGGAAATCACTGTAAGGGGACTAGAGGAAGAAGCTCTTTCTAGACCTGGCTTTTTCTCTAACTTACTGTGTAGCTTTAAAGTAACATATTTTCTGCATTTCAACTTGTTCATTGGTAAACTGAAAAAAGTAGCTACCACTTAGATGTGGTTGTACAAATAAAATGAGACAAATTTATATGAATGCATCTTGTTAAGAAAAACCAACAAACAGATATACAATGTCATTATTACCTGTTAAGTCTGTGCTCTTATTACTGATGTTGTTTTCGACTAGACTTTGAGCAGTGTGACCCCTAAAATATGTGTTCAAGTTACTGGTAAAAGAAAAAATACTTTTCAAACTTTAAATATCGTGCCAGATTCAAATGAGTTTTGCCAAGAATGATGTTGGTTTTAAAACTGTCCTGTGAAATACTGACTGTAAGAAGTGGTTCCCTGAGAGAGGTAGGTTATAACCAATAAAGGAGATATATTTATATTGACACCTCATCCAGAACAACTCTTATAACAGACCCTGTTGATTTCCTTCATAGCAACTATGTTTATAGGTATGTGTTTGTAGCAACCTTTCTCTAGCTAACAGACTCTTAATTTCATTTTGAAGGCAATATGCTCAGCTCCGTGATATGAACTGAAGGGTCTCAGCCATCAGAACAGCCCTATCTCCCTTACAGAGTAGCATGCAACCTAGTGCTGACCAGTGACCTATATGGAAAAATCTACTGGATAGAGGAGATTTTTGTGACATGTTATCCTTTATGATTAATTAAAAAAAAATAGAGATGCAAACATAGAAGACTCTTTTGTTTCCTTCCATGTTTCCTACTTTGTAATATGAATATGATGAGATATCTAGAACTGTAGCAGCCATCTGTCAACCATGAGGCAAAAAGCTTGAGGTCTAATGCTATCATGGTGAGAATGGCAGAGTGGGAGGATGAAAAGAGAATGAGTCCTTGATGACCTTATTAAGCTTCCTAGCCAATCCTGGAACCACTGCGTCCAAATGGGTTAAGTGTACACTGAATGTTCCCTTGTTTTAACCCAATGTTTATCAGGTTTTTAGTTACTCATAGCTAAGGTATCCTAACTAATACACCCACGTACTAATTCTACTTGTGCCCTCTAGTGATCTTGTAAGCCTGTTTTTATATAAAGTTAGCATATCTCCATTTCTTTTATAAAAACATCACATTTTGTTAATGGAAGAAAAAAGACCTAGGACATAAGACATTGGAAAAGTAACAACCGCTTCTGCATCATGGATCAGAAATAATAGGACATTGTTTTTCCCATTTCTGTATTTTGCTAGCACTGATTCCTCTGCTGGGAAACCACTTCCTTCTTTATCTCGCTGGTCACATCCTCATATTCTCAGCTGGAGATTCACTTTTGTGAAATCTTCTCCGAAGCAGAATTAGATGATTTCAACTTCAGGTTCCTATACATGTCAAGCAGGTCTTTTCTTTTGGTAGCAAGAAACAGAACACATGCTCAAATTGGCTGAAGCAAGACAGGGAATTAGAGGCTCACATGACTGTAAGGTCCAAGAAGACATCTGCCTTAAGTCAAGCCCTTAAGTCAAGGGCTCAAATGAGGTTGTCAGGATTCAATCTTGATACCACTCCTTTCTACTGCCCACTGTGTTGGTCCATTCTTAGACAGGACCTTTATTCATGTGCAAAGATGGGAACCACAAATCTGATTCATTCACTCAGATGCTCCGGTGGAAAAGTAACTATATTTCTATAACCACAAAAAGTCCTGGACTTGCTCTCATTGGCTTAGCCAGGGTCATGTGCTCATGGTGTGGCCAGGAGTATGGAATACCTGATTAGTTTAATATGAAACTGGGGGTGGGGAGAGTCCCACACAAATCCAGTGGACTGAGAAAAGGAAAACAATTGATTCCCCAAAGGAATTCCTGAAAATGGGAAAATGGATGAGGACAGGAAGAAACCATGATACCGTGCACACACCACTATATTGTACCCCAATTATTAATTCAAAAAAAGATATTGATTGTTTATTATGTTCCAGGCACCACTGTTTCTCTCCCCACTAAGCTGCACTCCTCAAAGGACAACGTCTTATTTAAGGCATCTTATGCTCCCTCTTACAGCACACAACACATTGTGCCCTTTGAGTACTTGTCACCTTACACCAAACTGTAAACCCTGAAAATGGGACCTTATCTTACTCCTCTTTCCATTTTCAAAACCTCCTACAGTGCCAGGTTGGCACACAGTTTACTCACTGAATCTTTATTGAATGAATGTATTAGTGCTCAAGTACTCTGGGCAGAATTTGAGTTGTAATTAATAGTCAATAAGCGCACTTACCCTGTTAATCTCTAAATAGTGCCCAAGATGTATTTTGCAGATTTTGTAGACCCCTAGCAAAAGCAGAGATGCTGAACAGAATGAAACTAAAAAAACTAAGCACCGTTTAAGTGGCCACCCACATAAAGAAGAGAGAGGAAGTGGAGTGGAGAGATCACAGATGTAAAGTTGTGTTGCTACTAACTTTAGCCAAAGTCACACACTTAAACATGGGAAACATTTCAAACTTTGAAGGTGATGGGACAGGGAAAGAGTGTTTTCAAAAACGATGCTGTAACCATTCATCAAAAACAAAGTGGGTCTTAACTCTCTCAAGAATGTAGGTCACAAATTGAACAAAAATAGAAATCTAAGCTCCTTGGACAAAGCCAGAGGCAAGAAGCCAAAACACTAACATAAAAACCACTCTCACTAACCTAAGTAAGCAGCAGGAAATAGCATCATTTGGACTTGGGTCCAGGCCAACCACAGTTCCCAAGGCCCAGCTCAGGCAGGAAGTACTCTTGCCATCTCTCTGACAGCTCAAGTCTGAAGCAGCAGCCAGAGGAAAGCAAACATCTAGCTAAGCTCTACATCAAGAAATGAGATGAGATGTGGAGATCAAGATTCACAGCCCAACAAACACAAAAACCAAAACTAAAGAATAGATATGTCGGGTCAAGATTCCAAAGACAGTAAGAAAGTGCCAGTGCAGAAAAACAAGTTTAAAAGAATCTTAAAAATTATTTTTTAGGCTCCTTGTCTTGTATGTGCATATTCACATACCTATTTGCATATTTCAACTATTACAACAGCTGCTTATCTAGTGAGGGTTTCTGTTTCAACCTTTAAATGTATAGAATAACATGTCTTTGTAACATTTGTATTCATATAAATCCTTTCAAAACTCAAGTAATCAAACTATTATTGGATTCAAAGATTTAGGGCTTGCAATCCATTACTTTTCCTGTGTTTTCTTGCTTTTATTTATTTAGAAAGAAGTGATAAGCAATAAAAGATATATGACAAAAATGAGCCAAGAATAACTGACCCACACCACCAAAAAAAAAAAAATCATTATTCTTTTTGTTTTACCTTTCCATGCATTCAAACCATGCAACGCTTTACCACATACATTTTTGCTTTTGAGACTATGGCACTCATAGTAACCTGTCATCCACTTAGTTTATAACATCACTTTTTCCCTCATTTTGCCTGAAGTTTATGACATATTAATGATTTAAAAATTGTTTTAATATTCCAATGGGAATAAACAGAAAGATGTGTATATCCTGCAAGAGGAAGATATACTAATCTGAATATTTATATTGGCCTTTTTGAAAAAATTTTCTTCCCCAGCCTCTGGAATACCATGATTCCACCATCACTGCCATTTCCTGAAGCCACACCAGCATGACTTGAGGGGGTCCACACCATGAACACGGTGTCTCAAAGTGCCCAGGGCAGGACTCACACTGGGGAATGGGAAAAAGAGGAAAACAAAATGAAACAAAACAAAACACAGATGCTTACTTATGTGTTCCTTTAGTTATTTTCCATAAACTTTCTGTTTGTCTATATTTTATACCTAGGTGCTCATAAAGAGAAAGAACCTTCAATGTTTAGTTCATTTTGTGAGTCATAACACACCATAGTGGAAACAGATGAGTGTTTTCCAGTTAAGGAGCCCAGAGGAATTGAAAAGAACCCTCCTCAAGTCTCCTGAAGCCCATCTCTAAGGGAAAAAAAAAGGCTCAGGACATCTATTTTTTATAGTTTCCCATCTTCCTCCAAAAAATTAAATAAATATTGACCTCCTTTTACCCATGGCAAATCCACTTCCTCAGACTGTCTTTATTTCCTCCTTCTCATGCCCGCCCCCCCTACACACACACACACTGGTACTCTCACACCCTTATACAAACATCTGCCACTATAGGACCCTGCTCTGCCTATCACA
The DNA here is from genome assembly GCF_949987535.1 of Balaenoptera acutorostrata. NCBI lineage: Eukaryota > Metazoa > Chordata > Mammalia > Artiodactyla > Balaenopteridae > Balaenoptera > Balaenoptera acutorostrata. Next base: position 6,889,105 of record NC_080067.1, read on the forward strand.
AGTCCAAAAACTCTACATGCAACTTCCTCCTCATTCTCTCTGCCTTTGCATACACTAGTCCCTTCATGAGGGAAACCCTAGCCTAGCCTCCACCCTCCCCTTACCTGTCTGCTGAACTCCTACTCATTCTTTCTGAATTCCACTGGGAATTCCTTATGGAGTCCTTCTGTATTCTTCTACAGAATGAGGCACTTCAACCTCTGTTCCCAGTGGCCCTTTGCCCATGCCTCTGCTGTAGCATGCATCCCACTGTACTATCATTTTCTGTTTCTGTCCCCTCCCCAGCTAGATTCATCACAGATGTGTCTGGTCCACCCTTAGAGTGTCCTCCATGCCTGGGTCATAGTCTGGTATTACAAGATGCTCATTTTTTGCTTATAGAACGAAGTAATGTATAAATCAATTGAAGTTGTCAGTTTACAAAGAACAAAGGCATCATTTACTCTTGGCTTTGTTGAATGCCTACAATAATAGGGCTAGTGAAATGTCCATCAAAGTTCATAAAATGGCAGCTCGTTCAAGGGATTACGTTCCCACTACTTATATTAAATATTTAAGTAGATCCCTCTCACTAGTTTTCACCAAAACATGTAAGCAGAAGATATGTTACTTTCAGAACAAGGCAGTTAAAAACTGCTGGATCTTTCCTACTTTCTCTTCTCCATGTGCCACCTGAAGCAAAGAACTCTGAAGCCCTGACAGGATAGTGAAGCAACAAGAAGGAAAGAGTCTGGTTTGAATCTCCCTGTGAAGGAAAGCCAATCACAAACCAGGAATCCCTTCCTTAACCTGTTGTTTTAGTGAAAATTAAAACATTATTATATTAAGCCATTGTATTTGAGAGGGGTGGCATTTGTTAAAGCAGCTCGCATTGCTCTTACTAATATACTTACTATATAGTGAATTCTCTAAGGGATGTAGTATGGTGTCCACACACACACACACACACACACAGAAGCCCATCTAACAATTTACCCTAACCTGTTTCATGCTGGAAAATCCCTAATTTTCTTTTCAAGTGATATTCTTGGAAGTAATTAATTGAATAAGGGGCCCTCCAGCATAGGGTCTTGGGATAATTGGGCTGCTCTTGAGAAAGGTCTTATTGATATGAAAAAGAGGTAACCATTAGGAAAACAACCCTGCTGGAGTTGTCATGTTTGATTGTGAGACTGTACAATGACCTTGGGTAGAGTCAGTGACAAAGCCAAAATGCTGAACATGGCTAAGGAAATAGATGGAAAGAAACTGGGTCCTTTGGAAAGCTGTTCCACTGCTGGAAATTTTGATGTGTCTGATAGCAATATTTGTACTTATTTTTAAGCCACTTTGAATTTTATTTTCTTTTTCGTGCAAACAAGGAATCCTGACACAAATACTAAACTTACCATTAAAAGAACTATATTTCAGCTCCAAGGTACCCTTGACCAAGAAACAGACACTCTCTAAAGTTGAATTTCCTCATTTTTAAGAAGGTTTCATAATTTGTATGTTTGCAATGTTATTACAAAAAGAAATGATATATTATACATGAAAGCACCATGTCCAGGAAGAACATTCTAATGTCCTCTAAGGGGACAGAGAGGTAACATAAATGAAATGTTCAAGGCAATGCATACTAACCTTCTTTTATTTTGACCAAGCATAATAATTACCTAGTTATACTGCCTTTTAAAAGACAGTAATGTCAAACAGAGCACAGAAAGACTAGATTCTGTTTATTAACCAACTGTTTTTAATTAGTGTAAAAATTTCTATTACTGTAAACTCTTATTAAGGACTCTGTTTTATTTCTCTTAAATGTTATTAAATGCTCTAATCCATTCCATTCTCCTTATACCCAACCCTTCAAAATTCAAGTACATTTAAAATAAAAACGAAATTCATGGCAAATAGCTTTAAGTTGTGGTGGTTTTAAAATAGCCTCAAATTCTTTGACCTTCCTCCCCTTTGAAACAGGGGCTACATCATCTCCCCTTGAACCTGGGCAGGATTGTTTCTGTTTCAACAACCAAGCATACTGATAGTGAGTCCATGTGTCTTCAAAGGTTAAGTTTTGTTTTGTTTTGTTTTTTTAAGGAATTTTTTCTTTTTTTAAAATTAATTAATTTGGTTTTGGCTGTGTTGGGTCTTTGTTTCTGCGTGCGGGCTTTCTCTAGTTGTGGAGAGTGGGGTCTACTCTTTGTTGTGGTGAGTGGGCTTCTCATTGCAGTGGTTTCTCTTGTTGCAGAGCACAGACTCTAGGTGCACAGGCTTCAGTAGTTGTGGCACATGGTCTCAGTAGCTGTGGCTCATGGGCTCAGTAGTTGTGGTGCATGGTCTTAGTTGCTCCAAGGCATGTGGGATCTTCCCAGACCAGGGATCAAACCCGTGTCCCCTGTGTTGGCAGGCAGATTCTTAACCACTGCACCACCAAGGAAGCCCAAAGGTTAAATATTTAAAAACCACAGTATATCTGCCTTTTTGTCTTAGAACCTTGATCTCTGGTCATTCCCAGGGATCCTCCTTCAAGGGAACCAGTCACCATGCTCTGAGAAGTTCGAGCCTCATGGAGTGTCCTGAAACATCGTATAACTGCAAAAAGCTATTCGCCTGAGGTCCTGTTTAAATTCCTGACCTACAGAATCTGTGACAATAACATGGTTGTTGTAGGCCACTAAAAGTTCTACAGCAATAGATGGGGAAAAGACAAAAAAAATTTGATCTCAAGTTAGTTGTTCAGTTAAACACTGTGCTGAAAAATTGTAAATATATGCTTTACATGTTGTGATTTTACTCATGGAATCATAGAATTCAAAAGTTAATAGATCTTATGATTTTACTCATGGAATTATAGAATTCAAAAAGTGAGAGGAACTTATTATCAAGAACTAAGTGTCTCATTTAAACAATTAAGAAAGCAGGATCTAGGAAGTTTACATAACTTACCAAATCTCACACACCATATAATGGCAGACCTATAAACAGAAAATAAAACTTTTGACATGCAGTCAATTTAGATTTGTTTGTAAAATGAGGATTAAACTTATTTTCCATACTTTTAAAAGAGAATAAATTAGGAGTTTGGGGTTAACATATACACACTATTATGTATAAAATAGATAACCAACAAGGACCTACTGTATAGCACAGGGAACTCTACTCAATATTTTGTAATAACCCATAAAGGAAAAGAATCTGAAAAATTATATATATATATATATATATATATAATGGAATCAGTTTGCTGTACATCTGAAACTAACACAACATTGTAAATCAACTATACTTCAATTAAAAATTAAAAATCAAAAACTAAGAGAGAAAAATATAGCTAAGTAGCTGGTATGGTAGATAAAGAATATCCCCTTTTATTTTTATGGGGATTAACACTTCTTTTAGGCAAGATGAAATCACTTATGAGTGAAATAAAAGGAATTTTTAAAAGCTCACCTGTACAAAAAAAAGGGGAAAACCTTCTTTTCAAATTCAAGATCTTCTACTAACATACACCATCCATGAAAATGTAGTTCAAAAAACCCAGATAATAAATTGGCCAACTATAGAGTCACTTAGGAAGTAAGAAAAATAAATTCAGTTTACAGGTAAATTGTAACAACAGACCAGTTTACAGGTCTATTGTTTGAATTTTAAAGAAATTCTACTGACAAGAGAAGTAATGATAGTCATTGTTTCATAGACACTATGTCCCTGTTTTCTTTAATGGCCTGTTATGAACATAGTGAGAGAAAAACTCTGTACACAAGGGATGGTTAAAACCTAGGCAGAGGTTGGATAGATGCTCATCAAATGTATTTCTTCTTCCTAAGCACAGAGATAAGCTGTATTACTTGGTCCTCTAGCGTATAGAGGCCAGTGTGACAATTCTGTGCCAAAAAAATATATCAGAAGTAACATATCACTTTGGACCAATACAGTAGTGGCAAGTAGACTCTAAAATTATCCCCAGTGATACCCGCCTCCTGGTTTTCACACCCTTATATGAAATCCCGTCCCTTTATATATGGGCTGGCTAGTGAGTTTCTTCTATCCATTTAAAAATATCCTCCTCCTCCTCCTCTTCCTTCTTCTTCTTCTTCTTCTTCTCCTTCTTCCCCTTCTTCTCTCCTTCTCTTTCTCCTTCTCCTTCTCCTTCTCCTTCTCCTTCTCCTTCTCCTTCTCCTTCTCCTTCTCCTTCTTCTTCCCCTTCTTCTTCTTCTTCTTCCCCTTCTTCTTCTTTTCTCCCTCTCTCCCTCCCTCTCTCTCTCACCTTTATGAAGCAAGCTGCCATGTTGAAAGAGGCCCAATAACCTTAGTCCAACAGGACTCAAGGAACTGAATCTTTCAGCAGTCATGTGAGTAAGTTTGAATAAGGACTCTTTCCCATTTGACCCTTCAGATGAGACCCCATCCCTGGCTGACACTTTTCTTGCAGCCTGAGACAGATCCTGAAACAAAGGACCCAGGTAAGCCAGGTCTAGACTCCTGACCTTCAGAACCTGTGAGATAATGTGTGCTGTTTTATCCTGCTGAATTTTGGCATAATTTACTATACAGCAATAGGTTACTAAAAAGGCAGTTAGGAGTAGACGCACTTTATTATGTTTCTCCTTCCTTCACCCATCTGCTGACTGGATGACACCATGAAATCAGAGCAACCTTGAAACCAGGGGTTAAAGATGATGGAGCCTAAGCATGAAAGCAGATTAGACCCCTGAAAGGCTCAGTATGTCAAAGATCTTCCCCCTTGAGAGTAAGAGAGACAACTAAGCTGTTATTTGGTTAAGCCACTAAGATTGGGGAATGTTTGTTACAGCAGGTAGCTTAGCCTGCCCTAAGAAACTTAAAACGAATGGACAATTATGCTTCTGGCCATATGTTTACCAGATATTTGCTAGATGTAATTAAAGCTGTATTATCTCTTATTAACACTAATTTTTGCTCTTCAAAAATCATAAAACTATTCCCTGAAGGCCTTATATATGTTTCTATCTTTGTTCCTACCATTCCCTCTCCCTGGAACGTCTTCCTTGCCAATTTCTGTGCTTAGAGAGCTCTTACTAATCCTCAATGACTATCTTTAATATTTATTCTGGTGTATCTTCATTAGTTTCAGGCAGAATCACATCTTATTAGAGTTAAGTCTATATGAGTCTATTAAAAAGGCTTTAACAGCTTCCTGATTAGTGCAACATTTTACAAGGAAAATTGGTAGTATCTGTTGGCATTTAAAATGTACATATTACTTAATCTAACACTTCCATTGCTAGAAATGTATTATAAGGCTACAGAGCTTTATTATAAGTATATTTAAGTATCCATTACAGCAAAAGTTTAGGGTTGGAAAAAATAGAAATAACCTAAATAGTCATTAATAGGGAACTGGTTAATAGGCTATAGTAGATCTACATGATATATATGTGCAGATATGTTTTCATATTTGATGAAATATCAATTTCCAAGATAAATTATTTAGTAAAAATAATAAATTATAAAATGCTCATACATGGTTTTATAAAAAATGTACAGACATACGTAAATACATATGTGCTTGTATATGCATGGAAATTATGAATGGATACATAAGTAGTTGTATCTTTGAAAGGGGAAAGGAAGTAAGGTTAAAGGTAAATTTTTATGAGCATTCATTACTTTAATATTTTTTAAAGTTTTTTCCCATTTTTTAATTGAAGTATAGTTGATTTACAGTGTTGTGTTAGTTTCAGGTGTACAGTATGGTAATTCAGTTATACCTGTATATAAATATATATAATATATATATTCTTTTTCAAATTATTTTCCATTATAGGTTATTATAAGATATTGAGTGTACTTCCCTGTGCTATACAGTAGGTTTTTGTCATTTAACTATTTTATATATAGTAGTGCATATATGTTAATCCCAAACTCCTAATTTATCTCCCCCCTTTCCCCTTTGGTAACCATAAATTTGTTTTCTATGTCTGTGGGTCTATTTCTGTTTTGTAAGTAACTTCATAGGTAAACAACAAGCCATAGTAACTGAAACAGTCTTCCAGGTAAAAGTGACCATATTCATATATATCTATACACACACATACATATATATACATATACATGTGTATGTATACACATATACACACACATACATACATATGTATCATACATATATCATACAGCAAGGAACCTGGGGGCCCTGTTCATTATTCATGTGTGAGACAGGTTAGACCAAGAATAATTCTTGAAGGGAACCTTAATCCTAATTAAGAGAAATACCCCAACCCACCTCCACGGAGTGTAGAGTAGGCATTTTATTCCATTATACAGCCTTATCTAGTCCTCCTTTTTCATGAGGATGTCACCAGTTTGCCTGATTGTGAAAACTCCTCTCTCAACTGCATATCTAAAATACCTGTGCTGCCCCCCAAGGATGTTTTTATGTAGATCCTGACATTCTTGTCCTGCAGAACTCAGAAGCACTGTCTCTAGGGAACTGCCCTTAGTAATCTTCTCCATGGAAGTGTACCTGCACACTCCCAATTCTTATAGTCTAAACATATTTCTCATGGTGGCCATAAAGGCCTATAGCAATCTGTTGATCACTGCTATCCCCTGCAAGTCTCCAGGAAATGTCTATCTCAGCATCTCTGAACACAGGCAGATTTTTCTGTGCAATGATCCATTATAGAGTGGTAATTAACAACATAGAATCTGGAGCCAAAATATCTGAGTTTGATTCCTGGCTCTTCCATTCACTGACTGTAACTTGATGCAACTTAATAATCTCTTAGTTTCTTGGTTTCCCCATCCGTAAAAGAAAATTAAAAACAGCACCTAAATATAGGATAGTTTATTAGAATTTAATTATATATGTCAAGCCCTTTCACCAGTGTCTGCCAAAATTGGGGCTCAATAAATATTAGTCATTGGTTTTCAGGGCATTTATAAAGCTGTGAAATGAAAATGTTCCAAGAAACTTTTGGGGTGATAGGATGAAAGGGGACAAAAATGTCCATCTCTTCAATCACAGATGTACTAGTTTGTGCCTTCAGCCCTAACAAAACTGTGAGAACAGGATGTCAAGGTTACATATCTAGAAATATGTGCCCACCTCCCCCACCTTCCAGGCCTGTCCTGGGGCTGTAAATCTTTCCCCACCATCTGCCACTTCCACAGGTTATGACTTTGTAAGGTGCCAGCCAGAAGGCAAAGTTGAAGTCTGAGAGACACAATCCATGAAATCATTTACAATAATTAACTCTTTAGCTCCAATTAACTGAGCAGATTGGCTATCTCCTCATCGTGTGTCTGTCCATTTAACAAGCCATGGTTATGGGCCCAACACATGCCTGGCTCTGGGATGCAGACGCCAACTAGAGATGGGGGCATGGTTTATACCATTGCAGAGAACACAGATCGAGTTGTGGTATAAGGAAATCGAAGAGGGTTCAGAACACAGGATATCATAAAGGGGAGGGGAGCTGGTATAAAAGAAGAAGGTATTAACTAATCCACACTCACCACGCATATATTTAAGAGAGGCAGACAGGACTAGAAGGAAATTCCAAAATAATTCTCATTTAAAATTTTGAATTGAACTGTTCCTAAGTGAGCCTACAGACTGCCAGATATAAATTACTTACCGTCAAGTTCTGGATTCCTAAAATATGAACATTACCAACACAAGGCAAAATAGTCATTATATTACGGTACTTCCATAAATCTGAGAAGAGCCATTAATAGAGAAAGGGGAAGCCTGAAAGTTAACATCAGCAGGAGAGGCTTTTAGATAAATAATGGACTGAGAAAACAGAGAGGTCAAACATCCTTTATATATGCAGAGAAACTTCCTGATTTGTATTTGGACACATAATCTAATGAAAAGACCTCTAAAAATGTATATAGTGACAACTAACACCCGCATGCCACTGCAAACTATGCTTTCATGTGATTTTTTCCCCCGTTTTCCTGAAACCATCCTATGAGCTGTTCAGTATTCCCACTTTCACCGAAAAGGGAACTGAGTCTCAGAGAAGTTAAACTAATTGCTCATGGTCACACACCTAAAATCCTGCTGAGTAGGAAACTTGAACCCAGTTGCTCTATTTTCAATCCAATGTTCTTTTCTCTGTGCCAGCTTCTTTACTCCCTAAAGGGAGCTGAAAGGCATTGGTGTTATGTTCTTTCAAAGTTCACCTATAAATTATACAACTCTGTAAAAATTCACAATTCTGTTAAAGCAATACCCTTTCATCAAGATGGCAACCCAAATACGTTGGGTTTTTTTAAAATCATTTTTCTCTCCTAACACCAAAGATTCTTTTAGAGAGAGGCTCCAGTGCTGACATCCATCCAATCAAGGAATAAAAGATGCATGAACTGCTATTCCACACACACACCCACCTCCAGGGTTCCTCTTCCTTCCTCCGTTCAACGGGCAAAGCCAATTTGGTCTGCATCTGATGCCTCGTTCACGTTTCTTTGGAAGGCGTAAGCGATGACGTTAGTACCAACTGTTCTGAGCAGCTGCAGAAAATCATTAACCCAAATTGCTCATTACACCTTTATAGACACTGAGCAAGTCAGCCTGCTAAACACATATATAAATATAATGGGTAATAATGGTGATGGGACAAGGTAAAAATAAGTGAGGCTGAAGGAGTGGAAAATAGCTGCAGAAGGAAATTCTCCCTATTTCACATTCCTTGTCCATAAACGGCACAAAGCTTCAATTAAAAAAAAAAAAAAATGGAGCAAACTTATCCCACCACACCTCAATCAGAAGCTTGGCTTCTTTTCACAGACTGCATTATTGTACACTATAAAGAGGAAAATTCTTATTTGGGGCAAAAGAACAGATTAAAGAGAAGCTTTTTTGCAAGCATTCAGAAAAATTGAAAGTAGCTGCCTTTTTATTGCTGGGAAGTTATCTCCAACAAACAGGACAGACATCAGTAAGGGTGAGGGGCCCTGCTAGTGTTGCCTTTCTGCAGAAGGACCTTGAACGAAGGATTTGCTGCCAGTTAGAACACAATTTGATCCAGGCTAGCTTTCCATCTCTGGAGCTGCTCTGAGTGGCAGCTTGAATTGCCCTGCCAAATCCCTCTGCTTTACTCTTTCTAAAAAAGAACACGGAGAAAGATGTGGCCAGTCAGAGCAACTCCACGCCTCAGCAGATTGCTCTGCCACTGCAAATGTTAATATTTTTTAATGTCAATGTGGAGGCTCCTGTTTGAAATTCAATGGGGAGCTAAAATTAATGTAAGCCTACTTAGGAATGTCAAATGAGTGTTCATCATATTCTAGAGAGTGTTTGTGCAACAGGAAAATGATGGCAATGGAAAGTGGAGGGCTTATGTTGATAATCATAGTAAAAAATTTTTTTTGAGAAATGAAAGCAAGTACTTGAAGTTCTTTGTGAAAAAAATATAATTTGTGGGAGAAATTATTAGAAGAATAGGTGTGCTTCTTGCTGGGAAAACCGACAGCTTATGAAAAAAGTACAGAACACATGCAAAGACCTTACCCGATATTGAGCAGTTTGATTTGGGATGAGAGTATTTTTGGAAAAACAAACAAAACAAAAGTACCCTGATTCTCCACCCCTCCCTGTCTGCACATCCCTTGAAATATAACGTGTATCTCTTCCCATCAAGATTTGGAATCTTTTTTCCCCATCCTTTGAATTGGGCTGGCCCTGTAACTGGCTTTGGCCAATAGAAGCAGTAGAAGTGACCCTATGCCAATGGCAAGCCCAGGCCTCCAGAGACCTTGTGCATTTTCACAATATCTCTTGGAATCTCTCCACTGGCACCAGAAAAAGCTTAGGATGCCTGCTGGATGACACCAGAGCTGAGTCACCCCAATTCCTAGACCAGCCAGCTCTCAGCCAAGTGACTGCAAGCCCAGGACTGAGGGAGGTCTGTATCAGTCAAGCCCAGCCTGCATCAGCGGAACTGCCCAGTTGTACCCTAGATTTTGAGAAATAACCCTAGACTTTGAGAAATAATGAACAGTTGAGGTTTTTAAGAAACTAAGTTTGGGAGCATTTTGTTTCACAACGACTCTAACTGAAACAGTATCTACCTATAAAATACTAAACCCAGCTTTAGGTAAATTTCTGAGAAAAACTAGACCCCAGGGGTACAGGAATAGAAACAACCCCTCTTACATAACAATTCTGCGGTTATTTCTTGGCAATTGGAGATGGACATGAATGTCTATAAAAGGTTATGCCATGTAGTCAACACTAACCCATGTCCTTTTGCAACACACAGTCTATTTTCTTCCTTCCGTAGTTAAAAGTTCAAATCTAATTTAAAGAGTAGGTTTTCTCCTAGAAACCCAGCTGAGGCCTGAACAGGACTTTTAAACTGAAATGAGGTTTTACTTGGCTTTTTAAAGCTATAATTTGACATAATTAGCCATTCTTCTTGGTGCCACGTGTCACTGCAACCAGATCTTGAGTAACTGGTAAAAGAGCATTTATGAGGTTCTTCAACGTTCTAAATAGGGCAGGGGTGGGAGGGAAACAAAATGAGAAATGAATACTAACAATGAAAACCAGAGCTTACTTTACTCTGTTGAAATAAGCTGTGAAAATTTATTTGCCTTCTGGCCTTCCTAAACTTCTTGAAGACAGCAAGCCCTCAGTTTCCTTAATTTACCTTCTTTAAGGAGAACCTTAAAATTCTTACCTACTCAGAGCTAAATGAATGGAAATCTAAGTCACTGTTTGCTTATGAAAAACCCCACCCCTGATATAAACACACTCTTTCTTTTTCTTCCTCCTTAAGTTCTAAATCATCCATTATATGTAAAACAAGTGTATATTTAGTGTCATAAGAAAATGTGAAGTCTGGTTTTGTCACTTGGTTAATAAAGTGATGTGGGTCATGCCTCAAATTGTGAATTGAAAATTATATATATGAAATTATAATTCAGTTCATCTATTTCCCTGCTATCAAATATGGTTTTCATCTTAAGAGACAGAAATTCCTTTAAAACAAATTGTGGAATAAGAAATTGCTCTTATGGGAAATTTCAGTTCACAACAATAGCACTGGGTTTTGTGCTCACATGTTTTGCAGTTGGATGATACCTTCCAATTACACTGCACTTTAAAATTTACAAAATAGAGAGTGTTTTCCTTCTGGTGGGCTAGCACCCTCCCAGGTGCAAGGTCAGCAAATTCTGTCTCATCTCTGATGGTTTCTTCCAGTGCCCATAAGCAATCAGTCAGCTGTCAAGTTGTTAAGGTCTATAGATTTTTTTTTAAATGTATGATGGCAGGTATCCATCATTATGACATCATACAGAACATTTTCACTGCCTTAAAATTCTTCTCTGCTCTGCCTATTCATCCCTGTCTCCCCACAACCCCTGTCAACCACCAATCTTTTACTGTCTTATGTACCACAGTCTAAGGGTAAATAACCCATTCACCAACTGAAGTTCACCTTGGTTGCATCCAAGTCTTGGTAATTATGAATAAAGCTGCTATAAACATTCTTGTGTAGTTTGTATAGACATGAGTTTTCAAGTCCTTTGGGTAAATACCAAGGTGAACGACTGCTGGACTGAATGGTAATAGTATGTTCAGTTTTGTAAGAAACTGTCAAACCATCTTCCAAAGTGGCTACACCGTTTTGCATTCCACAGTGATGAGTGAGAGTTCCCCTTGCTCCACATTCATTTGGTGTTGTCAATGTTTTGGATTTTGGCCAACCTAATAGGTGTATAATATTATCTCACTGTTGGTTTAATTTGTATCTCCTTGATGATGTGAAGTGGAGCCATCTTTTCATATGCTTATTTGCCATCTGTATATCATCTTTGGTGAGGTGTCTGTTAAGAGTTTTGGCCTAAATTGAGTTGTGTGTTTTCTTACTGTTGTGTTTTAAGAGTTCTTTGTATATTTCAGTCCTTTATCAGTTGTGTGTTTTGCAAATATTTTCTCCCAGTCTGTGGCTTGTCTTCTCATTCTCTTGATGGTCTATAGATTTTGCCTCCACAATATCTGTCATTTGGGGGGCTTTTTCTTTCTAGTCCCACTGTCTTTGTTCAGCTCCTAATTTCTGTCCTCTTGTACAGACAGGAATTCTGTAAAAATGGGAAACACATAATGCAGAAATATTGTCTTAGAACAGCAGGACAGACTCTGATTTCTCCTGAAGATAATGAGGTGGCCTTGCTCACAGTTAAGTTTAGCTCAAGAACTGGTCTGAATTGATGAATGCGAACATCCTCTCAAACAAAAGCACCTAGAGAGTATGGTCCTCAGAACCCATGAATTAGAATTAGACCAATACAGGATCTTAGGCAACATACCACATTGTCAGATTCTCTGGGAGGAAGGGCTCAAGAATCTAAAGTTTTGCAAGTCCCTACCTGCCTCTCTCCATGACTCTGAAACACACTGCAATTTGAGATCCATTCAGCTAGATTGTGAGTAATAAATTCCTCAGGAAGAGTACTGTTAGCCCCATCGTATGAGGGCAGTGGGACAGCAGTGCCAGCTTTACTCAGTGGGGCAGGCTCCTACCCAGATGGAGACTTACCTATTTATAAACCACTCCCCCACCTCAGCAGCACAGTCTTTAGGGAACCAGCAGCCAATCAAAAATCTGCCAAAGCCTAGCACATCTTCTCTTTCTTGTAGATATTTTACTTCAATAAACTTTCTGTCTTGTCGTAGCCTAAGCAATTACAAACTTAAGGCATTTCCGAGTGTTTTTTTCTTGGTTAGAAAACTGACTTATAGCTCCATATATCTAGAACTCAGATTTTAAAATTGATTCCTAACTGGTCTCTCTCCTTCCCGATCAACTGAACAGTTGATCCAAATTTATCTTAGAAAAAAAGACAAATTAAAAGTTATATGAATGGGAAAGGAAGAAGTAAAATTCTCTTAATCCACAGATGATATGTAGAAATAATATAACAACATGCATGGAAATTAAAATCACCTTTGTTATAGTGATGATTTACAGGGAGAACAGTGATATCTAGGAGTCAGGGAGGAGATTCTGGAGATTCCATAACAGTAATATTTTATTTCTAAAAATAAAAAAATCTTAACAATATATAGCAAAATATACTAAAATTGCTTGGTCTGGCATTATATAATTTTTTAGAATTTATCTATATTTTGAAATAGTTTCACAATAAAAAGTGAAAAATAATTGTGTGCTTTTATATACATATTATTTTTTCTAAGTAGATTATTTTTATTAAAATACAGTTGATGTACAATACTAACAATATGTTAGTTTCAGGTGTACTACATGGTGAGTTGACATTTGCATACATTACAAAATGATATCCACGGTAAGTCTAGTAACTATCTGTCTCCATACAAAGTTATTACGGTATTCAAATAAGCCATGGTATTTATTTTATAACTAATAAGCCATGACTTATTTATTTTATAACTAGATGTTTGTACCTCTTAATCCCCTCCACCTATTTAGCTCCTCCCAGTACAAGCCTCCCCTCCTCTGTATCTATGAGTCTGCTTTCATTTTGTTTTGTTTGTTTTGTTTTTTAGATTCCACATCCAAGTGAAATCATTCAGTTTTTGTCTTTCTTTATCTGACTTATTGCACCTAGGATAATACTCTCTAGATCCATCCATGTTGTCACAAACAGCAAGATTCCTTTTCTTTAATGGTAAGTAATATTTGATTGTATATATATACCACATCTTCTTTATCCATTCATTTTTCTGACAGACACTTAGATTGCTTCCATATCTTAGCTATTGTAAATAATGGTGCAATGAACTTAGGGCTGTATATATCTTTTCAAATTAATGTTTTTGTTTTCTTCCAGTAGATACCCAGAAGTGCAATTGCTGGATCATATAGCAGGTCTAATTTTAATTTTTTAAGGAACTCCCATGCGGTTTTCCATAGTGGCTGCACCAATTTACAATTCCACCAAGAGTGCAGAAGGGTTTGCGTCTCTCCACATCCTTGCCAACACTTATTATTTGTTGTCTTTTTCATGATAGCCATTCTGACAAGTATAAGATGGTATCTCATTGCAGTTTTGATTAGCATTTTCCTGATAATTAATGATGTTGATTATCTTTTCATACATCTGTTGGCCATCTGTATGTCTTCCTTGGAAAATGTCTACTCAAGTCCTCTGCTCATTTTTAAATCAGGTAGTTTTTTGATATTGAGTTTGGGTGAGTTATTTGTATATTTTGGATGTTAACCTCTTATTGGATATGCAATTTAGAAAAGTTTTCTCTCATAAATAGGCTGCCTGTTCACTTTGTTGATGGTTTCCTTCACTGTGCAAAAGCTATTTAGTTTGAGGTAGTCCCATTTGTTTTTGCTTTTGTTTCCCTTTTCCTAGGGAAACAGAGACAAAATATGTATTGCTAAGACCAATGTCAAAAGAGTTTGCTGCCCATGATTTCTTCTTGGAATTTTATAGTTTCAGGTCATACATTGAAGTCTTTAACTCATTTTGAGTTTATTTTCATATATAGTGTGAGAAAGTAGTCCAGTTTGATTCTTTTGCCTGTAGCTGTCTAGTTTTCCCAGCACCCTTTATTGAAGAGGCTGTCTTTCCCCATTGTTAGTTTTGCTCCATTGTCATAGATTAATTGACCATATGTGCATAGAGTTATTTCTAGGCCCTCTACTCTGTTTCATTGATTTATGTGTCTGTTTTTGTGCCAGTACCACACTGTTTTGATTACTGCAGCTTTGTAGTATAGTTTAAGATCAGGGAATGTGATACCTCCAGTGTTGTTCTTCTTTCTCAAGATTGCTTTGGCTATTTAGAGTCTTTTGTGTTTCCATGCACACTTTAGATTTATTCCAGTCTGTGAAAAATACCACTGGTGCTTTGATGGGATTGCATGAATCTGTAGATTGCCTTGGGTAGTATGGTAAATTTTAACAGTATTTATTCTTCCAATCCATAAATGTGGTATATCTTTTCATTTGTTTGTGTCGTCCTCAATTTTTTTCATCAATGTCTTATAGTTTTCCAAGTACAGGTCTTTTACCTCCTTGGCTAGATTTATTCCTGGATATTTTTTTTTTCTTTTTGATGAAATTGTAAGTGGGATTGTTTTCTTAACTTCATTTTCTGATAGTCTTTTGTTAGTACATAGAAACACAGAAGATTTCTGTATATTAATTTTGTCTCCTGCAACTTTACTGAATTCATTTATTAGTTCTAACAGTTTTTTTGTGGCATCTTTAGGATTTTATATAGTGTCATGTCAATGGCAAACAGTGACAATTTTACTTCTTCCTTTACAATTTGGATACCTTCTCTCTATCTCTTGTTTAATTACTGTGGCTTATACTATGTTGAACAAAAGTGGAGAGAGTGAGCATTTTTGTCTTCTTCCTGTTCTTTGAGGAAATGCTTTCATTTTTTCACCATTGAGTACGATTTTACCTGTCATATATGGTCTTTATTTTTGAGGTATGTTCTCTCTATGCCCACTTTGTTGAGAGTTTTATCATAAATGGATGTTAAATTTTATGAAAAGTTTTTTCTTCATTTATAGGGATAATCATATGATTTTTATTCAATTTGTTAATGATTGATTGGTAGATATTGAACCATCCTTGCACCACTGGGATAAGTCCCACAATCATGGGGTATGATCCTTTCAATGTATTATTTAATTTGCTTTGCTAATATTCTGTTAAGAATTTTTACATCTATTTTCATCAGTAATGTTGGCCTGTAATTTTATCTTTTGTGGTGTCTTTCTCTGGTTTTATTATCAAAGTGATGCTGGCCTCAGAATAGATTTGGAAGCATTCCTTCTCCTTAATTTCTTGGACTAGTGTGAGAAGGATAGGTGTTAACTCTTTTTTTGTTAGCTTTGTTTTGTTTTGTTTTGTTTTTCTCTTTATTAGGTGCATTCAAGTGTACAATACAATTGTTAAACGTTTCTGGTGAAGTAAATGTTGGTTATTTTATAGTGAGCTTTTATACTCCAACTATGCATTTTTAAAGTGTCTTTTATCTGATATTAGTATGACTACCTCAGTTTTCTTTTGATCAATTTTTGCCTTTTATGAAATATTAATTTCTTTACATTCAATCATTCTGTGTCCTCAATTTTTAAATGTTTCCCTTTTTTTAAACATCTTTATTGGAATATAATTGCTTTACAATGGTGTGTTAGTTTCTGCTTTATAACAAAGTGAATCAGTTGTACATATACATATGTTCCCATATCTCTTCCCTCTTGCATCTCCCTCCCTCCCACCCTCCCTATCCCACCCCTCTAGGTGGTCACAGACCACTGAGCTGATCTCCCTGTGCTATGCGTCTGCTTCCCACCAGCTATTTTATGTTTGGTAGTGTATATATGTCCATGCCACTCTCTCACTTTGTCACCACTTACCCTTCCCCCTCCCCATATCCTCAAGTCCATTCTCTAGTAGGTCTGTGTCTTTATTCCCATCTTACCCCTAGGTTCTTCATGACCTTTTTTTTTTCTTAGATTCCATATATATGTTCATTGCAGCTCTATTTACAATAGCCAGGACATGGAAGCAACCTAAGTGTCCATCAACAGATGAATGGATAAAGAAGATGTGACACATATATACAATGGAATATTACTCAACCATAAAAAGAAACGAAATTTAGTTATTTGTAGTGAGGTGCATGGACCTAGAGTCTGTCATACAGAGTGAAGTAAGTCAGAAAAAGAAAAACAAATATTGTATGCTAACACATATATATGGAATCTATTAACTCTTTTTTTTAATGCATGGCAGAATTCACCTATGAAGCTGTCTGGTCCTGAACTCTTATGTCTTTTGGGAGTTATTTTTATTGCACATTCAATTTCTTACTGATAATAGGTCAGTTTATATTTCCTATTTCTTCCTGATTCACTATTAGGAGATTGCACATTTCATGAAATTATCCATTTCTTATAGATTGTCCACTTTATTGGTGTATAATCATTCATAGTAAACAGTCATAATCCTTTGTATTTCTGTGGTGTCAGTTGTAACATCTCTTTCATTTCTGATTTTATTGATTGGGCCTTTTTTCTTGATGAGTATGGCTAAAGATTTATCAATTTTGTTTGTCTCTTCAAAGAAACAGCTCTTAGTTTCATTCATCTTTTCAATTTTTTGTCTCTATTTCATTTATGTCTGCTCTGATCTTTCTGATTTCTTTCCTTCTATTAACTTTTGGTTTTATTTGTTCTTTTTCTAGTTCCTTTAGGTATAAGGTGAGATTGTTTGAGATTTTTCTTGTTTCCTGAGTTAGGCTTGTAGCACTATAAACTTCTCACCTAGTACTGCTTCTGCTATGTCCAGTAGATTTTGGATTGCTGTACTTCCATTTTCATTTGTCTCCAGGTATTTTTTTTAATTTCCTCTTTGATTTCTTCAGTGACCCACTGGTCATTTTGTAGCATGATGTTTAACTTCTATGTGTTTGCATTTTTTGGAGTTTTTTCCTTGTAGTTGATTTCTGGTTTCATATAATCTTTGTTGAAAAGATGCTTGCTATGATTTCAACCTCCTTAAATTTATTGAGACTTCTTTCGTGGCCTAGCACGTGGTCTCTCCTGGAAAATGTTTCATGTTCATTGGAAAAGAATGTGTACCCTGCTGTTTTGTGATGAAATTTACTGTATATTATTATGTTAATTCCATCTGATCTCATGTGTCATTTGAGAGCAGTGTTTCCTTATTGATTTTCTGTCTGGATGTCCTGTTCATTAATATAAGTGGGGTGAAAAGTCCCTTACTACTATTATATTACTCCCAATTTCTTCCTATATGTTTACGAATATTGTTTTATGTATTTAGGCTCTCCTATATTTAGTGCATACACACACACACACACACACACACACACATATATATATATATATATATACATACAATTATTATCATATCCTGTTGTTAGATTGATCTCATGATCAGTCAATAAGACTGTTCTTTGTCCCTTGGGACAGTCTTTGTTTTAAAGTCTATTTTGTCTGATATGAGTATTGCTACCCCAGTTTTTTTTTTTTTTAATTTCTATTTGCATGGAATACCTTTTTCCATTCCCTCACTTTTAGTCTGTGTGTGTCTTAGATCTGAAGTGAGTCTCTTGTAAGTAGCATGTATATTGGTCTTGTTTTTTGATCCATTCAGCCACTTTGTCTTTTCATTGGAGCATTTAGTTCATTTACATTTAAAGTAATTATTAATAAGTATGTACTTATTGCCATTTTGCTCATTGTTTTCAAGTTAGAGAAGTCCACTTAGAGAAGTCCCTTTAACATTTCTTGTAAAGCAGGTTTAGTGTTGCTGAATTCTTTTAGTTTTTCTTTGTGTGTAAAACTCTATCTCTCCTTCACATCTGAGTGATAACCTTGCTGGCTAGAGTATTCTTGGCTTTAGGGTTTTCCCTTTCATTACTTTGAATATATAGTACCACTTCCTTCTGGCCTGCAGAGTCTCTGCTGTAATGGCAGCTGACAGTCTTATGAAATTTCTCTTTTACATAACTAGTTGCTTTCTCTTGCTGCTTTAAGATTCTCTATCTTTAATTTTTTGACATTTTAATTATAATGTGTCTTGGTGTGGACCCCTTTGAGTTCATCTTGTTTGGGACTCTCAATGCTGCATGGACCTAGATTTCTGTTTTCTTCTGCAGGTTAAGGAAGTTTTCAGCTATTATTTCTTCAAGTAAATTCTCTGCCCCTTTCTCTCCATCTTCTTTTGGAACCCATATAATGCAAATGTTAGTAGACTTGATGTTGTCCCAGAGGTCTCTTCAACTATTATCATTTCTTTTCTTTCTTTTTATCTTTTTTCTGAACAGCTTTGAATGATTTCTACTACTTTTTCCTCCAAATTGTTTTGTATCATCTAATCTACTGTTGATTCCTTCTAGTGTATTTTTAATTTCAATTATTGTATCCTTCAACTCTGGTTCTTCTTTATAGTTTCTAACTCTGCTGAAATTCTCACTGTGTTCATCCATTTTCTTCCAAGTTTGATGAGCATCTTTTATGATCATTACTTTGAATTTATTGAGTAGATTGCTTCTCTCAGTCATTTAGTTATTTTTCTGAAGTTTTATCTTGTTTCTTCATTTAGAACATGTCCCTCTGTCTTGTCATTTTTCCCAATTATTTACACTTACTTCTATATGTGTTAAGCAGGTTGATTACATTTCCTGATCCTGGAGAAATGGCCTTATGAGGAAATGTTCTATTGGGCCCAGGAGCATGCCTGTTCTTCAGTCACCAGAGGTATGTACTCTAGGGTGCCCCAAATGTGTGCTGCATGCACCCTTCTGTTGGGCAGGACCAACTATTGTGGGTGGGTGGTAGGTGGGTCTGACCGCCAGCCCAGTTGGCTACAAGGCCATGCCTTGTGCAGTGGCTATGGGCCTGCTGGATGGTAGGGTAGACCCCTTGCATAGTTGGCTGTGCAGCCCAAGTGGGTGGGATACAGAGCTGCTGCCAGCCCACTGGTGGGTGGGGTGTGTCCCTGACTGGCTGTCTGCATGCCTCAGGTGGTGGGGGTGGACTTGGGGATGGATCACTGCACAGCTGTGTGCATGTTCCAGGACGTGGTTGCTCAGGGCTGGGTCCCTGCATGGTTGTTTGTGCAGCTTGGGTGGAGGTTGGGGGTGAGATCTTGGAGCCAATGCTGGCCCATTGCTGGGCAGGACTGTGTCTCCAACACTGATAGACTAGGGGACAGATTCCAAAATGATACTCACCTGCACTTGTGTTATCGCAGTAGAAGGAGCTCTCAAAAATGGCTTCCACCAGTATTTCTGTCCCCAGGGGGAGTCTCAATTGGTCCCTGCCTCTCTGGGAAGCTTGCCAACAACAGCAAGTGCGTCTGAACAGGCTCCTTTCAAACTATTGCCTCTGTGCTGGGACTCAGAACATGTGGGATTTTGTGCATGCCCTTTAAGAACTGAGTCTCTTTTTCCTATTGACCTCTGGCTCTCCTGATCATACGTCTCTCTGGCTTTCAAAGCCAGACGTTCTGGGGGCTCCACTTCCTGGTGCAGAACCCCCAGACTGGGAAGCCCAATGTGGGGCTTGGACCCTTCACTCCTTGGAGAGAACCTGTATGATTGTGATATTTCTTCGGTTTGTGGGCTGCAACCCTGGGGTGTGGATACTGACTATACCCAGTGTCTACCCTTCCCACCCATCTCATTTTGGTTCTTCGTTATTGTCTTTAGTTGTGGAAAAATCTTCTCTTCTTGTCTTCAGGTCATTCATATGGATAGTTGCTCTGTAAATAGTTATAATTTTGGTGTGTCCATAGGAGAAGGTGAGCTCAGAGTCTTCCTACTCTGCCATGTTGGCCAGCTCTCTAAGTAGATTATTGTTATGTTGTAAGCTTCTTGGGAAATGGAAGAAATAAATTTGTGTTGAGCACCACTGTGTGATAGCCACATACTAAGTGCTTTATATAAATTATCTCATTTTCGAGTCAACATTTTGTTCCTGAGGGCAAAGATTTCAGTAGAGACTGACTCTTAAGGAATTGAAGAATAACTCCCCACTCCTTAAGTGTGGGTGGCAGGTAATAACTTCCTTCCAAAGAAGAGAGTATGGAAAGGAGGATAAAAGAGTAACCTTACAGAGGAGAAACATGACAAACAATACCCCAGCCAGGTGATCAAGCTTAATTTCATCATAATAAGTCATGTTGATAAGAATGGCACTTTACCATCTGTGGTCTTCCTCCCCTGAGAACCCATTATTCCAGTGTAGTCATGACAAAAACATCACATAAATCCAAAGTGAGGGACTTTCCACAAAATACCTGACCAGGGTTCCTCAAAAAGTGTCATCAAAAATAAAAAGAGTCCAAAAAACTGTCCCAGAATAGAGAAGTTGTAGGGAACATAATGACTGAGAGTAATGTGATATCCTGGGACAGGATAGGTAATACGTTAGGTAAAGCTAAAAAATCCTAGTAAAGTATAGACTTTAGTTAATAACAGTGCCTCAGTATTTGTTCCTTAGTGGTGACAAATGAATGCTACTAGAGTAAGGTGTTAACAGTGGGGGAACTGGATGTGAAGTATATGACTATTACTTTTGTCATTTTTCTGTAAATCTAAAGCTATTCTAAAATTTTAAAGTTTCTCTTTAAAAAGTAGGGAATAAAAGATACACAAAAAAGTAAATATGCAACTTATAACTGTTGAGTAAATGAACAAATGAATGAATGAATAAAAGAACAAATTAGTGAATAATGGCCAGAGCCAAATTTTAGCTAATGTCGCCAGTAGTTTAAAATCATTTTGTGATCAATTTTGTGGCAAATAAACAGAAAAACTTCAGCTTCTTTAACTGAGTTTTGGGAGCTTTAACTAAACAATGGAATAAAAAATAACTGCTGAGTTTTAAAGATTTCTGCTTATTTTTTCAAGATGTGATATTAGCTGAATATTTATAGCTATGTCAACACAGAGTTTCAATGATATGTAAATACATGTGTAATGTATATTTTGTATATGCAAATTTTGAAGGTTTTTATAAAAGTGAGACAGAATTTAAAGTTAGAAAAGGAACTCAGTGTTGTTGAAGAAGTTAGAACAATACTCTTTATGAGAGAGAGATTTGATTGTCTTTCATGTGCACATCTGTTCACATATAAGGACCACAGAGACTAATCACAAGCATCACTTTTATTTTGGACACTGCCAGAGCCTACAGAGAAGTCACAGAAATATTATTTACCCTTTCCATGCCCTATCTGTCAATTGGATGTGGTAGTCATTTCTACTTGCTATACTAAGAGTTTGTAGTTTAATTTCTTAAAAACTGCTTGGGAGATATTTTAAGATGCTTGATTCAAAGCCTGAGTGTGCAGTCAGTTACCAAAGACAGACTCAAATCAGCTGTTCCAATTTTGAAGGATACTGAAATCCTTTACTATTCTCTGCATCTCCTTCATATCAGATTCCAATAAATGTTGTTTTTCTTTATTTTAATTATAAAATTAATCTGTGCTCAAGTGGCATCTCTCTCTTCCTACTCACCTTGCAACCTCCGTTAGCCTGGGTCCTCCTCTCACCTGATACCATTATTAAAGTCCCAATAATGGTCTTAAAACAGGTCCACAAATATTGACACCCCTCTAGTAATGAGGTGAGGCCCAGGCCCTCTCCCTTGAAATCTGAGTAGGCTTGTGACTCATTTGTAACCAACAGAATGTGGTGACTTGCAAGACCAGGCCAGAAAAGGTACAGCTTCTGCCTTGCTTTCTACAAACAGAATTTGGAGCTCTGAGTCACCATGTAAAATATCTCTTTACCTACAATGTGAGGAAACCAAGCCAAGCTACAAGGAGAGGGCATGTGTGATCACTGGCGTTAGCTGACCCAGTATCCCAGTCCCCCTACTCAAGCAACAGATATGTTAGTGCACAAACCTGCAGACAATTCCAGACTCCAGCCATGGAGTCACCCCCAGCCTCAAGTCATTTCAGCAGAGTCCCATACAAGCTGGACCAGAGGCCAACAGACCCCCTGTGACCCATCTGAATTCCTAGCCCTCAGAATCCAGCATCATAATACAATCGTGGGTTTATGCATTATTAATGGTCACCAATGTCTCTAAATTCCAAGAACAGTTTTTCAGTCCCCATCTTTACTTGACCTCTCAGCAACATACCACAAGGCTAACCCCCTCCCCTTTTGGAAAATTTCCTTCTCTTGACTTTAGGAAAAATCAATTTTTCAAGTTTTCATCTCTTCTCTCTAGTCCCTTCTTCAGGTCTCTTTCCTACCTCTTCCTTCTTTATCCAATGGCTATATGTTTGAGTTCCCAATGGGTAAATTAATTCTGTTGTTACTTTAAATTCTCTTAAGCATCTCATCTATGGTTATGTTTCTATGAATCATGTATACTCCAGTGATGTATTTTCAAAGTGATGCCTCCAGCCAAGCCTAATTTCAGAGCTCCAGTCTCACACATTCCAGCTATCCAATGGACATTTCCACATGGCAATCTTAAAGCTATTTCAAACTGAACATGAACCAAACTGAATCTTTGGTCTTCTCCTTCCCCAACCTGTACCTGGTACAGTGATTCCCATCTCAGCCCCTTGGTTGCCCATGTTAGAATCTCCAGAACCATTCCCACCACCCCCCAACCTTCATCAACCACAACCAATCTATCACCAATTTTTGTAAACTCTTCCTCCAAAATATGGTCCAATCCATCAACTTTTCTCCATCCCCACTACTCATTCTTAATCCAAGCCACCATAACCTTTTGACTGGATACCTTTAATATCTTCCTAACTCAATTTTTTGCTTTCATTCTTGCACTCCCATAATCTCCTACAGCCAGAATGTTCTTAAAATACACATCTGACTCTGTCTCCACCCATTTTTAAAATCATGCCATGGTTTTCCATTTTATTCAGGGTAGAATCCAAAGTATTTGCCATGGGCTATAGGCCCCTGAATTGTCTTTGGTCTAAGTTTTCCACTAGCTTAGTATCACTCTTACTTCCTGGGCCCCAGTATCTCTGACTTTCTTTCTGTTTCTTGAAATAATCAAACACTTTCCCACATCAGAGCCTTTTCTCATGCTGGTTCACCTGTGAGAAATGCATTTCTTCTACATTTCTTCACCTGGGGAGACTCTACTCCTCCTTCTGAATTCAACTTAAGTACTATTTCCTCAAGGAAGCCTTTTATGATCACCTCCCCAGACTCCCCACACACCACATAAATCAATTCCCTGTGCTATAACATGCATCACACACATCATTTTCCCTTTTAGCTTTACCATAATGTGTAATTTTATATTGATTTTTGTGATTGTTTTTCTCCTTCTTTAAACTGTAAACTCTGAGAGCAGGAATAGTGAGTTTCTTTCACAGTTGTGATCCCTATACTTAGCATATTTCCTAACACATTTTAGATATTCAGCAGATATTGTTTGAATGAATTAATCCATGAATAGGTCAATAAAACTGGCTACTTGCAGAGTAGTTAGGTTATTAGACTTTAGGATAGTATCATGTTAGTGCCTGAATATGAGAGACAAAGTCAATTAGAAGAATCAGAAAGAAATGCAAAGAAGTCCAAAATGTCTTGTTAAATTCATATGCCTTATTTGAATATTATTTTAAAGTATTTTGCAGAGAAAGAACACAAATTATCAAATTTAATTGGACCACATTATAAGAAGAAATTTTGGTTTACAAATCAAATATGAAATGTGTTGGTAAAAGGCTGACCAAAATGCATTTTAATAAGACATCTAAGCCTTTGAAGAATCGAGTCTCAGGAGTGGGGATGGTGAGAAACTTTGAGGTCTTCTGCCCTGGGTCATGGATGGCTCTTTTCTAGAGTATTTAAAACTATAAATATTTCACCACCAAAAGGATTAGTTTTCTCATCCTCTACTAATGATTTATCATTAACTCTCTTTTTATTTCTTATATCCTGATAATCTTTCTCTACTTTTATTTTCAAGTTTTCTAATCATTTTTTATTGTTTGTCTTATGTTGACAACATATTTGGGGGTCCTGTCTTTAAACTAAAAAGAAAAATCTTTATCTCTGAGTTGATTAGTTTAATCCATTGTTATTTATTGGAATTACTATTATATTAGGACATGTAAATAATTTTAAGATCTCATTTCACATTTTCCACTTACTGTACTTGTCCTTATATCTTTTAGGGACAGATTTTTTTTTTAATCTAACTAAAAAGTTACACACTGTTTCTTTGTTCTTATGGCGGTTGCACTTAAATGCTTGCACTTATGTTTATGGACCCCACAGAATTTTGAACTTGTTAATATGTATCTTCTCTAACACAAATGCTAATATGATCTCATGGACATTTGATCACTGCTTTCATGTTGATCATGTCTAGATTCAATTCTGTATCTATTTCTGTCTTTTTCTCCTTGCCATTATATCATTAGTTATGCATATTTATCTGTGATTTGATCATCTCTACTGCCCAATCTCTTGCAGAATCATTTGGACTATGTTTCCTTCTTAGTCAAGTTTTTCTTTCCAGAGTGCTTTCAATGTGGTATTCAGGCAGCAAACAGCCTGAGGTATGGCACATTTAAGAATATTTTTATTAACCCCACAGTTTCAAGTGAAAATTTGACTTGTTGTTAAGATCTAAATCAAAGTTCTTTCCTTCAGTACTTTATTTATTTATTTTAATTAATTTAATATATTTATTTTTGGCTGTGTTGGGTCTTCATTGCTGTGCAGGCTTTCTCTAGTTGCAGCGAGCAGGAGCTACTCTTCCTTACGGTGCATGGGAGTCTCATTGCAGTGGCTTCTCTTGTTGCAGAGCATGGGCTCTAGACGCGTGGGCTTCAGTAGTTGTGGCTCGTGGGCTCTAGAGCACAGGCTCAGTAGTTGTGGTGCATGGGCTTAGTTGCTCCACTGCATGTGGGATCTTCCCAGACCAAGGTTCGAACCCGTGTCCCCTGCATTGGCAGGTAGATTCTTCACCATTGCACCACCAGGGAAGCCCCATTCCTTCAGTACTTTAAACAACTTTTTTCTTGCATCCAGGGCTCTTGTTGAAATGTTTAATAGATATATAATTGTTGCTTTTTTAGACAATATTATCCTTCTCTGGGAATGTTTCAGGACATTTTCTTTATCTTTGATAGCCTTGCATTTCAACATAATGTGTCTAGTTATAAGTTTTCATTATATCCCCATTGGGTCTGTTAATTTCTTCCAATTTATGATCTTCATTTACCTTTATTTCTGAAATTTTTTTTGCCACTTTCCATTTTAAAAAAAAATTCTTTCAAAACTTATACAGATGTTGAATAATTATTTAAATCCTCCATATTTTTAACATTTCTCTTATGTTTTATATGATTTTCTTCTTTTTGTGCTGTTTTCTGAGATACTTTTCAATGTTATCTTCCAATTCATTAACTCATTCTTTAGCTATACCTATTTTAATATTTATCCTAATTACAATGTTATTTCTCCTCTTAGATTTTTCATACTGAAAACGTTATCTACTTTATATTTTTTCCTGGACATGCTTATAATATTTCTTTACCTCTTTAAATACATTATTTTAAATCCTCTGCCAGCCTGTTCAAACAACTGTGCTTCTGATTAAATATGTTGTTCAATACGTTGCCTTTCTTTGTAGAGGTCTAAATAGTTTAGATTCTGGGCTTCTGTTCATGGGGAGCTATCAGGTACTTGGTTTAGTGACATGTATTATGACATGGAATGAGAAAAGCCCTAGTCTACATCAGCCTTGTGTATTTATAGAAAGAGGAAGGACACCATGGAAACCCTGCTGATTTCTTATGCTTGCTGTCTCCCTGCTAGGCAATCTTAAAGTTTATCTTTTAAATGCTTACCAAGAATTAACTTTGAAAGGAGAAGGTAGACTCTCATTCTGAAGCTAAAAAGGAAAAAAAGAAAAGGAAGTAAATGTTTGAGGGTGGCTTGTCAATTCACACCTGTTTTCATCATGTCTTTGCCACCACTTTCATCAGTAAATGGACAAGCAAAGTTGTTCAGGGCAATGCAAGGAAGATGTCAAAAGCACAAAATAAGCTTTCCTCCACTCTACCTTCTCCCTGCTGTCCCTGGCCATTCTGTGTTCCAGACTTCACCTACCCACAGCTCCCAACACACACACACACACACTTCACCAGTTCAAGGCAGCCTTCAGCCTTATCATTATCCCTGCTTGTTCTGTGTCCATGGTCCTCTCTTTCTTCAATATACTTTCCTGAGCTATTGTGGAGAAGAGGGAAAGCAGCCAGCTCTAATATATCATCTTGACAAGACCCTGAAGTTTCTGTTTTATTTCTCTAACCTCGTATTCACTCCCTCCTGTATTAGTTTATATTGGAAACTTCTTCACATTAAAGTGAAAAAACAAGAACTTTTTCCTATGCTCCAGAGTAGGCAGAGAATTGTTCAACTTATCACATATAATTCTAAGCCTAAGCAAAATGTCTCTTTTATAAGTGAACCTCAAGATATAGGTTTAATAGAAAGCTTCTGATGAGGGGCAAGATGGTTTTGCCAATGTCTTTTGTTGGTTGTGTAGTGACTGGTCTCTGAATCACTGTCTGCCCTCCTCCCCCATTCTCTGCATCCTGGAAAGCTGACTTCTGTGGACAGTATCAGTGATGTTCCCTTGTCTGCTAACATCTGGCTGAGTTTTGCCAATGGACATACTTATAAGAAGTCAGAGCAGAAGGAAAGAAAGAGGTTTTTTATTTCCTTTTTTCCTCATTGGCAGTGGTTGTGTTCTTCTTCCAAAGGCCACAGCTTCCCAGACAAACTGCCCTACTGCTACAGCTTTCATTATTCTTAGTGATGACTCCTCTCTTTGGCCCTCACCCTTGCGGTTGTAACAGCATCCTACTAGTACCCACACTGGATTATTCCATTCTATTTTGTGGGTTTTCCTTCACCCTGCCCACAACTTGCAAATAGTCCATTCATTAAATTAACCACCTTTTTTTGAATTGCCATCTGCTTTTGGCTGGGCAGGCAGGTGTACAGCATCTTTTTATTCCCTCTGAGAGTGTGGATAATTAGAGAATCATGAAGAAAATCTGCAATGTCCAAAGGTATGAAGACAAAAGTTAAATGCTTATAGAGAAACCAACTCAGATAATAAAGCATCCTCAAAATAACTTAGCCCAAAATGGTACAACAGACAGTCTAAGAAAGACTTTTAGTTAGGTTAGGATTCTGGCTCACATCTAAGCTAAAAAACCTGGTGACATAACCTGATATATCTCTTCTCCCAAGATGTTTTTTTTTTTTTTTTTTTTACTTTTGGTGACAATCTCTTTCAGTTCTGTTTTGTACTTCTTTTTCATCCATGATCAAAGGCCCAGAAGTCTACTCCTCAGAGCAGATTTCAGGAATTCCACAACATGCTCAGTTATATTTTTTTCTGTATTCAGACAATTCTGAAAAAGACTGCACCTCTCCCATACCCCCAAGCTGATCTAAAAAGAAATAAGGCAGCCACATGAGGGAATTGAAATAGGGGGTGTGGGGAGATGGGGCTCTGTAGTCTGAGGAGAATTCAGAGAGAAACCACAAGTTTCAAAATTCCTTCCAAATACTGGACCATATAGGGAAGTAAAGAACATGGAAATCAGTCCAACTCTGAGGGGGTGGAGGTGAAGCATCCATACCCTCCAAATCATCAACCTTTCATGTGGTCACTCCACTCAGGGAAAGAAAGATGGTGGGGGAAATAAATTAAAAGCAGATATTTAGAAGCACAATCAAAAATTTACAAAAGTAAGTTCTCCTCAGTAATAAACAAAAATGCTCTCCATAACGTGCCACATACTTCTGAATCCTTTTTAAAAATAGGTGTTTCTATAACGTAGAGACTGCTTTGTTACTGTGATGTCCTTGTCTTGAAAACTTAGACAACCCAGACTGGACAGAGGGCAGGTTTTGGTGAAGAGATGAAAGAGAAAGAGATGTTTCTGTAACCGAGCAGGACCCTATGAGGCTTTCCCAGAATAGACCGCCACCCATGTCGTCCACCTGCCTTTTGTCTGTAGAAAAGCTTTAGTCAAAGAATAAATTTAATCAGAGAAGTGAGAAAATGCAGAAAGAAAGGAAATCAGTCAAGCAAGACAAAATAATAATAGTTTAGCCATTAAACAGAGACAAGGACCTTTAGTTCTTCCTCAAGGACTATAGGGAATATTCTGAGCCACGTCTTTTGACCTGTTTTGCAGGTACTAAACCCCCACCAGGTGGGAGAAGTTAACTGTCTGCTACCCACAAGCATGTAGACCCCAGACCAGTTGGAACCAGAAGGTTGACGATGCTGACTCCCCATTACCTCACCACCAGCCAATCAGAAGAATGTCCATGAGCTGACCACGCCCTGCTCTGGAACACTATAAGACTCCTCACTACCCCCTCCAGGGCAGGACACACAGTTTTGAGGGTGTTAACCTGCTGTGTTCCCCTTTGCCTGGCAAAGCAATAAAGCTATTCTTTTCTACTTCACCCAAAACTCTGTCTCCACCTTTCTATTTGGCATCGGTGAACACAGGCCGAGTCTTAGCAGCATTTCTCCATAAGGTTTGAAAGTTGTCTTCCAGCATCTCTACAGAGATTCCTGGGTCTCTGTGTGGTTATGTTTCTGGTTTGGAAAGGAGTAACTGCCATCCACACAGGAGAGAAAGGAGGGTAAAGAAGAGGAAAAGAGAACTAATGATGTGGTCTGGAGCAGACCCTGAGGGGAGCATCCCAAAACTTTCCTCAATAGAATCAGAAACACACAGAACACAGCACTGCTGATTACTTTTTCATTTACTTTGCTCAACAGATATGGCCCATGGAGAGTCTTCCTCTAAAACAGCCTTCCGTGTTCTTCAGAGATGTTAGTAACAGCCCACAAGGACAGCTGCTCAGAGAATTTCTCTTCACTGCTGACCCTCAGAAAAACGAAAAGAGAGAATAGAACCAAGAGGGAGGGAAGACATGGAAGAAAATAGTGAGAAAAGAAGAAAGGGAGAGGGACAGATGGTAAGGAAGAAGGGGGAAAGCTCTAGAAGGAAAGGAGAGGGAGAGGCAGCAGAAGAAGCCCCAAGAAACAGAGCAAGTCTGACCTTCCCGATGTCACTGCTGTTGCAGCTGTTGACATGTATTCAGCACAGGACACATAATCTAGTGTCTTCACCCAACTTGGCTCTTTCAGAAGCACCTTGGATTTTCAGTGATCCCCAAGCATTCCAGAAATAAAAAGCTAATGAATATTATGAAAGTAGTTTTTAATATTAGTGCATATATACTTCTGCCACTATTTCTTTTTGCCTTTCCCTAACTATGCATAGGGATGCATCCTGAGAGATGGTACAAAATGAGAGCTGAACTAAGAGAATGGGGACAGGTGGTGGCCGGGCAGGCTATGCCACCTCCACAGGACCTTGTGGAGTTCCTGGGTAAGGTGACCAACTGGTCCCTGTTTGCTGAGCACATTCCTGTTTTTAGCACCGAAAGTCCCACATCCTGGGAAACTCCTCAGTCCTGGGCATATTGGAAAGGCTGGTCATCCAACCTGAAAAAAAGCTAACTTTCTTCCTCCTTTAGATGAGACAAGAAAAGTGAAGAAATGTAAGACCTGAATGTCCTTCAAGGAGCACCAAGAACATATTGCCCCCAGTGAGAATAGAAGCTCAGAGATACCAGAACATCTGCCTAAGCTGAAGTTCAAAGAGATCTCTTCCCTCCCAAGCATAAATCTGAGTGAGATCTAATCATGCTGTGAGGAAAGGCTAATATCCAAGGAAATAGAGTAAGGCAGAATTTTTGCCTCCCAGGAAAGTCAGGTCAGGGCCAGTGGGAAAGAGAATGGGAAGGAGGGTGGAAGGCTTCCAAATGTGAACCTTCTACAGCTGTATCCTCACTCTGAACTAGGTCTCTCCTATGTGTACCAGACCAGGGTGTTCTAACTGCCTGCCCTGAATGACAGCCAGTTTATCCTATATTTTGATGTTGTATCCTTCTTACATTTGGTGCGAAATTGCCCTTAATTTATGAAATAACTGTGATACCAGTAAGTTATTATGCCATAACTGCACTGAAAAACAAGGAGAGGCCACAGTAAACTAGAGAGAGGAAGCTATGAAAAAGGGAAAATAGAAAAAAATCCTATTGGAGGAAACCACTGCCTGGAAGATGACTGCTACAAAAGATGAACGTAGCATCCAGATAATTATGGGCCTCACTCGAGGTGGCCAAGAGCAAGTGAGAGGGACCAATTAGGGTGTCTCATCAGGAGCGGCCAGGGGCTCAACCCTTCCCTGTCTCTCCCCACCTTGGTTAGGTCTACAGCAAACAGAAGTTGCCTCTAGGCATTTGCATCTGAGGACAGAAACGATTTGGAGAAGCTTCGCAGTGCTCCTGGCTAAAGAAATCTGAATGAAGTATTACCTTAGTTAATAATTATGTATCTTTGTTTTTTCTTTAGTTGTGACAATGTGTCACACTAACAAAAGATGTTAACAATAGGGGGAACTGGATGCAGGGTAGACTGGAACCCTCTGTACTATCCTTGCAACCTTTCTGAAAATATAAAACTCTTCTAAAATAAAAAGTTTGTTTTAAAAAATACCCTCCACTTACCCCAGTACAATCTTAAAATCATTAAATGATATGCCTCATTTCCAGATAACTCTTGGGTCAAAGCAGGGAAAAAAAAAAAAAAAAGAATAAAAGAGAAAAAACACTATCTTATTATTTAGAAATGATGAACACTAGAACCAAGTACAAAATACTGCAGGATACAGCAAACCAGTTTTCAGGGGAAAATGTAGAAGCTTAAGTGTTTTTCTTAATTTCTTTCCTTCCAGGTTTATTGAGATACAATTGACATACAGCACTGTATAAATTTAAGGTATACAGCATAATAACTTGACTTACATTCATCATGAAATTATCACAATAAGTTTAGTGAATATCTATCATCTCATACAGATACAAAATTAAAGAAATAGAAAAAAATGTTCCTTGTGATGAGAACACTAGTATTTACTCTCTTAACAATTTTCATATATAACATACAGCAGTATTAATTATATCTATCATGTTGTACATCACACCTCTAGTACTAATTTATGTTACAACTGGAAGTTTGCACCTTTTGACCATCTTCATCCAGTTCCCTCTCCGCTAGCCCTCCACCTCTGGTAACCACAAATCTGATCTCTTTTTCTATGAGTTCGAGTGGTTTTTTGGTTTTGGTTTTTGGTTTTTTGGTTTTTTGGCTTTTTGGTTTTTTGGTTTTGAAGTATAAATGACCTACAGCAGTATGTTAGTTCCTGTTACACAACATAGTGATTTGATATTTCTATACATTTCAAAATGACCACCATAAGAAGTCTAGTTATGATATGTTACCATACAAAGATATTACCTATGTATTGACTATATTCCCCACATTATACGTTTCACTATGTCATTTGTTTTGCAACTGGAAATTTGCACATCTTAATCTCCCTCACATACTTCTTTCCTCCACCCACGCCCCTCCCTCTGACAACAACCTGTTTGTTCTCTGTACAGATAACTGTGTTTCAGTTTTGTTATATGTGTTCATTTGTATTGTTTTTTTAAATTCCACATAGGGTGAAATAATACAATATTTATCTTCCCCTGCCTGACTCTTTCACTTAAAATAATACCCTCTAGGTCCACCCATGTTGTCACAAATGGCAAGATTTCATTCGTTTTTATGGCTGAGTAATATTCCATTATATGTATACCACATCTTCTTTATCCATTCATCTATTGATGGAATCTTAGGTTGCTTCCACATCTTGGTTATTGTAAATAATGCTGTGATGAATATTGGGGTGCATGTATCTTTTGAATTAGTACTTGATCATGGTTTATGAACCTTTTAATGTATTGTTAGATTGTGTTTGCTAATATTTTGTTGGGGATTTTTTCATTTATGTTCATCAATTTTCTTTTTTTGTGGTGTCTCGGCCTGGTTTTGGTATCAGGGTGATGCTGGCCTCATAGAATGAGTTCAGAAGCATTCCTTCCTCTGTAATTTTTTGGAATAGTTTGAGAAGGATAGTGGTTAATTCTTCTCCAAAAGTTTAGTAGAATTCATTTGTGAAGCCCTTTTGTCCAGGACTTCTGTTTGTTGGGAGTTCTTTTTATTACTGATTCAATACTATTACTGACAATTTGGCTGTTCATATTTCCTATTTCTTCCTGATTCAGTCAGGAAATTATACTTTTTTAAGAATTTGTCCATTTCTTCTAGATTGTCCATTTTATTGCATACAGTTGTTCACAGTAATCTCTTAGCATCCTTTGTATTTCTGTGGTGTTGGTTTTAACGTCTCCTTTTTTGTTTCGGCTTTTATTGATTTGGGCCCTCTCTCTTTTTTTCTTGATGAGTCTGGCTAAAATTTTATCAATTTTGTTTATCTTTTCAAAGAACCAGCTCTTAGTTTCATTGATTTTTCCTCTTTTTTTTTTTGTCCCTATTTCATTTATGTCTGCTCTGATCTTATGATTTCTTTTTTTTCTGCTAACTTTGGGTTTTGTTTTTGTTTTTTTCTTTTTCTAGTTCCTTTAGGGTTGTTTATTTGAGATTTTTCTTATTTCCTAAAGTAGACTTGTATCACTATAAACTTTCCTCTTAGAACTGTTACTGCTGTTTCCCATAGATTTTGAATTGTGTTTTTGTTTTCATTTGTCTCCAGGTAATTTTTTAAATTTCCTCTTTGATTTCTTCAGTGATCTACTGGTTGTTTAGCAGCATATTGTTTAACTTCCACATGTATGTGTTTTTTGCAGTTTTTGTCTAGCAGATCTCATAGGCTTGTGGTCAGAAAATATGCTTAATATGATTTCATTCTTCTTAAATCTACTGAGATTTGTTTTGTGGCCTAGCATGTGATCTATCCTAGAGTATGTAGATATATAAAACAAATATACGAGAGAAAAACTCTTAAGTTCAGATGCATTTTAATCACCCTACATTTTTACTCTCCCCACCACGTTTATCTTTTTTGACATCATGTATTTTTGCTTTGTGTATCACTTTACTACTTACTGTGGTTATAGATGATTTTACAACTTTTGTTTATTAATCTTCCTTCTAGCTTTACATGTGGTTGTGGTTGATTTACCACTTTTACTGTATATTTGCCTTTACCAATGACATTTTTCATTTTGTAATTTTTATATTTCTAGTTACAGCCTTTTTTTTCTGCTTAGGGAAGTCCCTTTAACATTTCTTATAAAACTGGTTTGGTGGTGCTGAACTGTTTTTGCTTTTGCTTGTCTGTAAAACTTTTGACCTCCCCAACAAATCTGAATGAAAGCCTTGTCAGGTAGAGTATTCTTGGTTGTAAGTTTTCCCCTTTCATCACTTTAACTGTATTGTGCCACTCTTTTCTGACCTTCAGAGTTTCTGCTGAAATGTCAGCTGATGGCTTTATGGGAGTTCCCTTGTACATAATGTGATGTTTTTCCCTTGCTGCTTTTAATATTCTCTCTTTATCTTTAATTTTTGCCATTTTAATTACAAAATGTCTTACTGGGGGTCTCTTTGGGTTAATCCTGTTTGTGACTTTATGTGCTTCCTGAAACTGGATGTCTGTTTCTTTTCCCAGGTTAGGGAATTTTTCAGCTATTATGTCTTCAAATATGTTCTTTGCCTCCTTCTCTCTCTCTTCTCTTTCTGGGACCCCTATAATGTGAATGCTAGTACACTTGATGTTTCAAAGGTCTCTAAAATTGTCCTCATTTCTTTTCATTCTTTTTTTTTCTGTTTTGCTTCATTGATTTCCACTACTCTGTCTTCTAGCTCATTGATCCATTCTTCTGTATCATTTAGTCTACTGTTGATTCCTTCTAGTGTATTTTGCATTTTAGTTATTGTATTCCTCATCTCTGTTTGATTCATATTTATATTTCCTTTGTTATAAAAGTCTAACTTTTCATTCTGTTCATCCAATCTTTTCCCAAGTTCTTTCATCATCTTTATGATCATTGCCTTGTATTCTTTATTGGGTAGATTACCTATCTCCAATTCACTTAGTTCTTCTTTTAGGATTTTACTTTGTTCTTTGTTTGGAACATATTCCTCTGTTGCCTCATTTTGCCTAATTTGCTGGTTTTATTTCTATGGATTTGGTAGGTTGGTTCAGTTCCCCAACCTTAGAGAAGTGGTCTTTCGTAGGAGATGCCCTATGTGTCCAAGCAGTGCACTCCCCTCTGGTCACCACTTCTATATACTCTAGGGATGCACCCTATGTGGGTTGACTGGGTCTTTTCATGTGATGGGTTGACTACTGTGGGCAGTCTTTTAGATGTGGTTGGTTGCCAGGCTCTGCTTGTGCAGAGGCTGTTGGCTGCTGGTGGGTGGGGCCAGATCACAAGACATCTGGTTGTGAAGCCCTGGGGGACACCAGGGCTAGTGCTGGCTTACTGGTAAGTGGAGCCTGATTCTAGCTTGGGATCCTGAATCAGGTGTTGGCCTGCTGGTGGTGAATCCAGTTCCTGACACAGCTGGTTTCAGGATCTAGGGTGTCCCAAAGCTGGTGTCAGCCCACAGGCGAATGGGGTTGGATGCTAGAGCTGCTGGCTAAGGAGTCCAAGATGTCTCTCAGTTGGTGTTGGGCTACTGGTGGGCAGGATTGGGGCCTACTCTCTCTGGCTGCAGGACCCGGGGACTCCCACAGTTTGTGTGTCAGCC
This sequence comes from Balaenoptera acutorostrata, assembly GCF_949987535.1. NCBI lineage: Eukaryota > Metazoa > Chordata > Mammalia > Artiodactyla > Balaenopteridae > Balaenoptera > Balaenoptera acutorostrata. The sequence goes on from NC_080067.1 coordinate 6,924,302, forward strand.
CACTGGTAGGCAGGGCCGAGACACAGGAGGTTCTGGGGCAGGTCCCTGTGCACTGGTGGTGAGTCTGGTCTTGGGGTTAGTGCTGACCCACTGGTAGATGCAGCTAGGTCCTGGGGTCTCTGGTTGCTGGGTCCAGCAGGGTCCCCAGGCTTAGTGCCAGTGTACTGGTGTGCACAGCCAAGTTCTAGGCCCTGTGGTGGACAGGGTCCTATCCTGTTGTGGCTGTGGGTTAAGGGGAGTCTTAAGGCAGCCAGTCTGCTGGTTAATGGGAATGTGTACCTACTCAACTACTTGCTTGGCCTGAGGTGTCCCAGTACTGGTGCTGACAGTCTGGTGGTTGGGGCTGGGTTCTGACACTAAGAAGCTGGAGGGAGGATTCCACAATGACACCTGCCAGCACCAGTGTCCATGTGGTAGAACGAGCTCCACAAATGCCTGCTGCCTGTGTCTGTGCCCCCAGGGTGAGCTCCTGTTGCCTCCTGCCTCTCTGGGAGGCTAAGATCAGCAGGTGGATCTGACCCAGGCTCCTTTCAATTTACAGCTTCTGCCCTGGGTTCTGGAGTATGTGAGATTTTGTGTGTGCCTTTTAAGAGTGGAGTCTCTGTTTCCCACAACCCTCTGGGTCTTCTGCAATTAAGCTCTGCAGCCCTTCAGTGCCAAACATTCTGGGGGCTTGTCTTCCTGGTACAGGATCCCTTGGTTGGGGAGCCCAACATGGGGTTCAGACCACGTGTTCCTTGGGGAGAACCTCTGTAATTGTAATCATCCTCCCGTTTGTGAGTTGCCTGCCTGGGGGTATGGGTCTTGATTATGCTGCATCTTGCCCCTCCTACCCACCTCTTTGTGGTTCCTTTTTTTTTTTATTTTATTAAGCACCAAAATGGACAGAAACACAAGATGGTCAAGACTAAGTCAACAAAGGAAATTTATAAGACAATGTCGTTTCTGAAGATAGATGGAAAACCTCAAACTAATGATAAGCAAATGAATTAAGCAATAATAAACATTAATAATAGCAATACATAAGATATATGCATATATAATGTAATAATAAAATTTACAGAGTTTAAATTAGTATATCTATCAATGTAATCACTTTTAATGTATTAAAGTAGATAAAGCTCCTCATTGCCCTAATAGATACTGTGAAATCTTTAAATAAAATTGAATAGCAGCATGGTTTTGGTAGATAAATAGCAAATAGATCAATAGACCAAGATAAAGAGTACATATAAAAAGAAAACTGATGTGTCTATGGAGAACTTGGTATATAATAAATGTTATTATAAGTCAGTGGGGAAAAACAGCCTATTCCGTAAATGGTACTGGGACAGTGTTATCCATGTGAGGACTGTTCAAATCTCTGCCTCATACTGTAATTTCCAGAGAGATTAGAGATCATCTGGAGATCCATCAGAAGAAATTGGAGGTGAATACATTGTTACATTATGTTGCAAATATTTTCTTAAACAAGGTTTTTTTTTTTTAAAAAAACCTAGTAAATCATAAAGTTAAAAATAAGGGAAAGAAAGACAAGTTTCACTACATAAAATCTGAAATTCCTAAATGATAAAACAAACAATAAAGTTATAAGGCAAATGATGGTTTGTGTAACTTATGTACAACCTATTGGAAAAATTATGGTAGATGGACACTATGAAGCACATGTGACACCAGGTAGATGAACACATAGTAACATGAATGGATCTGAGAAATATATTCCTGAGTGAAAAAGATGAGAAACAGAATGATATGTGTAACTCACCTCTATCAGTTCAACTGGGAAAACTGAATATAGACCCATCTACGTGGCAGAATCCCTCAAACGCTCAGGAATTGGTAATGTGTACTTCTGGAGGTGAAGGTTGCTAAAATAAAGATTGGTTGCAAGTTCTTTAAGAGATAATTTGTTCCACATATCGCCTCTTCTTCAGCAGCCAAACCACAGAGTATGATCCCATACTCTGACAAAAATAACAAGTTTAGTCTCTGGAGAAGATAAAATCAGAGGGTGTCTGGGCTAGAAGACACTATAATAGTGTTAAGGTGACCATCATACTGAAAACAGAGGCATTAGTAAATATGTTAATAAGCAACACTTCCTAGAGCCTTCCCTCACTCAGCTCCTGGAGCGCTGGAGAGCAGGCCTTATGATACTCTGGCTAAGAGCCAGGAGCTCTCTTTTCTGCAGAGTCTGGGCATCCCAAGAGGAAAGACCAAAAGATGTTGCCCTTGGAGACTGCACCACAAAAGAGCCAGAGCTGGCTCAAGGTTGGCAAGCCCCTGCTCTCAGCGAACTAGGGGTTTACAACTGCCTTTTTCATTGGCACATTCTCAAATACACAATTTCTGAGAAATTTTTTTAACATGGAAAATCCAAGCAAGCAAGTAGCCAGAGGCTGTTCAGCTTAAGGAAAATTTAACAGCATGTGTGTGTGTGTGTGTGTGTGTCTGGAATTTTATGTGTTGAGAGAGGTATTTTAACCATGAAACAGAGACAAGCTGCCATGTGTTTTTAAAAATGTGGAAGGCAAAGATCTGTTAGATATTAAAATATGATAAAATATATAAACTCAAAAGAAAGTTTGGAAAATAAAATGAGAAACTGTCAAGAGAGGAAAGCAAAAAAGTACAAAGATGGAATATAGAGGAGAAACAACAAGAAAACTGGTAAATATCCAATCAGTAAGAGTTCTAGAAATTGAGAACATTGAAAACCAAATGGGAAGTAAAAATAAAACAAATCACAAACAATCAGGTATCAAAATGCCTTGTAATTCTCAACAGCAACAATGAAAGCTCAAAGACAGTGAGGTAATGCCTTCCAATTACTGAAGAAAACTAGTTTTCCAACAGGAATTCTGTACGCTACAAAATTATCAAATGTCAATATAAATAAGATATTTTCAGTTCTCAAGTTTTCTAAAATGTTTCCTTCCATTCACCATTTCTTAAGAAGCCAGTGTGCTCCAGGAAACTGAAAGAATAAGGCAAGAAATGGGAAGGAACTAGGAAAAGGAAGTTTCAACAGGGTAGCAAAGCAAAAGAAACCCCCCAGGATGCTAGGTAATCACTTGACACAGGGGAGAGTCATTCAATATCAGAGTAGGTCAAAAGACTATAGGAAAGATTTCTCAAAAAATGAGTTTGATAAAATCCCTGATGCAGCCAAAGTCTTACTATCTAGACAACTTTTGGAGAGTGTAAATTGAATTAATGCTAAGTATGGAAATTTAAAATCAGTGAAAAAAGAAGCCAATATTTAATTTTATGCAGCAAAGGAAAGTGTACAGGGAAAAAAAGGTTTTGTATTATTACATGATTCACCCTTAAAAAAGTGCTTACAGAATAATAAAAAATGCAAGCACTGAATATTGATGTATTCAAAATTACTATATTGGGAGAATGGAAAAATGTGAAAGATTTAAGTGTGACATGGGAGTGAAGTTGGGGGAAAGGAGAACTAAATCCTCATTACTGTAAGAGGTTAATCCAAACATGTTGTTTCATGTTATATGAAAGTAAATACCAAAATAAATGGTCAAGGAGTTGGATGTGGTTGCTGGCAGGGAGGGAAACATGGGGAAAGGAAAGCAGGAGATTTGATTTCCTTAAAGATTACACACAAGGACATGTGTAACCCTCCTTATATAGCCCTTTATGGTCATGTATAGTTCAATGAAATGCTTAAAATAAGAGTAAAGAAAAGTTGGTCTAACCTCATTTGTAAGGAGAGAAATGGCAATTAAAACAAGATACTATCTAACAATCAGATTTTCAGAGTGAAAAATCTTTGAAGTTATCAAGTGCTGGTGAAGGTTCATGAAAACATACATTCTCATAAACTGCTGTTGAAGGGATAAATACAGACACATCAGAGAGCTTTTGGTGATATTAAAACAAAACAAGGGCTTTGCTGGTGGTGCAGTGGTTAAGAATCTGCCTGCCAATACAGGGGACATGGGTTCAAGCCCTGATCCGGGGAGATCCCACATGCTGCAGAGCAACAAAACCCATATGCCACAACTACTGAGCCTGCGCTCTAGAGCCCGTGAGCCACAACTACTGAGCCCGTGTGCCACAACTACTGAAGCCTCCTCACCTAGAGCCCATACTCTGCAACAAGAGAAGCCAATGCAGTGAGAAGCCCACGCACCACAGTGAAGAGTAGCCCCCGCTCGCCACAACTAGAGAAAGCTCACGTGCAACAACAAAGACCCAATGCAGCCAAAAAAAAAGAATAAATAAATTAAATTTTTAAAAAACCTGAAAATCCACTACTCTAACATTTAATACAGCAATTCTACTTTTAAGTATACATAAATACCTAAAATACTTTTCAGTATTTACTCCAAAAAAATCTTTAGGACAAATATACAAGAAGACATGTTTGTTGCAGTATTTTCCATAAAAGAGAAAATGGATAAACAATTTAAACATCTGTCAGTGGGGAAATATTCAATAGATAAGTAGAACATAGCATGTCAATATTATGGAATAATCTGTCAAGGACAAAATTAGATTACTACAGAGAGAAGGCTTTCAGACTTTTAAATTGTGATTTACAGTAAGAAACACATTTTACATCATAACCTACAACACACACACACTTTTAAACAAATGCATCTTTATATTTTCCATTCTATATTATTCTATTCTGATTTACTTGTTTCTCTTTAATAAAAATAGTGTTGGTATGACTCACCAAACTGATTTCTTAATAGAATTGAGAACAGGTTTAAAGATGATCCAGGTCAAAATATACACTGAGGTAACCACTAGTCACCTAAGGTTATTGAATCCTTGAAATGTCAGTTAACCTGACATTTCAGCTAATCTGTTTGAGATGTGCTGTAAATGTAAAATATTCATCAAATTTCAAAGACGTCATTTAAAAAAGAGAGAGATATAAAATCTCTCAATTATTTTATATTGATTACAGGCTAAACTATTTTAGCTATATTGAGTTAAATAAAATATATTAACACATTTTATTCACCTATTTCTTTTTACTTCTTTAACATGCCTATTAGAAAATTTTAAATTATATATGTGGCTTGCATTATATTTCTATTGGACATGGCTGGTCTGGGGTGATATGGATACTGTCTCCCCAGTTTCCTTTGCAGTATATGATTATAAATTTACCGACTTTAGTAGCCACAATGGAATAAAATATTTAGACTTACAGTCCAGAAACATGGAACTAGAAAATGCTCCCCAAGCTACATTCTGATCATTTGGTTTCCCATAAAATTGCCCCCAGGGAAAGAATGTCCTGATTAGAATGACATGAATTTTTAGTTTGCCTGAACATTTCTGGTTTTGATTCTAAATCACTTAAATAAATTCTTTTTGGTCAGTTCTTTGTGAGATTTGTTACCATGAGTCATCATCTCTGAATTAACTCTGAGATAGACTTTATGGGCTTGTGGAACTCACGTCAAGAACATGGGCCACAGTAAAATCATCAAAAACTGTGACTCTCAAGCTTTAACATGTATAAAAATTACCTGAAGGGCTTGCTGAAACAGATTTCTAGGCCCCATTTCCAGAATGTCTGATTCAGTAGGTCTGGGGTGGGGCCTGAGAACTTGTGTTTCTAATAAAATGTTCAGGTGATCGTTTTGGTCCAATCAATACAAGTTAAGAACTACTGATCAAGGTAAATGTCATTTTTTAAGAGGGACTATGTGGCCGGTCAACCTTACTCACATGTTGACACCTCTGCAGTATAGTATATCTTATTTAAATTTCTGTATCACTAATTCCTGTGTGATTTTTTTTTTTTTTTTTTGCTAAATCATTTAACATCACCAGGACTAATTTTCCTCACAAAATGTGGGATTTCTTCTGTATGCAGAAAATTCTCTCTCCCCAAAGATCCATTTTCCCCTTCCTCCTCAGTAAAAGAAACCCATTTCAACTGGGTACATTGCCAATAGTAGTACTAGTCTCTCTTGCCTGACCCCAGACCTACTGAATCACAGGCAAGCAGAAATGTTGCATGGGACCCCCAGGCAGGCACATCCAGCTGGCGAGCGACTTTCTTTTTGTTTCTCTGACATTTTTTTTTTTTTTAATCATGAAGTGATTTGGAGGATTGAAGCCATGCACGGGCATGGTACAGAAAAATGGACATCTGCTCTCTGAACATGCTGTAGAGACAAAGCTCATCCCTGGAATGCACCTCTTCGGATTTACCTTACATTAGAGAGAAACACTTCTCAATCTGATTAAGGACATTATTGTTTTTCCTCCTTTAGGCAGCTAAACCTAGGTAATCAATTCAGGAAAACATGCTATGAACAAGTCAGCCAATGCTTTCAAATACAATTCTCCTATTACAGAATGTCCATTAAACCTGGTAACATTGATAATACTAATTTTTCCTACAGATTAAAGGTATTCTTGATGACATTATGTATTCACTTGTGTTTCCAGAGTTTTTAGACATCCTCTATTTTACGAGGCATTCTCAACACACCTTGTGTGCTTTGGCTACAGAGGAAAGTGAGCCAAAAAATGTGGGCGTTTAACCCAGTTGAATTAAGATCCGGGAAAGGGCTGAATTTCTGCACAGATTCTTTTTTTTTTTTTTAAACATCTTTATTGGAGTATAACTGCTTTATAGCGGTGTGTTAGTTTCTGCTGTATAAAAAAGTGAATCAGCTATACATATACATATATCCCCATATCTCCACCCTCTTGCATCTCCCTCCCACCCTCCCTATCCCACCCCTCTAGGTGGTCACAAAGCACTGAGCTGATCTCCCTGTGCTATGTGGCTGCTTCCCACTAGCTATCTATTTTACATTTGGTAGTGTACATATGTACATGCCACTCTCTCACTTCGTTCCAGATTACCTTTCCCCCTCCCTGTGTCCTCAAGTCCATTCTCTCCTTCTGCGTCTTTATTCCTGTCCTGCCCCTAGGTACCTCAGAACTTTTTTTTTTAAAGAAGATTCCATAAATATGTGTTAGCATACGATATTTGTTTTTCTCTTTCTGACTTACTTCACTCTGTATGACAGACTCTAACTCCATCCACCTCACTACAAATAACTCAATTTCGTTTCTTTTTATGGCTGAGTAATATTCCATTGTATACATGTGCCACATCTTCTTTATCCATTCATCTGTCGAGGGACACTTAGGTTGCTTCCATGTCCTGGCTATTGTAAATAGAGCTGCAATGAAAATTGTGGTATATGACTCTTTTTGAATTATGATTTTCTTAGGGTATATGGCCAGTAATGGGATTGCTGGCTCGTATGGTAGTCCTATTTTTAGTTTTTTAAAGAACCTCCATAATGTTCTCCATAGGGCTGTGTCAATTTACCTTCCCACCAACAGTGCAAGAGGGTTGCCTTTTCTCCACACCCTCTCCAGCATTAATTGTTAGTGGATATTTTGATGATGGCCATTCTGACAGGTGTGAGATGATACCTCATTGTAGTTTTGATATACATTTCTCTAATGATTAAGGATGTTGAGCATCCTTTCATGTGTATCTTGGATATCTGTATATCTTATTTGGAGAAATATCTTTTTAGGTCTTCTGCCCATTTTTGGTTGGGTTGTTTGTTTTTTGATATTGAGCTGCATGAGTTGCTTGTGAATTTTTGAGATTAATCCTTTGTCAGTTGCTTCATTTACAAACAGTTTCTCCCATTCTGAGGGTTGTCTTTTCATCTTGTTTATGGTTTCCTTTGCTGTGCAAAAGCTTTTAAGTCTCATTAGGTCCCATTTGTTTATTTTTGTTTTTATTTCCATTTCTCTAGGAGGTGGGTCAAAAAGGATCTTGCTGTGACTTATGTCATAGATTGTTCTGCCTATATTTTCCTCTAAGAGTTTCAAAGTGTCTGGCCTTACATTTAGGTCTTCAATCCATTTTGAGCTTATTTTTGTGTATGGTGTTAGGAAGTGTTCTAATTTCATTCTTTTCCATGAAACTGTCCAGTTTTCCCAGCACCACTTATTGAAGAGGTTGTCTTTTCTCCATTGTATATTCTTGCCTCCTTTATCAAATAGAAGGTGACCATACGTGCATGGTTTTATCTCTCAATTTTCTATCCTGTTCCATTGATCCATATTTCTGTTTTTGTGCCAGTACCATACTCTCTTGATTACTGTAGCTTTGTAGTATAGTCTGAAATCCAGGAACCTGATTCCTCCAGCTCCATTTTCCTTTCTCAAGATTGCTTTGGCTATTCGGAGCCTTTTGTGTTTCCATACAAATTGCAAATTTTTTTCTTCTATTTCTGTGAAAAATGTCATTGGTAGTTTGATAGGGATTGCTTTTAATCTGTAGATTGCTTTGGTTAGTATAGTCATTTTCACAATGTTGATTCTTCCAATCCAGAAACATGATATATCTCTCCATCTGTTTGTATCATCTTTAATTTCTTTCATGAGTATCTTATAGTTTTCTGCATACAGGTCTTTTGTCTCCTTAGGTAGGTTTATTCCTAGGTATTTTATTATTTTGTTGCAATGGTAAATGGGAGTGTTTCCTTAATTTCTCTTTCAGATTTTTCATAATTAGTGTATAGGAATGCAAGAGATTTCTGTGCATTAATTTTGTATCCTGCTACTTTACCAAATTCATTGATTAGCTCTAGTAGTTTTCTGGTAGCACCTTTTGGATTCTCTATGTATAGTATCAGGTCATCTGCAAACAGTGACTGCTTTACTTCTTCTGTTCCAATTTGGATTCCTTTTATTTCTTTTTTTCTGTGATTGCTGTGGTAAAACTTCTAAAACTATGTTGAATAATAGAGGTGAGAGTGGGCATCCTTATCTTGTTCCTGATTTTAGAGGAAATGATTTCAGTTTTTCACCATGAGAATGATGTAAGCTGTGGGTTTGTCATATATGGCCTTTATAACGTTGAGGTAAGTTTCCTCTATGCCTACATTGTGGAGGGCTTTTATTCTAAATGGGTGTTGAATTTTGTCAAAAGCTTTTTCTGCATCTATTGAGATGATCATATGGTTTTTATCCTTCAGTTTGTTAATATGGTGTATCTCATTGACTGATTTGTGTATATTGAAGAATCCTTGCATTCCAGGATAAACCCCACTGATCATGTGCTGCATTTTGCATTTTGTTTGCTAGTATTTTGTTGAGGATTTTTGCATCTATGTTCATCATTGATACTGGCCTGTAGTTTTCTCTTTTTGTGACATCTTTGTCTGGTTTTGGTATCAGGGTGATATGTGGCCTCATAGAATGCGTTTGGGAGGGTTCCTCCCTCTGCTATATTTTGGAAGAGTTTGAGAAGAATAGGTGTTAGCTCTTCTCTAAATGTTTGATAGAATTTGCCTTTGAAGCCATCTGGTCCTGGGCTTTTGTTTGTTGGAAGATTTTTAATCACAGTTTCAATTTCAGTGCTTGTGATTGGTCTGTTTATATTTACTATTTTTTCCTGGTTCAGTCTCAGAAGGTTGTGCTTTTCTAAGAATTTGTCCATTTCTTCCAGTTGTCCATTTTATTAGCATAGAGTTGCTTGTAGTAATCTCTCATGATCCTTTGTATTTCTGCAGTGTCAGCTGTTACTTCTCCTGTTTCATTTCTAATTCTATTGATCTGCATCTTCTCCCTTTTTTTCTTCATGGTCTGGTTAATGATTTATCAATTTTGTTTATTTTCTCAAAGAACAAGATTTTAATTTTATTGATCTTTGCTATCATTTCCTTCATTTTTCATTTATTTCTGATCTGATCTTTATGATTTCTTTCCTTCTGCTAACTTTGGGGCTTTTTTTGTTCTTTCTCTAATTGTTTTAGGTGTTTGGTTAGGTTGTATATTTGAGATGTTTCTTGATTCTTGATGTAGGATTCTATGGCTATAAACTTTCTTCTTAGAACTGCTTTTGCTGCATCCCATAGGTTTTGGGTCATCGTGTTTTCATTGTCATTTGTTTCTAGGTATTTTTTGATTTCCTCTTTGATTTCTTCAGTGATCTCTTGGTTATTAAGTAGTGTATTGTTTAGCCTCCATGTGTTTGTATTTTTTAAAGATTTTTTCCTGTAATTGATACTAGTCTCATAGTGTTGTCGTTAGAGAAGATTCTTGATATGGTTTCAATTTTTCTAAATTTACCAAGGCTTGATTTGTGACCCAAGATATGACCTATCCTGGAGAATGTTCCATGAGCACTTGCTAAGAAAGTGTATTCTATTGTTTTTTGATGGAATGTCCTGTAAATATCAACTAAATCCATCTTGTTTAATGTATCATTTAAAGCTTGTTTCCTTATTTATTTTCATTTTGGATGATCTGCCTATGGTGAAAGTGGGGTGTTAAAGTCCCCTACTATGATTGTGTTACTGTCGATTTCCCCTTTTATGGTTGTTTTCATTTGCTTTCTGTATTGAGGTGCTCCAATGTTGGGTGCATAAACATTTACATTTGTTATATTTTCTTCTTGGATTACTCCCTTGATCATTCTGTAGTGTCCTTCTTTGTCTCTTGTAATAGTCTTTATTTTAAATTCTATTTTGTCTTATATGAGAATTGCTACTCCAGCTGTCTTTTGATTTCCATTTGCATGGAATATCTTTTTCCATCCCCTCACTTTCAGTCTGTATGTGTCCCTAGGTCTGAAGTGGGTCTCTTGTAGACAACATATATACGGGTCTTGTGTTCATATCCATTCAGCCAATCTATGTCTTTTGGTTGGAGCATTTAATCCATTTACATTTAAGGTAGTTATTGATATGTTTGTTCCTATTACCATTTTCTTAATTGTTTTGAGTTTGTTAATGTAGGTCTTTTCCTTCTCTTGTGTTTCCTGCCTAGGGAAGTTCCTTTAGCATTTGTTGTAAAGCTGGTTTGGTAGTGTTGCATTCTCTTAGCTTTTGCTTGTCTGCAAAGATTTTAACTTCTCTGTCCAACCTGAATGAGATCCTTGCTGGACAGAGTAATCTTGGTTGTAGGCTTTTCTCTTTCATCACTTTAAATATGTCCTGTCACTCCCTTCTGGCTTGCAGATTTTCTGCTGAAAGATCAGCTGTTAACCTTGTGGGGATTCCCTTGCATGTTGTTTGTTGTTTTTCCCTTGCTGCTTTAATATTTTTTCTTTGTATTTAATTTTTGATAGTTTGATTAATATGTGTCTTGGTGTGTTTCTCCTTGGATTTATCCTGTATGGGACTCTGCACTTCCTGGACTTCATTGACTATTTCCTTTCCCATATTAGGGAAGTTTTCAACTCTAATCTCTTCAAATATTTTCTCAGTCCCTTTCTTTTTCTTTTCTTCTTCTCAGACCCGTATAATTCAAATGTTGGTGTGTTTAATGTTGTCCCAGAGGTCTCTAAGACTGTCCTCAATTCTTTTCACTCTTTTTTCTTTATTCTGCTCTGTGGTAGTTATTTCCACTATTTTATCTTCCAAGTCACTTATCCATTCTTCTGCCTCAGTTATTCTGGTTTTTCTTCCTTCTAGAGAATTTTTAATTTCATTTATAGTGTTGTTCATCATTGTTTGTTTGCTGTTTAGTTCTTCTAAGTCCTTGTTAAACTTTTCTTGTATTTTCTCCATTCTATTTCCAAGATTTTGGATCATCTTTACTCTCATTACTCTGAATTCTTTTTCAGGTAGACTGACTATTTCCTCTTCATTTGTTTGGTCTGGTTGGTTTTTACCTTGCTCCTTCATCTGCTGTGTGTTTCTCTGTCTTCTCATTTTGCTTAACTTACTGTGTTTGGGGTCTCTGTTTCACAGGCTAGAGGTTCGTAGTTCCCATTGTTTTTGGTGTGTGCCCCCAGTGGCTAAGTTTGGTTCAGTGGGTTGTGTAGGCTTCCTAGTTGAGGGGACTAGTGCCTGTGTTCTGGTGGATGAGCCTGGATCTTGTCTTTCTGCTGGGCAGGACGACATCCGGTGGTGTGTTTTGGGGTGTCTGTGACCTTATTATGATTTTAGGCAGCCTCTCTGCTAATGGGTGGGGTTGTGTTCCTTTCTTGCTAGTTGTTTGGCATAGGGTGTCCAGCACTTTAGCTTGCTGGTCATTGAGTGGAGCTGGGTCTTAGCATTGAAATGGAGATCTCTGGGAGAGCTTTTGCCATTTGATATTACATGGGGCCTAGAGGTCTCTGGTGGATCAATGTCCTGAACTTGGCTCTCCCACCTCAGAGGCACATGCCTGATACCCGGCTGGAGCACCAAGACCCTGTCAGCCACATGACTCAGAAGAAAAGGGAGAAAAAAATAAAGAAAGAAAGATAAAAATAAAATAAAATAAAATAATTAATATAAAGTTTTTTAAATTATTAAAAATAAAAAATACTTTTAAATAATAAAAGAAAGAAAGAAGAGAGCAACCAAACTAAAAAACAAATCCACCAATGATAACAAGTGCTAAAAACAATACAAAAGAAAAAAAGTTTAAAAATGGGCAGACAGAACCATAGGACAAATGGTAGAAGCAAATCTATACAGACAAAATCACACAAAGAAGCATACACATACTCACAAAAAGAGAAAAAGGAAAAATATATCTATACATATATAAATAAATTAAAAAAGGAAGAGAGTAACCAAATCAATAAACAAATCTACCAATGATAATAAATTCTAAATACTAAGCTAGGATAAACATAAAACCAGAAACAAATTAGATGCAGAAAGCAAACCCCAATTCTACAGTTGCTCTCAATGTCCACCGCCTCAATTTTGGGATGATTCATTGTTTATTCATTTGTGTTTATTCCACAAATGAAGGGTACATCAAGTTTATTGTGGAGGTTTAATCCACTGCTCCTGAGGCTGCTGGGAGAGATTTCCCTTTTCTTCTTTGTTCACGCAGCTCCTGGGGTTCAGCTTTGGATTTGGCCCTGCCTCTGCATGTAGGTCACCTGAGGGCGTCTGTTCTTTGCCTAGACAGGAGGGGGTTAAAGGAGCGGCTGATTAGGGGGCTCTGGCTCACTCAGGCCAGGGGGAGGGAGGGGTACAGAATGCAGGGCAAGCCTGTGGCAGCAGAGGCCAGCATGACGTTGCAACAGCCTGAGGCGCGCCATGTGTTCTCCCTGGGAAGTTGTCCCTGGATCACGGGACCCTGGCACAAGCTCTCAGGAGGGGAGGTGTGGATAGTGACCTGTGCTTGTACACACAGGCTTCTTGGTGGCAACAGCAGCAGCCTTAGCATTTCATGCCCGTCTCTGGTTTCCGTGCTCATAGTCACAGCTCATGCCACTCTCTGGAGCTCGTTTAGGTGGTGCTCTGAATCCCCTCTCCTCACACAACCTGAAACAATGGTCTCTTGCCTCTTAGGCAGTTCCAGACTTTTTCCTGGACTCCCACCCAGCTACCTGTGGCACACTAACCCCCTTCAGGCTGTGTTCACGCAGCCAACCCCAGTCCTCTCCCTCGGATCTGACCTCTGACGCCCAAGCTTAAGCTCCCATCCCCCACCCGACCCGGCAGGTGAGCAGACAAGCCTCTCAGGCTGTTGAGTGCTAGTCAGAACTGATCCTCTGTGTGGGAATCTCTCTGCTTTGCCCTCTGCACCCCTGTTGCTGTGCTTTCCTCCATGGCTCTGAAGCTTCCCCCACCACCCCCCGTCTTTTCCAATGAAGGGTCTTCCTAGTGTGTGGAAACTTTTCCTCCTTCACAGCTCCCTCCCTGAGGTGCAGGTCCCATCCCTATTTTTTGTCCCTGTTTTTTCTTTTTTCTTTTGACTTACCCAGGTATGTGGGGAGTTTCTTGCCTTTTAGGAAGTTTGAGGTCTTCTGCCAGCATTCAGTAGGTGTTCTGTAGGAGTTGTTCCACATGTAGATGTATTTCTGATGTATTTGTGGAGAGGAAGGTGATCTTCACGTCTTACTCCTCCGCTATCTTGAAGGTCTCCTCCTGCACAGACTCTTGCCAGCTGCTCTGCCTATGAGGGCTGACCTCAAGTATTGACATTAGAATGGTAAAAACATCATGTAATCACTAACTAAGAAGTAATTAAAAATAGAATGAAACTTCCCCTTTGGGAAAGAGTCTGTGGAAGAGTTAAGATAAAGCTGTACCAAAAATGATGAGAGAAATATTTTGAATTATATGAAAAAGGATTAATTTGAAACTGTGCTCAAAAAAGCTTCCGAATTCAGTGCTTCTCTGTTGTTTCTTTTGTGGTTTTTGCTTTAAATTGGTGTATATCATAAATCAGGAAGTGGTAAATCCATATGGCCACACATATTACTCTGGGCCAACCCAACCCCCAGGAGAAAATGAAAAAGAACATGGAGTCCATAGAAATGCGTGTGAATTCTTTAAAATCTTGTAATTCAAAAATATTAGAAGAGTAACTGAAGATTATTTTTTAAATCCCTTTCAATTTAAAGATGAGAAAGCTAAAGCCCAGACAGTGGTGGTTTGTCCAAACTAAAGTGAGAGCTGGTACAGAACTGAGGTTTTCCATCTTTCAAAGCAATTTCACTTCTGCTATTCCACTGACTTCCATTGACCCCAAACTCAGTTCATCTGCATTTGACAAAGAGGAAATTCTGTCAGAATCATTCATGATTTTATCTGAGGGTAAGAGCATCATCTTCCCCAGCATCCACTTATGTATTTCATGCTCAGAAGATATTTTGTGGATAAAAATAGCTTTTCTGCCTAATTCATGGAAGTATCACTTAATAGTGTTTTTCCCTTGGAGATGCAAACTGAACACTTGCTCCATCAAAGTTGTGGCTGAATCCCTTCCAATCTGGAATGTTCCTTGTCTAATTAAGTATTTAATACCTATTATTTGCTGCTTTTAGTGAAAATGACTGGGATTCAAGATGCAATCCAGCCTCCCATCTGCTACCTATGACAAGGAGACATGGGCTGATGAAGGTCTAATACAGTTTTGCTAAAGGCTAAACTCAACATATCTGGTAAAGCCTCACAAAGGCCCTGGCCTCAAATTTCACTCGATTTCAATAGCCAGCCATGAAATCAAGGCAAGGATTGATATAATACACAAGCATCAACCTCTGAGGGGAAAAAAATCAGAATTATGAGCAACACTCGATGGAAAATAAATTGCAAAGCTACTAACTTTAAAAAATTTGAACAAATTTCAATATGATTTGGATTAAAAAAAAAAAGATGAATCTTTTGAAGTTTCTTAAAGACCTTCTTCTATTTGGCTTTAACAGCATACAATAGAACCATAGAAGTTGTTTGTGGTATGGAAAAATATAAGGTATCCTCTTTAATTGACCTTTAAACCAAACTATTAAAAATAATTAAATGAAACAAAAAATGAGACTTAAAACAGTGG
This sequence comes from Balaenoptera acutorostrata, assembly GCF_949987535.1. NCBI lineage: Eukaryota > Metazoa > Chordata > Mammalia > Artiodactyla > Balaenopteridae > Balaenoptera > Balaenoptera acutorostrata. The sequence goes on from NC_080067.1 coordinate 6,939,566, forward strand.
ACTATCAGGCAGCTGGAAGACATGTTATTTTCTTCATGTGTGAGTAGCCACGCAGGTCTGACTAGTAAGGTTGGGAGGCTGCAGCATTTATTATTGGAAGAAAAGTGTAAATGACATTTACAACTGTTGGCTGTGGAATTCCTTGGAGTGATGTAACAGCAGAATAAACAACAAAATTTCTGAATTAACATTTTTTTGTAGGAAAAGTGGCATTATTTGTGAGATATACATATATATCTACTTGATGCTATACACTCAAAGAATATTCCTAATATAAAATGGTTATTTGCCAAACATTCCAATAGTTTCATTTTTGCAAAATGATTTCTCGAAGGTACTGATATCTAAATCAGCATTTCCTAAAATGTGTTCCACAGTTCTACATTTTTTGCATGATGCTATGAGGTGTCCCACAAAAAATTAAAGTACAATGTTTCTCTGATCTAATACCCTTGGGTTATTAGACAATTGTGTTGAGCAAAATTAGGGTTGTTAACTACAGGATCCTATAACATGTTAATTTGTACTATCTATTTCCAAAAGAGGAAAATAACATGCAGAATTTTCCGACTATGTCGTCTGTTTTCTGTGGGCTGCAGCTGGGGTACAGCGGTCACTTCATAAAAGTTGATTAAATACAAGTGCACCATTTTTCCCAAAGAGGTGAATCTGGCTTTTGTCATTGGTTTATAATATGCCCATCTTAGTGAGTATCCTTAAAATCTACAGTAAAAAAAAAAAAAAAAAAAAAAGAATCCCTTAGCTTTTTCTGTATATCCATCACTGGACACATGAAACAGCAACAACAAAAATGTCACCTTGCCTTTTCCTCAAGCAGTGTTAATGAAAGGAAGACAGGAAGATACTTGGATAGAGGGTGAACCAAATATATTTTTAACTTACAATAACTATGATGTTGGCAGGATAATAGCTCATTTGTCATATGTAGAAAGAGGACCAGGAATCTAGGATCTGTGCATTGGTTGGATGGATTAGGCACTGGGATTTCAGAGGAGTCCCATTGCAAATAATGCTTTATTAGGAGAAGTATATATATATATATATATATATATATATATATATATATATATATATATATATATATATATATATAATTCTATCTGCATTTCTTTTCTGTTTTCCTGATGCCACTACATTTGCCAGAGTCCTCAACATACAGCCATTAGAATTTGTTACAGAAAGAACGTTAGTGAATGGCTCAAAGAAAATTAAGCAACTTGAGAAGGAATTTCCCAAACAGTTGCCTCTCCCTTCACCAGGTCAACAGTTCAGGTCATGGCATTCTCCCGTAGTGTAAATGAGACATCCCTGAACACTACTGAAGTCTTTAATGCCCATGGCAAAGAGAAGTCAAGGCTGCTGCCACAGACATGCAAGTGGTCTGGAGAAGACAGGCCTGAGGCTTAGCTCTCTGAGTCCTTCTCACTTCCAGGGGTCATAGTCAGGCTCCATGGAGCTGCAGTGGGGCCCTCCACAGCACACTGATCAATGCGCTGGAAGAAAGTCACGGAGGGGAACTTAGAGAAATGTTAAAAAAGCTTTTTTGAGCACAGTTTTAAGTTAATCCTTTTTCATATAATTCAAAATATTTCTCTCATCTTTCCTAAATCTAATGGAAGCCTAGGGGAATCCGGAAGACCAATAGATAACAAATGTGAACCAATGTCCACCAAAGGTCCAGCAGATCCAGGAGTAACATTCCCACCAAAGGTATGCAAGTCTTCATACTGCTAGATGCTCCTTAGGAAGAAAAGCAGGCAGAGGGAACAGCTGGCTGGACAACAGAGCAATTTTATCACAGAAAGACTACACCATCCATTACAGGATTGAACTAAAATATACACTGAAGAGGACTAAAATTTATTTTTCCCAACGAATTACCAAGTAGAGACTTAAAAATGAGAGTGAAAGATGAGATTTATTATAGATCAGAGAAAGACATTCTATTTTTCCTTCACCTCTGAGTTGTAGTAGAAATTGAATGTACAGTCCTATGTTTATTCTTCAGGGTATACAGCATATGTCGTCATTAAGAATGTGATACTTATTACCCTATGTGCGGTGGGGAAAAATAACACTGTCATCTCACATTAGACATCAGAATCCATTTTTACCTCCAAGAATAAATTCATCATCTACGGAAAATGTATACCGGTCCAGTCAAAGCTCATCTCCTGTTTTATCACCACCTACTAAGGAAACTTGTTGCATTGAAGCAACCAAAGAAGGGAAATTCAGCTCTGTTCCCTGTTGTATGAAATGACTACAAAATAACCCCAGATCATTCTAGCCATGTCATGGACCTGACAGAATCCAGATGTGTGTGAAATCTCCCTCAACTCTCTGACATTTAAATAAATATGGCAAGTAGAGAAAGGAACACAGTCTAGTTCAGGTGCCCAAGCATCTAGTTCTGTTAGAAATCTGCCCTGTGATGTTTGGCAATCTGTACTATCTTTTGATGTTTCTCCTCATGAAATGAAGCTAATAATTTTATTTTTTAAAAAATCTGTCAAGTGTTATAAGGATTACTAAGATGAAGAAGAAATGGATCCAAAAGAGATTCCTGGTGGCTATTTTCAACCAAAAATTTGTAACCTTGCCTTCAACAGGCCTCAGCAACCTGGCACAGTCCCTGCTAGACAATGAATCAACACACAATCTGGAACACTTACTGAAGAAAGTAAATGATCTATTCTGTTTGGATACTCACCCTAAATGGGAGGGGTGAGGGTCAATCATCATGGAAAGGAACTGTTTTCTTGGCGAAGACACATGGAAATTCTAAAATGATGTGAGTTCCTGTAATAACCACACACAATTTTGATAATCCAGTGAACATCAGAGAGCACTTCTTTCATCTAGAAAAACCACCAGAGAATAAGACGAGGTCTTCATCTCACACCCTCCCAAACTGGAGCTGCCAAATTCTACAATGAAAACATGACACATGGTAGAATCACACTGAAGTAAACCTTACGCTTGTACCATGAGTAAGAGGTTGTGGAAGAAACTACTAACTAGATCTGATTACCTAAGGCTAATGGATGCCCAACTAGTACCTACATTCCTAGCCATGCTTTCAACTAGTGGCAGCCATGTGACAATTTGGGACTAAGTGGGTATGAAAGGAAATGATTTGTGCAACTTTCAAGTTTCATCTTAAAGTGAACAAGCAAGCCCTCATCCCCCTTTTCCTTCTTCCCACAGGCAGGATTTCAGGTAATATGGTAAATTAAATTGCTCTAGCTAAACAAAGGCAACACCCTATGGATGGTGACAGAATACAATACAAGAACCTTGGGTCCCTGACATCATGAAATGACAAAAATAGACCTAAACTATTTAGACCAGATTGTTGCATGAAAGAAAAACTTCTACCTTGCTTACATCAACATTATTTTGGATATTTATTACTGTGTTCAAAGTGACCCCTGGCTGATGGAGGGGTGCTACTTCCCTGGGTTGCCCAAGTTAATTCATTCAACAGAATTTTCTGATTCTGTGTTAGGTTTGAGTTTCTAGAGATAAAACTTGTATAGCTTATAGGACAAGAGGGAATACTTACCATTCCAGAGCACTGTCCACTTGTTTGTGCTCCGATACAAAGAGAACAAAGTGGAAAGTCATCAATTTCACACATAGGGCTAAGCAATGGAATTTTGAACAAGTGATATTGATTGGTCTGGTAACTCTTTAAGTTAATCACTTTTCCTGATAATACTTGAAGGGACTCTTTTAACATAGTAACAAAACAAAACAAAACACAAAAGTATTACCTCTGAAGGTGCACACACAGAACAGACACACACACACTATATATATTTTTTACACATATGTATATATGTATATATACACATTATACATACATGTGTATATATGTGCATGCAGATATACACCTTATATGTATGTGTACACACTATATATATTTATATACACATTATGTATATTTGTGTATACACACCTCACGTATGTGTGGAATACACACACATAAACATCTACAAATACACTGGGGTTAATATCTTACTCCCTCTTTTTTTTTTTTTTTTTTTTTCAAACATCTTTATTGAAGTATAATTGCCTTACAATAGTGTGTTAGCATCTGCTTTATAACAAAGTGAATCTGTTATACATATACAATATGTTCCCATTTCTCTTCCCTCTTGCATCTCCCTCCCTCCCACCCTCCCCATCCCACCCCTCTAGGTGGTCACAAAGCACCGAGCTGATCTCCCTGTGCTATGCGGCTGCTTCCCACTAGCTATCTATTTTACATTTGGTAGTGTATATATGTCCATGACACTCTCTTACCCTGTCACATCTCACCCCACCCCCTCCCCATATCCTCAAGTTCATTCTCTAGTAGGTCTGTGTCTTTATTCCCGTCTTGCCACTAGGTTCTTCATGGCCTTTTTTTTTTTTTCCCTTAGATTCCATATATATGTGTTAGCATACTGTATTTGTTTTTCTCTTTCTGACTTACTTCACTCTGTATGACAGACTCTAACTCCATCCACCTCATTACAAATACCTCCATTTCATTTCTTTTTATGGCTGAGTAATATTCCATTGTATATATGTGCCACATCTTCTTTATCCATTCATCTGTCGATGGACATTTAGGTTGCTTCCATGTCCTGGCTATTGTAAATAGAGCTGCAATGAACATTTTGGTACATGACTCTTTTTGACCTATGGTTTTCTCAGAGTATATGCCCAGTAGTGGGATTGCTGGGTCGTATGGTAGTTCTATTTGTAGTTTTTTAAGGAACCTCCATACTGTTCTCCATAGTGGCTGTATCAATTTACATTCCCACCAACAGTGCAAGAGTGTTCCCTTTCCTCCACACCCTCTCCAGCATTTATTGTTTCTAGATTTTTTGATGATGGCCATTCTGACCGGTGTGAGATGATATCTCATTGTAGTTTTGATTTGCATTTCTCTAATGATTAATGATGTTGAGCATTCTTTCATGTGTCTGTAGGCCATCTGTATATCTTCTTTGGAGAAATGTCTATTTAGATCTTCTGCCCATTTTTGGATTGGGTTGTTCGTTTTTTTGTTATTGAGCTGCATGAGCTGCTTGTAAATCTTGGAGATTAATCCTTTGTCAGTTGCTTCATTTGCAAATATTTTCTCCCATTCTGAGTGTTGTCTTTTGGTCTTGTTTATGGTTTCCTTTGCTGTGCAAAAGCTTTTCAGTTTCATTAGGTCCCATTTGTTTATTTGTGTTCTTATTTCCATTTCTCTGGGAGCTGGGTCAAAAAGAATCTTGCTGTGATGTATGTCATAGAGTGTTCTGCCTATGTTTTCCTCTAAGAGTTTGATAGTGTCTGCCCTTACACTTAGGTCTTTAATCCATTTTGAGTTTATTTTTGTGCATGGTGTCAGGGAGTGTTCTAATTTCATACTTTTACGTGTTCCTGTCCAATTTTCCCAGCACCACTTATTGAAGAGGCTGTCTTTTCTCCACTGTATATGCTTGCCTCCTTTATCAAAGATAAGTTCACCATATGTGTGTGGGTTTATCTCTGGGCTTTCTATCCTGTTCCATTGATCTATATTTCTGTTTTTGTGCCAATACCAAACTGTCTTGATTACTGAAGCTTTGTAATATAGTCTGAAGTCAGGGAGCCTGATTCCCCCAGCTCCATTTTTCGTTCTCAAGATTGCTTTGGCTATTCGGGGTCTTTTGTGTTTCCATACAAATTGTGAAATTTTTTGTTCTAGTTCTGTGAAAAATGCCAATGGTAGTTTGATAGGGATTGCATTGAATCTGTAGATTGCTTTGGGTAGTAGAGACATTTTCACAATGTTGATTCTTCCAATCCAGGAACATGGTATATCTCTCCATCTATTTGTATCATCTTTAATTTCTTTCATCAGTGTCTTATAATTTTCTGCATACAGGTCTTTTGTCTCCTTAGGTAGGTTTATTCCTAGATATTTTATTCTTTTTGTTGCAATGGTAAATGGGAGTGTTTTCTTAATTTCACTTTCAGATTTTTCGTCATTAGTGTATAGAAATGCAAGAGATTTCTGTGCATTAATTTTGTATCCTGCTACTTTACCAAATTCATTGATTAGCTCTAGGAGTTTTCTGGTAGCATCTTTAGGATTCTCTATGTATAGTATCATGTCATCTGCAAATAGTGACAGCTTTACTTCTTCTTTTCCGATTTGGATTCCTTTTATTTCTTTGTCTTCTCTGATTGCTGTGGCTAGGACTTCCAGAACTATGTTGAATAATAGTGGTGAGAGTGGGCAACCTTGTCTTGTTCCTGATCTTAGTGGAAATGGTTTCAGTTTTTCACCATTGAGGACAATGTTGGTTGTGGGTTTGTCATATATGGCCTTTATTATGTTGAGGAAAGTTCCCTCTATGCCTACTTTCTGCAGGGCTTTTATCATAAATGGGTGTTGAATTTTGTCAAAAGCTTTCTCTGCATCTATTGAGATGATCATATGGTTTTTCTCCTTCAATTTGTTAATATGGTGTATCACATTGATTGATTTGCGTATATTGAAGAATCCTTGCATTCCTGGGATAAACCCCACTTGATCATGGTGTATGATCCTTTTAATGTGCTGTTGGATTCTGTTTGCTAGTATTTTGTTGAGGATTTTTGCATCTATGTTCATCAGTGATATTGGCCTGTAGTTTTCTTTCTTTGTGACATCTTTGTCTGGTTTTGGTATCAGGGTGATGGTGGCCTCGTAGAATGAGTTTGGGAGTGTTCCTCCCTCTGCAATATTTTGGAAGAGTTTGAGAAGGATGGGTGTTAGCTCTTCTCTAAATGTTTGATAGAATTCGCCTGTGAAGCCATCTGGTCCTGGGCTTTTGTTTGTTGGAAGGTTTTTAATCACAGTTTCAATTTCAGTGCTTGTGATTGGTCTGTTCATATTTTCTATTTCTTCCTGGTTCAGTCTCGGCAGTTTGTGCATTTCTAAGAATCTGTCCATTTCTTCCAGGTTGTCCATTTTATTGGCATAGAGTTGCTTGTAGTAATCTCTCATGATCTTTTGTATTTCTGCAGTGTCAGTGGTTACTTCTCCTTTTTCATTTCTAATTCTATTGATCTGAGTCTTCTCCCTTTTTCTCTTGATGAGTCTGGCTAATGGTTTATCAATTTTGTTTATCTTCTCAAAGAACCAGCTTTTAGTTTCATTGATTTTTGCTATTGTTTCCTTCATTTCTTTTTCATTTATTTCTGACCTGATCTTTATAATTTCTTTCCTTCTGCTGGCTTTGGGGTTTTTTTGTTCTTCTTTCTCTAATTGCTTTAGGTGCAAGGTTAGGTTGTTTATTCGAGATGTTTCCTGTTTCTTGAGGTAGGCTTGTATTGCTATAAACTTCCCTCTTAGCACTGCTTTTGCTGTGTCCCATAGGTTTTGGGTCGTCGTGTCTCCATTGTCATTTGTTTCTAGGTATTTTTTGATTTCCCCTTTGATTTCTTCAGTAATCACTTCGTTATTAAGTAATGTATTGTGTAGCCTCCATGTGTTTGTATTTTTTACAGATCTTTTCCTATAATTGATATCTAGTCTCATAGCGTTGTGGTCGGAAAAGATACTTGATACGATTTCAATTTTCTTAAATTTACCAAGGCTTGATTTGTGACCCAAGATATGATCTATCCTGGAGAATGTTCCATGAGCACTTGAGAAAAATGTGTATTCTGTTGTTTTTGGGTGGAATGTCCTATAAATATCAATTAAGTCCATATTGTTTAATGTATCATTTAAAGCTTGTGTTTCCTTATTTATTTTCATTTTGGATGATCTGTCCATTGGTGAAAGTGGGGTGTTAAAGTCCCCTACTATGATTGTGTTGCTGTCAATTTCCCCTTTCATGGCTGTTAATATTTGCCTTATGTATTGAGGTGCTCCTATGTTGGGTGCATAAATATTTATAAATTTTATACCTTCCTCTTGGATCGATCCCTTGATCATTATATAGTGTCCTTCTTTGTCTCTTGTAATAGTCTTTATTTTAAAGTCTATTTTGTCTGATATGAGAGTTGCTACTCCAGCTTTCTTTTGATTTCCATTTGCATGGAATATCTTTTTCCATCCCCTCACTTTCAGTCTGTATGTGTCCCTAGGTCTGAAGTGGGTCTCTTGTAGACAGCATATGTATGGGTCTTGTTTTTGTATCCATTCAGCCAGCCTGTGTCTTTTGGTGGGAGCATTTAATCCATTTACATTCAAGGTAATTATCGATATGTATGTTCCTATTCCCATTTTCTTAAATGTATTGGGTTTGTTATTGTAGGTGTTTTCCTTCTCTTGTGTTTCTTGCCTAGAGAATTTCCTTTAGCATTTGTTGTAAAGCTGGTTTGGTGGTGCTGAACTCTCTCAGCTTTTGCTTGTCTGTAAAGGTTTTAATTTCTCCATCGAATCTGAATGAGATCCTTGCTGGGTAGAGTAATCTTGGTTGTAGGTTTTTCTCCTTCATGACTTTAAGTATATCCTGCCACTCCCTTCTGGCTTGCAGAGTTTCTGCTGAGAGATCAGATGTTAACCTTATGGGGATTCCCTTGTGTGTTATTTGTTTTTTTTTCCCTTGCTGCCTTTAATATGTTTTCCTTATATTTAATTTTTGACAGTTTGATTAATATGTGTCTTGGCGTGTTCCTCCTTGGGTTTATCCTGTATGGGACTCTCTGTGCTTCCAGGACTTGATTAACTATTTCCTTTCCCATATTAGGGAAGTTTTCAACTATAATCTCTTCAAAAATTTTCTCAGTCCCTTTCTTTTTCTCTTCTTCTTCTGGTACCCCTATAATTCGAATGTTGGCACGTTTAATGTTGTCCCAGAGGTCCCTGAGACTGTCCTCAGTTCTTTTCATTCTTTTTTCTTTATCCTGCTCTGTAGTAGTTATTTCCACCATTTTATCTTCCAGGTCACTTATCCTTTCTTCTGCCTCAGTTATTCTACTATTGATCCCATCTAGAGTATTTTTAATTTCATTTATTGTGTTTTTCATCATTGCTTGGTTCCTCTTTAGTTCTTCTACATCCTTGTTAAATGTTTCTTGCATTTTGTCTATTCTATTTCCAAGATTTTGGATCATCCTTACTATCATTATTCTGAATTCTTTTTCAGGTAGACTACCTATTTCCTCTTCATTTGTTAAGTCCAGTGTGTTTTGAGCCTGCTCCTTCATCTGCTGTGTGTTTTTCTGTCGTCTCATTTTGCCTATCTTACTGTGTTTGGGGTCTCCTTTTCACAGGCTGCAGGTTCGTAGTTCCCGTTGTTTTTGGTATCTGTCCCCAGCGGCTAAGGTTGGTTCAGTGGGTTGTGTAGGCTTCCTGGTGGAGGGAACTAGTGCCTGAGTTCTGGTGGATGAGGCTGGATCTTGTCTTTCTGGTGGGCACGTCCACGTCTGGTGGTGTATTTTGTGGTGTCTGTGGCCTTATTATGATTTTAGGCAGCCTCTCTGCCAATGGATGGGGTTGTGTTCCTGTCTAGCTAGTTGTTTGGCATAGGATGTCCAGCACTGTAGCTTGCTGGTCGTTGAGTGAAGCTGGGTCTTGATGTTGAGATGGAGATCTCTGGGAGATTTTTGCCATTTGGTATTACGTGGAGCTGGGAGGTCTCTTGTGGACCAGTGTTCTGAAGTTGGCTCTCCCACCTCAGAGGCACGGCCCTGATGCCTGGCTGGAGCACCAAGAGCCTTTCGTCCACAGAGCTCAGAGTAAAAGGGAGAAAAAATAGAAAGAAAGAAAGAAAGAGGCTATAATATAGTGAAGTAAAATAAAGCTATTGTAAAGCAAAGCTATACAGACAAAATCTCACCCAGAAGCATATACATATACACTCACAAAAAAAAGGAAAAGGGGAAAGATTAATATCTCCTGCTCCCAGAGTCCACCTCCTGAATTTGGGATGATTCGTTGTCTATTCAGGTATTCAACAGATGCAGGCACATCAAGTTGATTGTGGAGCTTTAATCCGCTGCTTCTGAGGCTGCTGGGAGAGATTTCCCCTTCTCTTCCCTGTTCGCACAGCTCCTGGGGTTCAGCTTTGGATTTGGACCCTCCTCTGCGTGTAGGTCGCCTGAGGGCGTCTGTTCCCTGCCCAGACAGGACGGGGTTAAAGGAGCAGCTGCTTCGGGGGCTCTGGCTCACCCAGGCCGCGGGGAGGGAGGGGTACGGAGGAGGCGGGGCGAGCCTGCGGCGGCCGAGGCCGGCGTGACGTTGCACCAGCTCGAGGCGCGCAGTGCGTTCTCCCGGGGATGTTGTCCCCGGATCCCGGGACCCTGGCAGTGGCGGGCTGCACAGGCTCCCGGGAGGGGAGGTGTGGAGAGTGACCTGTGCTCACACACAGGCTTTTTGGAGGCGGCAGCAGCAGCCCCAGCGTCTCACGCCCGTCTCTGGGGTCCGCGCTGATCGCCGCGGCTCGCGCCCTTCTCTGGAGTTCGTTTAGGCGGCGCTCTGAATCCCCTCTCCTTGCGCGCAGCGAAACTAAGAGGCAAGAAAAAGTCTCTTGCCTCTTCGGCAGCTGCAGACCTTTTCCCGGTCTCCCTCCCGGCTAGCTGTGGTGCGCCAACCCCTTCAGGCTGTGTTCACGCCGCCAGCCCCAGTCCTCTCCCTGCGATCCGACCGCAGCCCGAGCCTCAGCTCCCAACCCCGCCCGCCCCGGCGGGGGAGCAGACAAGCCTCTCGGGCTGGTGAGCGCCGCTCGGCGCCGAGCCTCTGTGCGGGAGTCTCTCCGATTTTCCCTCTGCGCCCCTGTTGCTGTGGGATCCGCGCTGATAGCCGCGGCTCGCGCCCTTCTCTGGAGTTCGTTTAGGCGGCGCTCTGAATCCCGTCTCCTTGCCCGCCGCGAAACAAAGAGGCAAGAAAAAGTCTCTTGCCTCTTCGGCAGCTGCAGACTTTTTCCCGGACTTCTTCCGGGCTAGCTGTGGTGCGCTAACCCCTTCAGGCTGTATTCACGCCGCCAGCCCCAGTCCTCTCCTCTTACTCCCTCTTTTAACTCCAAAATACCTCTTAACACTTTGCATTATGATAGCTCATATCATAGTTATTTGCATACATCTTACTGTTGCTCAAAGACTGTAAATTCATGACAGAAAAAATTATGACTCATATATATACTTTGGTGTCTGAATAGCAGCTTGCACAGTGCTTGGAGCATAAAAGGAGCTTATTGTACAGTTGTGAATAAGCAACTGACCAATTGAATGAGTGAATGAGTAAGTGACTATTTGGAGAGTCATGCTAAGGGAAGAGAGAAGGGAGTTGAATACAGATTTCCTTCCTGAGTGGGTATTTGTGGAATAAGCTGACTTATAACTAGACGACAGAAACCACTAGACATAACAGGTAACAGCCACTTAATCACAAAATACTTATAAATCCACATTAAGCCTTTCCAAGGCAGTAGGTTAAGTTCTTCAAACATAAACATTTTTGTGTGTTTGTTTATTAATGGAAAGTACCTCCATTACAGAGAAAGAGTTCCTTGACCTATACAAGTTAACCAAATGTGTCAAAGGCCAAAGTTATGTTTCTTTTTGACTCATAAATGCAAGTAAGCAGCTACATTGGAGTCCACTCATTCTGCCGGAATTTTTTAATGTTCTGAGGGCCAATTTACCAAATTCACTCTGTAAAAATAATTGGCCCTGAAATCTTCATAGAATGCAAAGGAAATCATAGGCAATTCATGATCAAACCAAGTTCATCTTAGAGCTTAAAACTTGGTCTTCAATAACTGCTGCCAATATAAGTATCTGAGAACCATTTGAGAGAAGCACACAAGGGACCATGCAAACACCAGTAGCCCAGGCAAGGACAGTCTCAGACATCCCCAAAGTCAATGACCTTAAAGACATTTACCTTCGACATCAATGATCAAGGGATAGTGACTCTTGTCTCTGAGATATCCTTTATAATGCAGACCAAATATGTCTAAAAATAGAAAATGGTATGCCTATCACTCTCCTCTACAGGTAACGTTCATATGAGATATTGTGCTTTGAACTTTAGTCTAATTGATATATAGTGCAGTGTGCACATGCTTTTATTAAATAAGGAACTTATATTTGATGATCTCTGTAAATTCCTTTCCAACTCTAAAATGATTTCTGCACAATCATTCATAAATCCCAATAAAAATGCCATCCCAAGGAAAGTCAATACAACCTTACTTAAATTTTTGCCCTCTTCTTTTTCATCTGCCTTTTCACAAAGTAAGTTATTGGGGGTGGGGGGGGCATTTAGAAAGAAAATTTCAAAAAGTCAACAGTTGAAAGGACATGTAATAGCAGGACTAAGTTGTAAGGGAGAAAAATGTGATTTCATACAGCATTAATTGAGAATGTTTCAGTTAATGGGGGCAATTTTACACAAACAAAGACCTTAACTTTTTCAAATCCCATACAAATATAATCTAAGCAATTACCAAATTCAATCTTCAGTTTAACTAGTCTTCAATCTGCTGATATTTTTATATGCAGTTGCCCAGGGTCCAAAATAATGGATATGTTGAACTCCACCACTCTGCCTGTTACCTCTTACCATGTACCATCCAGAGAAAATCCCTTTAAATAGTCCAGGATAGACAAGGGTCCAGGCATGTCTATCACTTTCCATGGTTTCTAAGCAATTGAAATTTTCCACCTATTCTGCCTGAGATCATTTAGGGCAGGAAACTTATTGCTAAAGGAGATTGGTGTGAGAAGCCATGTTCTACAGGTTATTAAGCTCCCAGGCTGAATTTGGCATATCTGTAGTTTTCTGTGTGTCTGCTAAATCCTCAACCATTATTTTTCTAGAAGCAAAAGTGTCAAGTTTCTCTGTTAATCACTCTCTAAATGCATATCTATTCCCACACAGTGCATTATTAAATGGAAATGAGCCTAATTATTCACCTGTTAGTGGGTGGGGATTGAGGAAAAGAGAAAATGAAGAGAACAACATTTCCCTTTCAACAGTTTGGTGCAGAATCTCTATGCTACAGCCCTGTGAATAGCAATTTGGCCTTGTACATCTGTGTGATGGGATAATAATTTTAGGTAATAACCAGAGTTTCTTTTCACCCACAATTCCTTGCTCCCATACCTATACCCCTATTCCCCACCCATGACCCATCTGACTACACCTTGCAATCAGAAGTGTCTCTCCAACAAGGGAGGACTGTTTCAGCAGAAAAGCAAAGCAGGAGATTCCACATGGCCTCTGCTATGCTGAGATGGTATTTAGGCCTTCAGGAAATTAGACACGTTCAGAAAAAATGTTACATTTTCTTGTACACATGAAACTGGAGGTGTGTGAAATGTGTACATATTTTCACCAGTAATGATGGAATCGTTGGTTTGTTTCCCCAATAACAATAATATACTTTATTTCAAATATTGGAACTACATATGCCGTAGTAGGAATCAGGCAAACTGTAGTGGGCTTACTCTTTAGTTTCTTGAGACACACTGACCAGCTTTCCCAAATCCTGACCCTTTTCCAGCATTTTTTATAAGTGGATGCCACAATGTGAGGCAACAGAGTGGAGAATCAGTGCTACTAAGGGTGTGTCTTTCACCCCTCCATCCTTTCACCAAGACATCAGCATCCTTTCCCCAAGCTTGAAAGAGAAATTGCACTATATATTAAAAAGATGGAACTTGCTAAAGAGTTACTGAGATCCTGCACTGCAGATGGTGCTCACCTAAAAAGTAAGGGACTTGGAATTTTATTTAGATGATTGAACGAATGATTTTATGCAACCTATTTCTCTAGGTCTTGTTTTCTTTTTCTAATATTTGGCTGAGTCATAGGAGTCTATGAAGTAAAATGAAGTAATTTGATAACTCTCCTAAAACATTCAAGCACACTGAATTATCTGAATCAGAAATTCAAGAACTTTTTAAAGACATCTCAAAATGACAAGGCATGGTCTCATGTTTACCAACTTGAACTTTATTTTTCTTTTCTTTAGTATTGCAGCCTCTTTTGTTTTTAAATTTCAAATATCAGGGCATTAAGATGAAGGCAATAAACCTGCTGAAGAAGGTAACAAAGAGTTGACTTCTGAGAAGACTGCTCTTTATTGTGGAAAGGGCCCTAGCATCCTAGTGTTTGATTAGTCCTCAAATCCTGATTTGAAATGCCTAACGACTCCTGCTCCTGAAATTTCTTCTGCCAAAATGCTGCCTTATGAATCATGCAGATAAGCAGTAGCCAGAGTCTGGTGTCCAGAAAAGATTCAGGTGAAATTAAGAGCTTAAAAGTGGAATCATATCTTACCCTTCTAGAATGCTGGTGATGTTCTGTTTCTTGAGCTGGAAGGCAGACACATGATTGCGCCCTCTTTGTCATAATACCCAAGGTTTTAATTTATAATGTGTCCACTTCTTTGTGTGTATTACTTCAGCTAAACTTAAAAAACAAAACAAAACAAAAAAAAACCACTTTGCAGCTAGGAAAATCAAAAGACTCTCCACAAAAAGAAGCACTAACCCCGTGTTAGTGTTTGGACTTTGAAAACTGATTAGGGTGCAGCTAAATAAAATTATAGAGACCAACCTGATACTTAAACATCACAGTCTAAAACACACTTCCATGTCCATAGTATTAGTACTGTGAGAGATTTAGTGCTTCCATTTTAAAGAAGAAACTAAATTTTAAAACAGATAAATGACTTTGTACAGGGTAGTTAATTGAATAAGCTTCAGAACTCTATATTCCCAGCATTTTTTTCTATCTCTGAGTATAGTCCTCATTCTACAATTTCACAGCTAACTATGATACATGAACCCTTATTAGAACTAATCCTGTCATTAGGTCAAAAGACAAAAGCTGTATGCTTGTTAGGTGTCAAAAAGGGCATTTGGTAAAGCCCAACATCTATTCTATACTTTAAAAAATGTATTGCTAACCCTCTTTAACATGATAAATAATATTAATCTCAAACTAGCATTTGACATTTTAATAGAAGCATGATCGTAAAAGTGAAAACAACCTGACAATGTCTGCTATCACCACTATTTGACTTTGTCCTTTAGTGTAAGCTACTGCAACAAAGGATAAAAGGTATAAAAAGAGACACAGTTGGACATTCTTAACTACTTGGAAATCCTGAAGGGTCTAGAATAACACTTTTAAAACGAATAACTAATAAGGTAGTTTAATAAAGTGAAAAAGTATATATATAAATACTACCCAAGTCCTTTGCAAGTTATAAAACTTCATTGAGAAATGAAAAAGATGACTTGAATAAATGCAGAAATATACCAAGTTCCTGGAAAATAACTTGCTGTAGAAGTGTTCTCTGCAGCACTATTTATCACAATAATAAAAATGGAAAGCAACTAAATATTTGACAATAGGTTATAGGTAAAATAAAGTATGGTAGAGTTATACAACAATATGAACAGCCACAAAAATACATAAAAGAAAAGTATTTCATGGCTTGGGAAAATGTCCAAGGTGGACAGTAAATTTTTTTTAAGTCACAAAACAGTTTTTTGTGAAAGAAAAGGAGTATGTTTTCTGTATACACACATACAAACACGTACTCAAAACTGGGAAGCTATACCTCTAGATATGTTATGGATTATAAGTGATTTAAATTTTCTACTTTTTCTTTATCTGCATTTTTGTGTTTAACTGTATTTCCCTAATTTTATATAACATGTATTATATTTTTAATAAAAATTAAAACATAATTATCTTAGGAAAAATATAAATTCTCCTATTGTGGCTGGGATAGATTTCATGTGGTTGCCTTTCCAAAAAGAAACAAGTAAAATGAAAAACAAAACCTCGGTAACATAAATTGGACTCTGTCTGTTGGAATTCTTTTATATTTATATAGTCAAAAGTCACCATTGAAAAGACAAAAAAAAAAAAGTCACCATTGTTGTAGTCAAAAGTCACCATTATAGTAAAGATTTAACCCCAAACTTCAAAGCACAGTACGAAGCTATATAGTTTTACTGCACATCTGTATAGTGTTTTAGTCTTTCAAAGATAATTTCATATTTGCTGAATTATTCTATTGTCACTCCAACCCTTTGAGATAAGAAATTATCCTCATTTACAGATTAAGACTGTGAAACACAGAAAGTTCTGGATAGTTAAACACATGGGTAGTTGATGTTATTATTGCCTGCACCAGTGTAACAGTGGAACTAAAATCCAGAACTTTAAGCACTAACTCCAGATGACTTTCAAACTAGATTTCACTTCATTTCAAATAATTATTAAGTTTCTCCAAGGTGCCAGGTCCTCTGTTTTGGAAATTGTGTATGGAAGTGATTAAAACATCATACAAATTTAAAACAAATTCTGAGAGTATTTTAAATTCTTGAAAGACAAGAGCTAGGGTTAAATTGGCCTCATTTCAATAATGCACAAAAGTTAACTGCTGGTGTCAAATCATCCAAATATAGATTCAGTTCCTTAAAATGATTCACCAGAAGTATCCAGTCTCTGAAACAGAGCATCAAATGCAATCTAAAAATTATGTCTGGGTCCTAGAAAATTCATGGGAAAGGATTTTCTCTCCTTTAATAAACCCATCATCCTGACTTAGAGAGTTAACCTTCCTTTTAAAAAATTCATCTCATAAGTGATACATTTCATGCATACTTATGTCGTGACATACTTAAAACACAATCAATATGCTTTCAAGAAACATACTCCAGCATGAGACATGATTCACTTTTTTTCTTTGTATGTAACATTTACTTTGGATTACAATAAGGAAGTGAGCAAAATATGATTTACAAAATCTGTCTCATGATACATTTAACAACCTTGCAAAAGCTTTACATGCATTATGCCTCACAATAAACATTGACATTTATAATCTAAAATTCTCACTTGTGCTAATGGCAGGCTCATTCTTTCACTTAGGTAACGAAATTTTAATATAGTATGTGTATGAGAAGGGAAGGGAAGTATAAAATATATTAAGTAATTCACTTGGCTATTACACTACCAGAAAGGAGACATTTTTCGTCTCACATTTCTCAAGCAATCGATTTTGCAGTGCAATCATCAACTGGTGGGAGGGTTTTAGGACTATCTGACATATCAAATTTGCTCAGAAAAGACAGAGTTCTGTGAGCAATTCCAATATTCCATTTCCTCAATATTCAAAATATTCCAGTGGAACATCCAAAGTAAACACTTGTTTTTCCCCTATCTAGATAGAGAATGCCTTCTACCTGTGGCTCTTCTAATGTTCTCAAGGACAACCCCCACTGCTACTTACCTGGTGAAAAATGGAAACCCTGTCACCCAAACAGCAGCTCCCTTCATTTTTTTTCTTTCTTCTGTACATCCAACCAAGAAACTGATAGCATATTATTTTCTAAGACAATTTTTCCAAATCAACCACAGCACTATGAGGCATGAACACATATGAAGGAAGTTAAAGAAGAGGGAGTATTTGAGGTAAAATTGAGCAGTTGACAGAAAGTGAATTTTCTGTCAAGAGTATGTATTACCTTAGTTCCAAAGAGCTCACAAATATGCAGAGGGGTAATGCTGACTGTCACCAATTTGTGCATATGCTATTCATTTAAGCGTTTGATTGCCGGCATGTTTCTCTGTGGATGTTCAAGTTCCACCTGAGCTTATTGTTTTATATTGAAATAAATATGCACTTTAGGTGCAGTGGAGCC
Source organism: Balaenoptera acutorostrata (assembly GCF_949987535.1). NCBI lineage: Eukaryota > Metazoa > Chordata > Mammalia > Artiodactyla > Balaenopteridae > Balaenoptera > Balaenoptera acutorostrata. The sequence continues at coordinate 6,957,224 of NC_080067.1, forward strand.
TCACTGCAATATTGCCTCTGGGCACATGGTTTGAGGTTGCCTTACATCAAGATATCTGAGGTTCTTCTAAAACATTCCTCTGATGACAGATTTTAAGACAGACTCTGCCTACTAGTGAATTTTGGACCACAAATTTTAAAAAAGACCCTCCAAATTGTGATAAGTTAGATTATGTTCACCAAATACTTCCTCCCTTTTCCCCACACTGTGGGCAGAGTATACTTTCCCACCTCTGTGATGTTGGGCTTGAATATGTGACTTGCTATGATTAATGGTAGCACACCATGACACGGTATTTTATGCCATGATAAAAACAAAGGTTTGAGACTTTTGACATTTCCCTGTGCTATGGTCTGAATGTTTGTATCCCCCTAAAATTTGTATGTTAAACTCCTAACCCCCAAAATTGATGGTATTAGGAGATGGGGCCTTTGGGATGTGCCTGAGTCATGAGGGTAGAACTCTCATGAATGAGATTGCCTTATAAAAGAGGCCCCAGAGAAATCCCTAGCCCTTTGGTCATAAGAGCACACAATGAGAAGTCTGCAACCTTGAAGAGAGCCCTCCCCTGGCCATGCTGGCATCCTGATCTCTGACTTCCAGCCTCCAGAACTTTAAGCAATAAGTTTTTACTGTTTATAAGCCACCCAGTCTGTGGTATTTTGTTCTAACAACAGGAACAGAATAAGATACCGTGAAAAGAACATTCTTGGATACTTCACTGGTCCAGAGATGGTAAGAGACACATCAACCTGACTTAGAATCAGCCTGTGATTTGGAGTCAAGCCCAGCTGAACTCAGTCTAGATCAGCTGACCTAAGACAATGTATGCATGTATAAGTAAAAGTAAATGCTTTGTTTTAAGCCACTGCATTTGGGGTGGTTTGTTGTCCAACATTATTGTGGCCATAGTTGACTGATACGCATCTGGCAACAAACACATTGTTAAAGTAATTACAACATGTAGATAGGTCCATATACTGATTCTAAAGCAGTTGTAATGTAACAAAACTTTATTAATAACCACATCACCTGCATATAGCAATAAATGTGATATATGTCAATCAATTATCAAGATAATACTCTGTTACTTAAAGGAGAAATGACTGAATGTTTTGAGTTAGCTAGATATGCCTGGCTAGCAGTCCTCTTTCTAAATATATGAATTAAATACCTTCTCAGCCCAATTCAAAATGAGAAAACAAAAACCCTGATGAAAAATAAGGCAGGAAGTTTAATTGTGAATGACTATTCTGATGTGTTCTTATCCTGCTGCCTAGGTAGCTAGTGAGGAGGATATTTTCTATATTGAATTAACAGAAAAATAATAGTGATAAATAAATACAAATTAAAGCTGTTAAAAATAATTTGTTGATCAGTTTAGATGACATATTAAGAATCAGATTATAAGTATAAATCTAGCATGATATGAACATATCCAAATGAAAATTCTCAAATGTTAATACAGAGGAAAAAATTATGTTCCTTTACATTGATAAAGTTAAATGTACAGTATAAAGGAAAAAAGTTAAATAATTTCTGAAAATTTTCTTTTAACTACTACTATAGGACCTTGATTATAATGACAAGGATAATTTCATATAAACTATAAAAAATACTAATTATTTATTTTACAGTATCTTGTAAAATGTTGTTTAGTTTTAAAATTCATGAAAGAAGTGATGTCAACATCATGGTAGAATGAGATGTTCCCATTGTCTCTTCCCTTCAACACACAACCAGTAAAACATCCATAACTCAAGAAAAGTGCCTCTTCCCAACACACCAGGACACTGAAGAATTCCATACATCTGTACATCTAATGGTGTACAGAACACATAGAGGAGGCAGAGCCAGAGGAGGAGCACAGGTGGCACCTGTGACCCCAAACCCCTGGTTGTGGTGGCAGAGCCTGCAGCCCCAGAGAACCCAGTAGCAGCAGGAGAGGCAGTGCGCACAACACTGGCCTCCCAGCTACAGCAACAGCAACACCATTGCTGCAGGGAACCTGGTAACAGGGGTACCAAGGCCTACTACCCTGTCCCTCTAGCCACGGAGGCACCAGCGTGACTCTGCTAACCCAACACCTGTAGCAGCAGCACCCATGAATCCAACAAACCTGGACAATTCAGAGACACCCCTGACTCTGGCCTCTCCCCCACTCACCCTGTGGTGGTGAAGCAATGGAAGCACCTGCTATTCCAGTGTCCCAGGGAGGAACAGCAGCAGCAAAGCACCAACCACCTGGAGGCACAAGCAGCCCCAATGTAGACATTGGGCAAAACTTCTGCCAGAGGCAGTGGGGTGGAACATGCTGATTCTCAAATACAACTAGAGGCAGTTCAAGTAAGAGAAACCAAAAACTTGTGCTATAGCACCACCTACTGAAAACAAAAAAGGCCTTTAATTACTAACTTGTTGAATGGTTAGAATCAAGAAAAAATAAAAGCTTTACCTAAAGAAGAAAGCTTTTCACTACTTTAAATGTGCTGGCAGACTAACAACACATCAAACACCAGGAAAAACCACAGTAATATGGTTTCACAAAAAGAAAATGAAAATTCTCCAGAAATTAAAGTCATGGATTAATGCAATCTAACTGATAGAGAATTCAAAATGGCTGTCATGAAGGAACACAATGAGCTATAAGACAACTCAGAAAGGCAGTGCAATGAGTTCAGGAACAAAATTAATGAACAGAGAAGAGATTGGTTCAAGATGGCAGAGTAGAAGTACATGCACTCACTCCCTCTTGCGAGAGCACTAGAATTACAACTAACTACTGAACAATCATCGAAGGGAGCTCACTGGAACTCACCAAAAAAGATACCCCACATCCAAAGACAAAGGAGAAGCCACAATGAGATGATAGGAGGGGTGCAATCACAATAAAATCAAATCCCATAACCGCTGGGTGGGTGACTCACAAACGGGAGAACACTTATACTACAGAAATGCATCCACTGGAGTGAAGGTTCTGAGCCCCATATCAGGCTTCCCAGCCTGGGGGTCCGGCAACAGGTGGAGGAATTCCCAGAGAATCAGACTTTGAAGTCTAGAAGGATTTGATTGCAGGACGTCAACAGGACTGGGGGAAACAGGGACTCCACTCTTGGAGGGCACACACAAAGTAGGTGAGCATCAGGACCCAGGGGAACAAGCAGTGACACCATAGGAGATTGAACCAGACCTAACTGCTAGTTCTGGAGGGTCTCCTGCAGAGGCAGGGTGGTGGGGGTGGCTGTGGCTCACCGCGGGGACAAGAACACCAGCAGCAGAAGTTCTAGGATGTTTCTCCGATGTACTCTTGGTGTGAGCCCTCCCAGAGTCCACAATTAGCCTCACCAAAGAACAAGTAGGGTCCAGTGTTGGATTGCCTCAGGCCAAACAACCAAAGGGGAGGGAACTCAGGCCGACCCATCAGAAGACAAGCAGATTAAAGTTTTACTGAGTTCTGCCCACCAGAGCAACACTCAGCTCAGCCCATCACCAGTCCTTCCCATCAGGAAGTTTTCACAATCCTCTTGGATGGCCTCATCCACCAGAGGGCAGATGGCAGAAGCAAGAAGAAGTACAATCCTGCAGCCTGTGGAAGGAAAACCACATTCACAGAAAGATAGACAAAATGAAAAGGGAGAGGACTATGTACCAGATGAAGGAACAAGATAAAACCCCAGAAACACAACTAAATGAAGTGGAAATAGGCAACCTACCAGAAAAATAATTCAGAATATTGATAGTGAAGATGATCCAGGACCTTGGAAAAAGAATGGAGGCAAAGATCGAGAAGATGCAAGAAACGTTTAACAAAAACCTAGAAGAATTAAAGAACAAACACCTAGAAGAATTATAGAACAAACAAACAGAGATGAACAATACAATAACTGAAATGAAAAATACACTAGAAGGAATCAATAGCAGAATAACTGAGCCAGAAGAACGGATAAGTGACCTGGAAGACAGAATGGTGAAATTCACTGCTGTGGAACAGAATAAAGAAAAAAGAATGCAAAGAAATGAAGACTGCCTAAGAGACACCTGGGACAATATTATACACACCAACATTCACCTTATAGAGGTCCCAGAAGGCGAAGAGATAGGGAAAGGACACAAGAAAATATTTGAAAAGATTATAGTTGAAAATTTGCCTAACATGGGAAAGGAAATAGCTACCCAAGTCCAGGAAGTCCAGAAAGACCTACCTAGGCAGATTAAAACCAAGGAGAAACATGCTGAGCCACACAGTAATCAAAAGGACAAAAATTAAAGACAAAGAACAATTATTAAAAGCAACAAGGAAAAAATGACAAAAAATATAAAAGGGATCACCCATAAGGTTAACAGCTGATTTCTCAGCAGAAACTCTACAAGCCAGAAGGGAGTGACACAATATATTTAAAGTGATGACAGAGAAGAACCTACAACCAAGATTACTCTACCCAGCAAGGATCTCATTCAGATTTGACAGAGAAATCAAAGGCTTTACAGACAAAAGCTTTGGAGACAAGCAAAAGCTAAGAGAATTCAGCACCACCAAACCAGCTCTACAACAAATACTAAAGGAATTTCTCTAAGTGGGAAACACAAGAGAAGAAAAGGACCTAAAAAACAAACTGAAAACAATTAAGAAAATGGTAATAGGAACATACATATTGATAATTACCTTAAATGTGAATGAATTAAATGCTCCAACCGAAAGACACAGGCTTGCTGTATGGAAACAAAAACAAGACTCATATACATGCTGTCTACAAGAGACCCACTTCAGACCTAGGGACACATAGAGACTGAAAGTGAGGGGATGGAAAAAGATATTCCATGCAAATGGAAATCGAAAGAAAGCTGGAATGGCAATACTCATATCAGATAAAATAGACTTTAAAATAAAGAATGTTACAAGACACAAGGAAGAACACTACATAAAGATCAAGGGATCAATCCACGAAGAAGATATAACAATCATAAATATATATGCACCCAAAATAGGAGTAACTCAATACATAAGGCAAATGCTAACAGCTATAAAAGAGGAAATCGACAGGAACACAATAATGGGGGAGGGGACTTTAAGACCTCACTTACACCAATAGACAGATTATCAAGACAGAAAATAAATAAGGAAACACAAGCTTTAAATGACACAATAGACCAGATAGATTTAACTGATATTTATAGGACATTCCAACCAAAAGCAGCACATTGTCCTTTCTTCTCAAGTACACATGGAACATTCTTCATGATAGATCAAATCTTGGGTCACAGATCAAGCCTCAGTAAATTTAAGAAAATTAAAATCATATCAAGCATCTTTTCTGACCACAACACTATGAGATTAAAAATCAATTACAGGGGAAAAACGTAAAAACACAAGCACATGGAGACTAAACAATATGTTACTAAATAACCAAGAGATCACTGAAGAAATCAAAGTGGAAATCAAAAAATACCTAGAGAAAAATGACAATGAAAACACGATGATCCAAAACCTATGGGATGCAGCAAAAGCAGTTCTAAGAGGGAAGTTTATAGCAATACAAGCCTACCTCAAGAAACAAGAAAAATCTCAAATAAACAATCTAACCTTACACCTAAAGGAACTAGAGAAAGAAGAACAAACAAATCCCAAAGTTAGTAGAAGGAAAGAAATCATAAAGATCAGAGCAGAAATAAATGAAATAGAAACAAAGAAAACAAGAGCAAAGATCAATAAAGCTAAAAGCTGGTTCTTTGAGAAGATAAACAAAATTGATAAACCACTAGCCAGACTCATTAAGAAAACGAGGGAGAGGACTCAAATCAATAAAATTAGAAAGGAAAAAGGAGAAGTTACAACAGACACCACAGAAATACAAAGCATCCTAAGAGACTAATACAAGCAACTCTATGCCAATAAAATGGACAACCTGGAAGAAATGGACAAATTCTTAGAAAGGTATAACCTTCCAAGACTGGACCAGGAAGAAATAGAGAATGTGAACAGACCAATCACAAGCACTGAAATTGAAACTGTGATTAAAATCTTCCAACAACCAAAAGTTCAGGACCAGCTGGCTTCACAGGTGTTTTCTATCAAACATTTAGAGAAGAACTAGCACCCATCCTTCTCAAACTCTTCCAAAAATTGCAGAGGGAGGAAATATCCCAAACGCATTCTATGAGGCCACCATCACCCTGATAGCAAAACCAGACAAAGATACTGCAAAAAAAGAAAATTACAGACCAATATCGCTGATGAATATAGATGCAAAAATCCTCAATAAAATACTAGCAAACAGAATCCAACAACACATTAAAAGGATTATACACCATGATCAAGTGGGATTTATCCCAAGAATGTGATAATTCTTCAACATGTGCAAATCAATCATTGTGATTCACCATATTAACAAATTGAAGAATAAAAACCATATGATCATCTCAATAGATGCAGAAAAAGCTTTTGACAAAATTCAACACTCATTTATGATAAAAACTCTCCAGAAAGTGGGCATAGAGGGAATCTACCTCAACATAATAAAAGCCACATATGACAAACCCACAGCCAACATCGTTCTCAATGGTGAAACACTGAAACCTTTTCCTCTATGATCAGGACAAGACGAGGATTTCCACTCTCACCACTATTATTGAACATAGTTTTGGAAATCCTTGTCATGGCAATCAGAGAAGAAAAAGAAATAAAAGGAATAAAAATTGGAAAAGAATAAATAAAACTGTCACTGTTTGCAGATGACATGATACTATACGTAGAGAATCCTTAATATGCCACCAGAAATCTACTAGAGCTAATCAATGAATTTGGTAAAGTTGCAGGATACAAACTTAATGCACAGAAATCTCTTGCATTCCTATACACTAATGATGAAACATCAGAAAGAGAAATTAAGGAAACAATCCCATTCACCATTGCAACAAAAAGAATAAAATACCTAGGAATAAACTTCCCTAAGGAGGTAAAAGACCCGTACTCAGAAAAGTATGAGGCACTGATGAAAGAAATCAAAGATGACAGAAACCGATGGAGAGATATATCATGTTCCTATATTGAAAGAATGAATATTATGAAAATGACTATACTAACAAAGCAATCTACAGATTGAATGCAATCCCTATCAAATTACCAATGGCATTTTTGACAGAACTAGAAGAAAAAATCTTAAAATTTGTATGGGGACACAAAAGACCCCAAATAGCCAAAGCAATCTTGAGAAAGAAAAAAGAAGCTGGAGGAATCAGACTCCCTGACTTCAGACTATACTACAAAGCTACAGTAATCAAGACAATATGGTACTGGCACAAAAACAGAAATATGAATCAATGGAACAGGATAGAAAGCCCAAAGATAAACCCACGCACTTATGGTCAACTAATCTATGACAAAAGGAGGCAAGGATGTACAATGGAGAAAAGAGAGTCTCTTCAGTAAGTGGTGCTAGGAATACGGGGCAGCTACACGTAAAAGAATGAAATTAGAATACTCCCTAACAGCATACACAAAAATAAGCTCAAAATGGATTAAAACTTGAATATAAGACCAAACATTATAAAAATCTCAGAGGAAAACATAGAAAGAACACTCTTTGACATAAATCAAAGCAAGATCTTTTTTGATCCACCTCCTAAAGTAATGGAAATAAAAACAAAAATAAACAAAGGGGACCTAATGAAACTTAAAAGCTTTTGCACAGGAAAGGAAACTACAAAGAAGATGAAGAGACAACCCTCAGATTGGGAGAAAATATTTGCAAATGAATCAACAGAAAAAGGATTATTCTGTAACATATATAAATGCTCATGCAGCTCAACATTGAAAAAAAACAACCCAATCAATAAATGGGCAGGGGCTTCCCTGGTGGTGCAGTGGTTGAGAGTCTGCCTGCCAATGCAGGGGACACGGGTTCGAGCCCTGGTCTGGGAAGATCCCACATGCCGCGGAGCAACTGGGCCCGTGAGCCACAACTACTGAGCCTGCGCGTCTGGAGCCTGTGCCCCGCAACGGGAGGGGCCGCGATAGTGAAAGGCCCGCGCCCCGCGATGAAGAGCGGCCCCCGCACCACGATGAAGAGTGGCCCCCACTTGCCGCAACTAGAGAAAGCCCTCACACGAAAACTGAGACCCAACACAGTCATAAATAAATAAATAAAATAAATAAATAAAGTATTAAAAAAAAAAAAGCAAAACTAATCTTTAAAAAAAAAAATAAATAAATAAATAAATGGGCAGAAGACCTAAATAGACTTTTCTCCAAAGAAGACATACAGATGGCCAAGAGGCACATGAAAAGCTGCTCAACATCACTAATTATTAGAGAAATGCAAATCGAAACTATAATGAGGTATCACCTCACACCAGTTAGAATGGGTATCATCAGAAAATCTACAAACAACAAATCCTGGAGAGGGTGGAGAGAAAAGGGAATCTTCCTGCTCTGTTTGTGGGAATGTAAATTGATACAGCCACTATGGAGAACAGTATGGAGGTTCCTTAAAAAACTAAAAATAAAATTACCATATGCCCCAGCAATCCCACTACTGGGCATATCCCCAGAGAAAACCATAATTCAAAAAGACACATGCAACCCAATGTTCATTGCAGCACTATTTACAATAACAAGGTCATGGAAGCAACCTATATGTCCATCAACAGATGAATGGATAAAGAAGACGTAGTACATAAATACAATGGAATATTACTCAGCCATAAAAAGGAATGAAATTGGGTCATTTGTAGAGACGTGGATGGACCTAGAGACTGTCATACAGAGTGAAGTAAGTCAGAAAGAGAAAAACAAATATCGTACATTAACACATATATGTGGAATCTAGAAAAATGGTACAGATGAACCAGTTTGCAAGGCAGAAATAGAGACACAGATGTAGAGAACAAACATATGACATATGGACACCAAGGGGGGAAAGCGGTGGGGTGAGAGTGGGATCAGCTGGGTGATTTGAACTGACATATATACACTAATATGTATAAAGTAGATAATTAATAAGAACCTGCTGTATAAAAAAATAAAAGAAAATAAAATTCAAAAAAAAAATTACAATGAGGTGTCACCTCACACTGGTTAGAATGGGCATCATCAGAAAATCTACAAACAACAAATGCTGGAGAGGATGTAGAGAAAAGGGAACCCTCTTGCCCTGTTTGTGGGAATGTAAATTGATACAGCCACTATGGAGAACTGTATGGAGGATCTTTAAAAATCTAAAAATAGAATCACCATATGACCCAGCAATCCCATTACTGGGCATATACCCAGAGAAAACCATAAATCAAAACAAACATACACCTCAATGTTCATTGCAGTACTATTTACAATAGCCAGGTCATGGAAGCAACGTAAATGCCTATCAACAGACGAATGGATAAAGAAGATATGGTACATATATACAATGGAATATTACTCAGCCATAAAAAGGAATGAAATTGGGTCATTTGTAGAGACGTGGATGGACCTAGAGACTGTCATACAGAGTGAAGTAAGTCAGAAAGAGAAAAACAAGTATCATATAATAATGCATACATGTGGAATCTAGAAAAATGGTACAGATGAACTGGTTTGCAAGGGAGAAATAGGGACACAGATATAGAGAACAAATGTATGGACACCAAGAGGAGAAAGTGGGAGGTTGGTGGTGGGATGAACTGGGAGATTGGGACTGACATATATACACTAATATGTATAAAATAGATAAGTAATAAGAACCTGCTGTATAAATACATAAAATACATAAAAATAAAATAAATAAAAAAATAAAATAAATACATAAAATAAAATTTTAAAAAAGTGAAATTAATGAACAGAATAAATACTTTGTCATAAGAGATTGAAACTCTCAAAAAGAACTAAACAAAACTTCTGGAGCTGAAGAAATCAAATGAGATGAAGAACACATTAGAAAGCAATGAAAATAGAGCAGATCATATGGGAGAGAGAATTAGCTAGCTGGAAGATAGAAATCTAGAAATGATACAGGTAGAAGAGGAGAGAGAACTAAGCTCTAAAAAATAATAAAGAAATTTTATTAGAATAACCCAATTCCATTAGAAAAGGCAATATTAAGGTAGTGGGTATCCCACAAGATGAAGAGAGGGAGAAGGGAGCAGAGACTTTCTTTAAAGAAATAATACTTGAAAACTTCCAAATCTGAATAAGAACCAGATATAAAAATACGTGAAGTTAATAGAACACCTAATTACCTCAACGAAAAAACACCTTCTCCAAGGCATATTCTAAGTGCCAAAAATTATGACAAAGAAAGAAGTTTCAGGGCAGCCAGGGGGAAAAGGATGGTAATCTACCAAGAAGACCACATTAGGCTATCAGCAGATATCTCAGCAGAAACTCTACATGCCAGAAGAGAGTGGAATAGCATTTTCAAAATACTGAAATCTATAACTGTCAGCCTGGAATACTCTATCCAACAGCATTATCATTCAGTTATGAAGAAGAAATAAAGTCTTTCCCAGACAAAGAAAACTAAGGGAGTTCATCATCAGTAAACCTACCTTACAAGAAATACTGAAAGGAGCTCTTCTACCTGAAAAAAAATGCAAAAGTATATAAAACTTTGAGCAAGGTGATAAATAGACAGAATCAGAAAATTGAAACTCTGTATCAGAATATCTTGTGAAACACTTTATTATAGCATAAAGTTTAAGGGGGAAAAAGCAGTATAAATAACTATAGCTACTTCAATTTGGTAATTAAATCACAATATAAAAAGGAACAATTTGAGGCAACAAAAACATAAATGGGGAAGGGGAAAAGAATAGAACACACACTGACAAATAAAGATAAGATGCTCTCTGCAGAAAAAATACTGTTTTATCTATGAGACTCTTATACAAACTTCATGATAACTACAAAGCATAAAGCTAGAGCAAAGACACAAAACATTAAAAAAAGAAAAAAAAAAGGAAATGGAGAAAAACATCATAGAAAATCACTAAACTAAAATGATGTACAGAAACACAAGGATAAAGAAACAATGGAGACATATAACAACCAGAAAACCAAATATAAAATAGTACTAAGTCCTCATTTATCAATAATCACCCTAATTATGTCTGCATTGAATTGACCAATCAAAAGACACAGAGTTGCTGCATGGATTAAAGAACAAGACTCAACTATATGCTGCTTCCAGGAGGTTCATCTCAGCTCTAAAGACAACCATAAGCTCAAAGCAAAGAGATAGAAGATATTACTCCAAGAAAATGGCAGCCAAGTGAAAGTGGGTGTCACCATATTCATATCAGATAAAATAGACTTCAAGCCAGAAAAAGTAACTAAAGACAAAGATGCACATTATATAATGATAAAGCAGAAAATTCATGAAGAAGACATGAGTTATTAATGTATATGCACCTAACATAGGAACACTAAAGTATACAAAGCAATTTTTAACAGATCTAAAGGGGGATATTGTCAGCAACACAATAATAATAGGAGGTGACTTTACCACCCCACTTGCATCAATGGATAGATCATCCATACAGAAAGTCAACAAGGAAACAATGGCCTTAAATGAAACATTAGGCCAGATGTATTTAACAGATTTACTTAGAATATTCCATCCAAATGCAGCAGAACACACTTTATTCTCACGTGCAAATGGAACATTCTCAAGAATTGAGACACAAAACAAGTCTTAATAAATTTAAGAAAATTGAAAATATATCAAGCATCTTTCCCAATCACAATGGTATAAAACTAGAAATAAACTACAAGAAGAAAGCTGGAAAAATCACAAATATGTGGAGACTAAACAACATGCTACTAAACAACTATTGGGTCAATGAAGAAATCAAAGGAAAAAAATTTTTAAGTACCTGAAGACAAATGAAAATAAACATATGACATAGCAAAATCTATGGGATGCAACAAAAGAGGTATTAAGAGGAAAGTTTATAGCAATAATACAGGCCTACCTCAAGAAACAAGGAAAATCTCAAACAATCTAAACTTGCACCTAAAGGAACTAGAGAAAGAAAAACAAACTAAGCCCAAAGTTAGAAAAAAGGATATAATAAAGATCAGAGCAGAAATAAATGAAATGGAGACTAAAACAATAAAAAAGATCAATGAAACAAAGAGCTGATTCTTTGCAAAAGTAAACAAAATTGACAAAACCTTTAGCTAGACTAAGAAACAAAGAGAGAAAGCTCAAATAAATAAAATCAGAAATGAAAGAGGAGGAATAACCAGGGATACACAGAAATAAAAAGGATTCTAAGAGAATGTTATGAATACTTATACACCAACAAATTGGAAAACCTAGAAAAATAGATAAATTCTTCTAATTATAAGCCTTCCAAGACTGAATCATGAAGAATTGGAAAATCTGAAGAGACTAATCACTAGTAAGGAATTGTAAAAGTAATAAAAAATCTCCACCCAAACAAAAGTTTTAAGACCAGATGGCTTCATAGATAAGTTCTCCAAAACGCTCAAAGATTTAATACCTATTCTTCTCAAATTCTTCCATAAAACTGAAGAGGAGGGAATGCTTCCTAACTCATTTTGTGAGTGCAACATTACCCTGATACCAGAACCAGGAAAGGACAACACACACACACACACACACACACACACACACACACACACACACACAATTTACAAGTCAATATCTGATGAACTTAAAAGCAAAAATCCTCAACAAAGTATTAGCAAACTGAATACAACCATACATTAAAAGAATCATATGCCAAGATCAAATGGGATTTATTTCAGGGATACAGGATGGTTCAACATTTGCAAATCAATCAATGTGATACATCACATTAACAAAATGAAAGATAAAAATTATATGGTCAAGTAAGAGAGTAACATTGCTATAAATACACTACCAAATGTAAAATAGATAGCTAGTGGGAAGCAGCTGCATGGCACAGGGAGATCAGCTCAGTGCTTTGTGACCACCTAGAGGGGTGGGATAAGGAGGGTGGGAGGGAGACTTAAGAGGGAGGGGATATGGGGATATACGTATGCATATAGCTGATTCACTTTGTTATACAGCAGAAACTAACACAATACTGTAAAGCACTTATACTCCAATAAAGATGTTAAAAAAAACTTATATGGTCACCTCAACAGATGCAGAAAAGCATTTGACAAGACTAAACACCCATTATAATAAAAACTCAATAAATTTAATATAGGAGTATGTACCTTAACATAATAAAGGCCATATATGATGAACCCACAGCTTACATCATACTCAATGGTGAAAAATTGAAAGCTATTCCTCTAAGATCAGAAACAAGACAAGATGCCTACTCTCACCTCTTTTATTCAACATAGTATTCTACCCAAAGCAATTAGGCAAGAAAAATAAATTAAAAGGTATTCAAATTGGAAAGGAAGAAGTAAAACTGTCATTATTCGCAGGTTACGTGATTTTATATATAGAAAACCCTAGAGAATCCACAATAAAAACCTATTTGAAATAATAAATAAATATAATAAAGTTTCAGGGTACTATATATATATATATATATATATATATATATATATATATATATACAAAAAAAAATCTATTTGTTTCTATATACTAACAACAAACTAGCAGAAAAAGAAATTAAGAAAACAATCTCACTTACAATTGCAATAAGAAGAAAAATATACTTTGGAATAAATTTAACCAAGGAAATGAAAAATTTGCACACTGAAGACATTAATGAAAGATGTTGAAAAAGATACAATTAAATGGAAAGATATACTATGCTCATGGACTGGAAGTATTAGTATCATGTCCATCCTACCCCAAACAATCTACAGATTCAATGCAATCCATATCAAAATTGCAACGGCATTTTTCAAAAACATAGAATAAACAATCCTAAAATTTGTATGGAAACACAAAAGAAACTGAATAGCCAAAACAATCTTGAGAAAGAAGAACAAAGCTGGAAACGTCACACTCCCTGATTTAAAACTACATTACAAAGCTATAGTTATCAAAACAGTATGGCATTTGCATAAAGACAGACACCTCAGTGGATCAGAATAGGGAGCCTAGAAATAAACTCACACATATATGGTCAATTAATTTATGACAAAGGAGCCAAGAATATACACTGGGGAAAGGATAGACTCTTCAATAAATGGTGTTGGGAAAATTGGACAGCCACACACAAAAGAACAAGACCAGACCACTGTCTTATACCATACACAAAAATCAACTCAAAATGGATTAAAGAACTTAAATGTAAGACCTGAAACCATGAAACTCTTAGAAGGAAACATAGGCAGCACACTCTTTGACATGGGTGTTATCAATATCTTTCTGAATATGTCTCCTCAGGGAAGGAATAAACAAATGGGAGTACATCAAACTAAAAAGCTTCTACATAGCAAAGGAAATAATCAACAAAATGAAAAGACAATCTACTGAATGGGAGAAGATATTTGCAAATAATATATTCAATAAGGAGTTAATATCCAAAATATTAAAAAAAAATCTCCTACAACTGAACGAAAACAAAAAAACAACCTGATTGAAAAATGGGCAGAGGATTTGAATTGACATTTTTCCAAAGACATACAAATGGCCAACAGGCACATGAAAATATGTTTACCATCACTAACTATTAGGGAAATTCAAATCAAAATCACAATGAGATATCACCTCACACCCATTAGAATGGTTATAACCAAAAAAGTAAGAAATAACAAATGTTGGGAAGGATGTGGAGAAAAGGGACCACTCATTTACTGTTGGTAGGAATAAATTGGTGCAGCCACTATAGAAAACAGTATGGAAATTTCTCAAAATAATAGAATAGAACTACTATATGATCTAGCTATTCCATTTCTGGTTATTTTCCCAAAGAATACAAAAACACTAATTTAAAAGTTACATGCACCTCTTTGTTCACCACAACATTATATATAATAACCAAGATATGGAAGCAACCTAAGTGCACATCAATGGATGAATGGATAAAGAAGATGTAAACACACACATACACATGCACGCACACACACAGGAATACTACTCAGCCATAAAAAAGATGAAATCTTTCCATTTGTGACAATATGGATGAAACTTGAGGGTATTGTGTTAAATGAAATAAATGAGATGGAGAAAGACAAATATCTTATGATTTCACTTATATGTGGAATATAAAAATAATATTAAATAAAATAAAAAGTAAATGAACAAACCAAAGCAAAAAAAAAAAAAATGCAAGCAAATAAAAAAACCACATAGATACAGAGAACAGAGAAATGGTTACCAGAGGGGAGAGGGGCTGGGGAGAGAGTAAAATGGGTAAAGTGAGTCAACAATATGGTGATGATGGAAACTAAACTTTCAGTGGTGAGCATGCTATTGTGTACAGAAGTCAAAATACAATGTGGTACACAAGAAACATATATCATGTTATAAACCAATGTTACCTCAATTTAAACAATGAAATAAAATTTATGAGGGGAACATTTGAAGTTTTTATTTCCTTAAAGGAAATAAATCTTCTTTTCTAATCTGAATAGCCTTATCAAAGGTTTATATTTGAGTCTAAATGGTGAATCTGAAATGGAAGCTATTAACAAATCCATAGAACGTCTTCAATGACACTCTATTTTAAGAGTCCCAGTGGAAGAGAATTCGGTTTTAACCAAAAACAAACAAAAAAAAAAAAAAGTGAAATAAAGATGAATTAAAGAAGGACTTTTGAAGAAGAGCCAGTAGATGAGAACCATCTGAAATGTTTGCACAGAGTTATCACTAAGAATATTTTAACTAAGTTGTTGTTACATAATCAGCACAATTGCACCCTAAGAGAAGACTATGATTCCATGTGTTCTGACCCTTTAGGGAGTCTGTCCAAATGGGAAATAATTTATCAATGAGTTTAGTTCTTGCTTTCAAATTACCTTCGTGCATCACCTCATGGGCATTAAAATTTTATTATTGAGGATTCTCTAAGAGTCCTAGACACTGGTCATTAATATAAATTTCTTCTTAACATCTATAACTTTTGATCCCATTCCATTTTTTAAAATTGGATACACACATACATAATATATTTAGCATGACTAAAGAAAGATACTTTATTCTTTAATCTTTCTGTTTTTGACATAAAAGCATAGATTTTAACTTTAAGTTCTGGAAAAGAGAAAAATCTCTCATCATTGAGTAAATCTATAAAGTTTTTTCATGAAAATTAAGGTTAGGAAAATGTTTTTAAAAAGGATTTCTACTAATTATCAAATACAGCAGTAATAAAAAGATATTGAAAAACGAAGTAGGCATCATATATTTCCACACAATTTTAAAATGTCCAGTGGAAACATTAAACCTCATTTTCCAGAATTGAATTGCATAATACAGTGTAGTATGTCCTAAAAAAATGTTGTTCCTTCTACTTTTAACATTACTTAATAAACATTTGTTCTGTTAACAAAAGTTGGCATTACATTGACAGAATGAATTATTTCTGTATTATGTACCATAGAGACAGGTGGATTTTGTGAAGAAACAAGATAGTTTCTCTCAGTATTTCTCCTGCTGAAGGAATTCTTATCAACATTGCATACATTTTTAAAAGACCATTAACAATTTCAAATGCCTGAAACTAGTTCCCACTTAGGAACAGACTCTTTGACAATGTTAAAACACAAGAGCTACATGCCAGGACAAGGTGAACTCATGTGCGCTTTTTTTTTTTTTTTAACTTTTTGTTTTGTATTGGAGTATAGTTGATTAACAATGTTGTGTTAGTTGCAGGTGTACCAGAAAGTGATTCAGTTATACATATACATGTATCTATTCTTTTTCAAATTCTTTGCAAAAGAAAACCATCTCATCAGAATCTACACCATCTACTCCTCCTCAAGTCCTGTTACCAACACACCTCCTAATATGTACTTGGAGAAAATGGGATTGGATCCAACGTTCTAGGTGCTGTGAGGAAGCTTTTATTTACAACTGGTGTCCAGGATCTCAGAAAAATACAAATAAAGCAACTTCACTGTCCATTAGATAATCCATATGTAAGCTTTTAAAGCAACGTTTTCCTAATTGGCTGATGGTAAAGACTACAAAGAATCTTTCTCACTCTTTCAGAGGTAAACTAAAGGGAATTTTGCTAAAACTTAACAACCCTATAATTTAAATAGATGACCAAGCTGTCTAGGACTAGGTTTGGGTATATTTGTATGCTCATGTGCACCAGCCAATGGAGATTGAATAGAGAAAGAAAATACAATTTAAAAAATAATAATAACCTTATGGGACAGACATCATCTTCTGTAATGTCCATACTGTGAATGAGTTTTATATGCTGGAGCCTGAAACATATATAGTTTGGGAACTCTTTTTTAAGAAAAATAGTGCAAAATTATAAATACATAATTAGATATGAAAGTAAATATTTAGAATGATAAAAGCTAAAATTTACAAACTTGAAAAGCTGATAATTACTACTGACATCACCAGTCTGGAAAAACATCTTAAGAATTTTATTATTTAACTGTTTAAAGCTACATACTTTTCTTACAGTTTTTGACTGCATACTCTGCAAACACCTCTTCATATAAAATTTAGAAATATAATTTTAACAGAAAGAATATAGACATAGTTTGACCTTTTTTCTGTCTAGCATGATTAACCAAAAGCATGGTGTAGAAATGCTTCTTTCAAATTTGCAACTGTCATTACTGTTAATGTCATTGTAGTAGGTTGAATTGTGCCCCCTAAAAAAGATATGTCTATGTCTTAACCCCTGGTACCAGTGAAAGTGACCTTATTTGAAAATAGGGTTTTTGCAGATGAAAAAATTTTGTGCAGATCACCGGCACCACATCTGTCATATTACAGAGTTAGGATGATGTTATAGGCTGAATTGTGCCCTCCAAGAAATTCACATGTTGAAGTGCTAACCCCTGGTACCTCAGAGTGTGGCCATATTTGCAGAGAGGGTCTTGAAGACGTAATTTAAATGAGATCATTAGGATGGGTCCTAATCCAATGTAACTGATATCCTTATAAGAAGAGGAAATTTGAATATAGACACATACAAAGGGAGTCCTGCCTCCAGACTATAACATCAGCTCTTCCGCGGGGCTCCAGACTGTTGGCCTGCTCTACGGATTTCGGACTTGCCAGCCCACACATATTGGTGATGCAATTCCTTAAAATCAATCTCTCTCTTTCTCTCTCTCTCTCTATATATATACACACACATGTAGATATAGATACACACATCCTATATATAATGTGTATACACATCACATATGTGCATATATGCCTCCTAATATATATGTACACATATGCAAGCATACCTCAGAGATATTACAGGTTCGGTTCTAGACCACAAAGCTAACATCTCAGTACAGCAAGTCACACAAACATTTTGGTTTCCAATGCATGTGAAAGTCATGTTTACGCTATACTCTATTTTATTAGGTGTGCATCAGCAGTATGTCTTTAAAAAATACATAATTTAAAAATACAAAACAAACAAAAAAAAACAGTTACAAAAGTAACATCAAAGATCACAGATCACCATAACATATATAATAATAATGAAAAGATTTGAAATATTTCAAGAATTACCAAAATGTGACACAGGGACATGAAGTGAGCAAATGCTGTTGGAAAAGTGCTACCTATACATGCTCGATGCAGGATTGCCACAAATCTTCAATTTGTAAAAAATACATTATCTGTGAAGCACAGTAAAGTGAACCACAATAAAATGAGGTATGCCTGTACACATCCTTGTGTATGTATGTATATATTAATGTATATATATATATATATAATATATAGGAGCGTATATATGTATATGTATATATGTGTGCATGCATACGTATGCATGTACGTGTGTGTGTATGTATGAGATTTTTGAACACCAACAGCTTTTTTAAAAAATGACTTTGTGTAACCTGAACTGGACATACAGTGTGGGAAATAATCAAAATGAGTTTCATTTATTACCCCCTACTTGCTCTCAGGCAGTGGAATTTACCTGGCCCAAAACTAAATATAAATACATATAAATACGTAAAATATATCTACTTACATATACATACATATGTATATATACATATATATAATTCACATATATACATACATAAATAGGAATGTATGCATGTACATACATTAGGATATATGTGTATGTAATGTGTGTGTGTGTATATATACACCATACCCATAGATGTTTGTATATATCTTTTTATGTATTTATAAATATGTTATACACACACATGCAGATACTACTGGTTCTGGTTTTCTGGAGAAATCTAAGTAATACAGATGGCATCTGTCTCATCCACTCAATGACAAGTTCTTAAGGTCAGAAGTACATCTAATAAAATAAGATAATATAGTTCAATTATGCACAGGTGTAAACTTCATCTCAGGCATTACTCTAATTTCTTTATATTGACTAATTTAATCCTTACAAACCTCATGAGAGAAATATTATCTCTATTTTACTAATGAAGTTAAGTACGTGCCCAGAGTTATTGAGCTAGGAAGTGACAGGAGCAGACTTTGAAACCAGGCAGTCTGGCTTGCAACCGCCTTCTTACCACCATGCTAGACTATAAAATATTATGAAAAATTTTTTATTTTGTTAAAAAAAAACATGGTATGTAACCCAACACCTGGCACTGTATAGACATTCAATAAATGTTTATTGAATAAATTATGAATAACATAAAATTTATAATAATTTAATAAATTATAAATTCATAATATATATACATACACATTTATGTTATAAATATATGTATTTACTTATTTACTCATAGTTGTAGATTAATCCATCTGGGAAGCATTGCTTCTGTTTCAAGGACCAAGGACCAATGCTGGAATTCACAGCATTATTTATTCATCTGCTCAATGTCATATTGTGATGGATGGATAACAGGCCTGCAAAGTGCTTTGTGAGACTTAAGTATCAAATGGTAACATTCTCTTCAAGCAGTTTAAGAACAGAATGAGATTTCAAATTATTTTCTATACTCCTAGCCAATGAAGTAAATAAGGATTTTATCAAAGACTACTTTTTCTTTTATCAAACAGAACTAAATTATACCAATATTCATAGCATAGTCACTATTGATTTTGTTCTGGAATGTTCCACCATTTTGTCTTTATGAACTTTAACCTGCTGTGAGTTTTATAAACGCCGACAGATGAACCTTTGTTTTGTGCCGGGAGATTTGCTAGAAGGCAGAAAATGAAATTTTATCCAGATAGAGCTGTTATCTGAACTGTCTTAAATCCTAGCATAGTAATGTCTTAAGTCTTAGCATAGTAAAGATGTAATATACGATATCAAACTTTATAAAACTAACATCTAAACAATTTAGTAGGTTAGTTAAACTTTTCCTGAAAAGTCCTTCACAAAAACAGGAAACAATACATTATTGATCCCTGTCATCCACTTTAAAGCTATCAGAGAGGTACATTGACCAATTCTGAATTGGAAAGAAACAAAAAAAACCTTGGGTATTTTGACTCATTTGCTTCTCCTCTCTGATTTTCCAGACCCCTTATCGTCTGCACAATGATTGACCAGACCTTCTGGCAAGCTGTACAAATTGCCTTTTACTGTTTTTTTTTTTTTTTTTTTTTTTTACAGATTTGTTAAACTTTATTTCCTCTGAGTCTCTGGGGAGGCAGCAGGGATGTAAGGCGAAGTGGCAGCAGCTGCAGGGGCCTGAGCAGAGCTGGTGCTGGGAGGGGCCGGCATAGGTGGGACAAAGAGGCAGCGTTTAAATATTCAGGGCTGAAAGCCAGCTAATGGGTCTCCTTCATCTGTCTTTGGATTTTGTGCAGCATCTCCTGCATCCGTCGCAGCTGGAACAGGCACATGAATCAAAGTTGGGCCTTTCAGAGAGTCCTATAGATTTAGAGAAGTGCCCCCAACCTCTAATCCCTTCAGCCAGGGCCTTGGTAGCCCTGAGGTGTGATGGAGTCTCTGGGTAGAACCACTAAGCTACCAATCCAGGATCCAGATATGTACCAGGGCCAGGGATATTCCTATTCCCAAACCAAGAGATACTCCTCATCTTTCTCTCGGATCAGCCTCTCGGTTTCTGGATCTGTCCCTGGTGGGACAGCAGGAATGGGGAAGTCGGTACCACTCTCTCGAGTCAGTTTGTTGCGATTCCGTTCTTTCACCACCAGGCGGGTCATGCTCTGGATGCACTGTGCCCGGTAGTTCTCATAATGTGTCTCCCGTGTCACGTCCTTCAGGTCCTGCATGTGAGTACGCACCAGCATTGTCCGCAGCTTCACAAAGTCGCAGTGCCCTGGGTTTTCCACTTCCACAATGCCCCAGGGGTAGAGCCGGCCCCGAACTCGCCGCCCTCTGGCCTCTACCACAGTGTTGCTCCCAATTACAGCAAATGGGATGCTTTCCTTTAGGGCTTGGTCCTGTAATTTGAAGTCCTCATCCTCGTCAGAGTCACAGTCTGGGAATTGGTAGACCTTGATTCCAAAGTGCTCAATCTCCTCCCGGATTTTGCGTTTCTTGCGCTCCACTTCTGGAGGTGTCAGTGTGTCCGCCTTTGCCAAGATAGGCACGATGTTGACCCGCTGATGCAGGGCCTTCATAAATTCAACATCCAGTGGCCGGAGCCCGTGGCCGAAGGGCGAGATGAAGTACAGGCAGCAGTGCACCCTGTTGTCTTGGATGTTCTTGCGGTTCAGGCCACTCTCATCTCGGAAATACTGCTCAAACTGCTGGTCGATGTATTCTGCCACAGGCTTCCAGCACTCTGTGTTGTTGACCGCATCCCCAAAACCCGGTGTGTCCACAATGGTGAGCCGCAGCTTCACACCCTTCTCTTCTATGTCCACTGCATGTTTAGTGATCTCCACTGTTTGCATGATCCGCTCTTCAGCACTGAGGAGTTTCCGGTCCCGGTACAGATCAGTGAGGAAGAGGCTATTGACGAGAGTGGATTTCCCCAGACCAGACTCTCCTGCCACCATGAGGGTAAAGTCAAAACCTTTCTTCACGGACTTTCGGTGGACTTGATTGGGGAGGGTCGCAAAGCCCACATACTCCTTGTCATCCTCAGAGGAGTCATAGGGATCGAGCTTGCCCCACGGGCTGCGGGGCCGGGCTGAGGGGCTGAGAGGGGCTGAGGCAGAGATGTACTGCTGGCTGTCAGAGGGCTGGGGCCACGAAGGGGGTCTGAACTCCAGGTCATCCTGGCAGAGGTCCGAGGCCTGGGGCCTCGGCTCCAGGATTTGGGGCCTGGACACCCAGGTCTTGGCCTCTGGTTGGTGGTAGGTCTCGCTTCCTGGGAAATCCTTCACGAACTTGTTCAGTTCTGCATCATCCGCGTCCTCCAGAAAGCGCTTAATCATGGCTGCAGCCCGGGCCGGGCCGGCTCCGCCTGGACAGCGCCCGAGCGACCCGCGGCCGAAGCAGCGTGCCGACCTTGCCACACCGCCTGCCCCCGCCCGCCGCCCCGAGAGCGGACCGGCCGGGGGCCTACTGTTCTTTTGATTTGTACAATAACATGTTAATTGCAACCTTGAGCTCTTCTTCTGCCCTACTGATTACAAAATCACCTTTGCCAATTGATGCTTCCTAGAATGCCAGAAGACACCCAGTAAAATTAAGTACAAAATGAAATCTTTCTCTACCCACATTTCTCCAAGTAAACATAGTCCCAAAGCATCTGTAACCTCAAGATTGTTGATGGACCACAAAGTCTAGATTTAAAACTATACTGAAAAATCAGAAAAACAACCTTTTTTTAATTCCAGGAAGTACTCCCTCCACCACCTCCTGTGTTTCAGATCAGGTCTTCCTTTCCTAACCCACTGATATCCAAGGGCTAGATTTGCCAGGAGGAATTAGTAGTGATCATTATAATACAGAAAGCAACAGCTGCACCTGTTCAGCTCTGTGTTAGCAATGCAGTTATGAAGAACAAGGAGAAGCCAACCCAGACAGTAGGGCTTAACAATATTATCTTTCACCTTGAAACAAACATTTGCTGTGTACTGTTTTCTGTAAAGATATGCACATAACACGTTCAGCATTTATCTTAATACTGAAAACATCACTGCCCATATTGAATCTGAATACACAGGACAATTTGTAGACATATGATAATGTTACTGTGTTTACTAAGGAGGTTGCAAAGTACAGTAATAGCTCAACTCTAAAAACTCTCATCTGGCAACATTACCCACCCAGGATCTACCAAGATCCAAGAATCAAACACATACAGAAAAGCCTCTGAAGAAACAAAACGTACGTCACACCTTCTGTGTGTCTATTTGAGTCACTTACCAAATAGGAGTACCTTAGGCTTTCATGCAACACCTAACACACTCAGTCATTAGATTTTTCAACCTCAGAGCCAGTTAGAATCAACCAAGAGGGGGGCTGCTATAGGCAGGAAGATAAAAGCATTGAGAAATCATGTAATAACAACGGACTGCTATATCTAACAGCCCCTCAATTATTTGTTTATAATATAAAAATTCTAAAATTATTGCCACCTATTCTTATATACATACATGTTGGATATAGAAAAATAT
Source organism: Balaenoptera acutorostrata (assembly GCF_949987535.1). NCBI lineage: Eukaryota > Metazoa > Chordata > Mammalia > Artiodactyla > Balaenopteridae > Balaenoptera > Balaenoptera acutorostrata. The sequence goes on from NC_080067.1 coordinate 6,980,764, forward strand.
TGAGAAAAATGCAGATCTTTAAAAAGGGACACCATGTTATATTTACATCCTGAATATCATTTATTTATACACCACTGCTTGACTATTTCCTCCCCCAGAAGATAGTCCCTCACTTAGTAAGATGTTTTTGTTGGAATAGCCTGATCATGGAATTATCGGCTTCATCTTATCAGCATTTACGTACTGCCCTTTGATGTCCATTATCTCCATTACCTAATGCTATATAAAAAACCAAAGCAACCTGAAGTGGCTTCACCAAGCATTTTATTATATTTCCTAATTCTATGTGCTGGCTAGGCCCAGCTGGAGAGTTCTTAGGTCACTTGTAGTCAACGGAGGTTACTCACATGCTGGGGGCTCAGCTAGGGCTGGAGTGTGTGTGCCTGCTGCTATATCTGGCAGGGAATGGGGGTGGCTGGGCCTCTCTCTCCGATGGTTTCACATCATTCAGTAGGCAGTCTAGCCTGAGTCTTATTATGTGGTTGCTGGATTCCAAGAACATAAAAGCAAAACCTGCAAGGCCTCTTCAGGCCAGGCACAGAAGTCACACAAAGTAAGTTCTGTCATGTCGTATTGGTCGAAGCAAGTCATTGGGCCAGTTGGGATTCCAAAGAATGGGAAAGACACCATCTCCCCATGGGAAACACAGCATATGTGGGCAGAGAGGGGAGGAATTGTCAGCAATCAGCTTTGTGGGAAAATCAGTCTATTACCCTTACAAATTCCTTCAGATACCACAAATCCATAGGTGAATACAAAACCATAATAAATGGGAAGATGTGTGGTCCAAGTAGACCAGGTCTGCAAACAAGATACAGTCATCAAGGAAGCAGACATTAGTCAGTATCCAGAGGGGAGTCTAGCCAGGAAAGTACAGCAGAATTGGAGACCAAGTGTAAGAACAGGAGAGCATCCATGGACCCAAAATGAAGGCAAGAGAACACATCCCAGTTTAGGCAAGAGTGGAATGGTATAGACCTGTGGATTGATTATCCCTGGAGGCTGTCTGCCCTCTGTACTGTTTTAAGTATTGCCTTTAGTTTGTGCACTAAGGACTGTATATATTAATACTAGTGGTAAATCTCAAAAGGAGATGGGCTTTGCAGGGTAACTGCAGAGTGGGAGAAGCTTGTTTCTGGCAAGTTCTAATCCAAAAAGTGAAAATTTGGGGAGTTCCCTGGTGGTCCAGTGGTTAGGGATCAGCATTTTCACTGCCGTGGGCCCGTGTTTGATCCCTGGCTGGGGAAGATCCCGCAAGCTGCACGGAGCGGCCAAAAAAAAACAAGTGACAATTTTGTGTTACCCAGAAGACAAACTAAGCACATGCTAAAGGCTCTAGCAAATGAGGGACAACAACAAAAAATTATTTGATAAAGATTGGATATTACTTAAGAAATTGAGAATATATTTAACACAAAGGGCCCATATGAAGATGATTATAAAATCTTATTGAAGTGTATAAAAAAGACCTGAACAAATAGATATGTCACTTTGTAGTATGGAAAGTCTTAATAGCATAAAAGATTTTGCAATTTAATATATAAAATTAATGCAGTTCCAATTAGAATCCATACACAATTCTTTTTATAAGTTGGATTAAACTATCTTAAATGTTTAAATAATAATGAATAATGAGGAGTAGGTGATAAAAAATGAAAATAAAGAATACATAAAGCCATCATAATTGAATCAATATGGTATTAGCAGAAAAAGACAAAGAATTCAATGGAACAAAACAAAAATCCAGGTGAAAAAAATCACAATAAAAAATTAATGCATGTCAAAAATAGTATTTCAGTCTAATGGGGAAAATGATGGATTATTCAATAAATGACACTACACAATAGACTATCTGGAAGAAAATAAAATTATGTACCTATCTTATAAACAAAAATAAATTCCAGGTGGATTAAAGACTTAAAATTTTAAAAATGACAAAAGCATACAAGAAAATCTAGAGTTAAGATTTGTGTAAGTTTTGGGGGGAGAGGGTGGGACAAGGGAACTCTCTTAAGCCAAACCAGAAAAGCAGATTCCATAAAATAAAAGATAAACATATTTGACAACATAATTTTTTTAAGTTTTCTGAAGTAAAAAATAGCAGAGCAAAGTCAAAGACAAATAGAAATATTAATATTAGAAATATTAATATTAGTTAGAAATATTAATATTAGTTAGAAATATTAATATGGAGAACAGCCTCAGAAGAAAGATCTTAAAATTATCAAAATCACAAAAGAACCCAATAAACCAATAGGCTAAGTGTTGAAGAGACAGTTCACAGTAGCGGAAACCAGCACGGACAGTAGACATAGGAAAAGGTGACCACCCTCACTAATAATCCGGAAAATGAAAATTTAAGCAACAACAAAATACCACTTTATAGCCATCAGACTGAGAAGTACTACAGAAAGGACCTGTCTCTTCTTGGGTTTCCTCTAAAGTGGACTCAGGACCAGGATCTGTTATAGGTAGTTTATTTGGAGCAGGAGTTGAGGGGGTGGCAGAATGAGACAAAGGAGAGAAAGCTGATCAAAGGGGTCACTTTTGTTATAAGGATCACCTCTGTGGGCAGTGGAGTCTCAATTCCATCAGAACCTCCTGGAAAGCAAAGAAACTGTCTCCCAGAATTGTCCTACTCAAAGAAAGGAGGCAGGAGCATCAACCAATGGAGGGTGCCTCCAGCATTTCCGAGTTGCTCGTACACACAAGGGCAAGTCAACAAGACTCTCATCATCATCCAAGGCATTAAAGAGCCCAGGGCAGAAAGTGAGGACACAGCAGACACTTGTAGTTAGAAGATACAAACTTGAAGTTATTTGAAGTCTGTAAGTAATATCCGTTCCAGGCATGGATAAAATCCAAGACAAAGCCCAGAAGATTTGAGATAGAGTACCAGATGTGTTTTCTCTAAACTATCCATAACGACTATTCCTGGCAGAGATGGGGTAAAGTGGTAAATTTGCTTTCATCCATTGCCAGGGGAAATGTGTATTATTACTGGCTTTTGTAAGAATATTTGACAACATCAATTAAGACTAAAAATATATATTCTCATTTGCCCAGAGAGACTTCCTCTGAAATCTATCTTATAGAAATAAAATACATAAAGATAAATGTAAAATGGTATTTATTATAACATTGTACAAAGTAAAGGAAAAAGAAGCAGAGTGACTATAATACAGGAAGAGTTCAATTACTTTATGTCTACCTCATGGAACATTATGCAACCATTAAAAGAATGAATTAGATGTCTATCAATTGATGTGGAGAGATTTCAACAGTGTACTGTTTTATAAGAGAGAAAACATGTGCAATAATATAAACTTGTTTTTGTAAAAATAGACCACAATTTTCTGAAGATATGTTTGTGATTACATGCATATGAAGAAAAAGTGACCTAATGCAAAGTTGTTTACATGGGTTGTGAAGTTGGATAGGAGAAGGGATTGGTAGAAATGGTGTGTATTTGGGGGAGAAAATAAAGTGAGACAAGTTTCCTAAACTTAAAAACATATTGTGACATTCTTATATCTATGCACATAGTAAAATTATGTGTGTCTAAGTAGTAATTTTTAAAAATAAAGCATTATCATAATTATAATAGGAATAATTTAAAATTTTAACTGGACTTCCCTATACTTATTTTATGTGTTTTAATATGTATGAAGAATGGCAAACTATTCCAAACTTTTTGGCTTGAAGATTTTAAAATAGCCCACAGAAAATAAATGGAGTTGTGGAGATGTCCTTTAGTTCACTGAAGATACAAGGCAGGTGCATGTGTTCTGTGGGAACAGAGAAAGAGATGGGAAAGTTCTAACCTTATCTAGTCACTAAACTCCCTTTTTCATGGAACATGTGTTAACATTTCTGAGGGCTGGGGGATGGAGGGGAAGGAGGAGGAGACAAAGAAGAATGATGATGATGAAGAAATAAAATGAGAGGAGGAAGGAGACAGAGATAAGATGAAGGAGGAAAAAAGAGAGAGAAAAGAGAAGAGAAGGAAAAAGGTGATAGAAAATTTCTTCCAGAAGAGAAATTTTTCACATCTGGAGGTTAGATTTCAGAAAAACATTAAATATATAACATTAAATATATTTAATAACATGAAATGTAATAGCATTAATTACCTTCAGTGCACTAAAGTTATCTTGATGTGTAACTTCTAGCTGTGTGACCTTAAGCAAAATACTTCTTTGTGCTTTTTCTCCTCTGTGAAATGGATCTAACAAGGGCATGTAATAGGAATATTATAAGGGGTAAATAAGATACACTGTAAAGTACTTAGTTTAGTATCTGATACGTGGTAATCACCAATAAAAGCTATATTTCAAAGTCAAAGAATATAGAGAATTTCTATTATGCTATAGATCAGTGCTTTTCAAAGTATCTGTAATAAAGGATCAGATTCCCACCTGCCCATCTACCCACCCAAGTCATCATGGCCTATATGTCTGTACTGCTGTGCTTAGATATCATGATGGCGTCAAATTGCTTTTAAAGTTTCAAAATGTATGCTCTCACATTCTGTACATATTTCATTGCAGACCAGTAAATGTATAGACCAATAACCCTCTGTGAGCCGTACGCTGAGTAGCACTTTAGTAGAAGACCATCACTATCTCATAAGATAAAAATAAAATAAAATAAAATAATGAATTTATTGTCACCATAAATTTATTGGAATTGGAATTTATTGGAATTCTTTAAAATTATCTACTTGGCGGGACTTCCCTGGTGACACAGTGGTTTAGAATCCGCCTGCCAATGAAGGGGACATGGGTTCAAGCCCTGGTCCGGGAAGATCCCACATGCCACGGAGCAACTAAGCCTGTGTGCCATAACTACTGAGCCTGTGCTCTAGAGCCCACAAGCCACAACTACTGAAGACCACAGGCCTAGAGCCCATGCTCCGCAACAAGAGAAGCCACCACAATGAGTAGACACTGCTCACTGCAACTAGAGAAAGGCCGTGCACAGCAACAAAGACCAAACACAGCCATAAATTAATTAATTAACTAATTAGTTAATTATCTACTTGGAATAGGTGGGGCTATAGTCTATATAAGCAAAATGAAATGGATAAATTATGGTAATATGTACATATTTAAGAAAAAAATTATTCACCTTATTTATCTCTAGAATTGAAGCAAAAATAATTTCAAGGAGTCAGAATTATCAAAAATTATATATCAATAATATATCAAGAATTATATATCAAAGCCTCTTCCATTTTATGTATATCCACTCTAAAGTGTCAATTTTCCCATCAGGAAAAAGAAAATAGCTCAAGTACTCTACATGGCAGGGTAGTGCTATAAAAAATCAGGAGAGTACAATAAATTGCATCATTTATTAAAATAGTTGGTAATGGTACACCAGACCTGCACTTGACATAAGCACATAACTTCCTACTAGTCCCAAGCTAACAGAACATGCACAGAGGAGTATTTTCAAAAGCACTTACCATTTATTCAAAGTGTTTCAAAGTATGAGAAGAGCTAAATTTCTAGGCAGTCAGCATACACTTCAAGTCAAGCACACTTAGAATCACAAAGGAATAGTTTTGATGACTAAAAGAAAAATAATAGTCAATAATTAATTCTACAATTACTTTTTATGTACACTAGTACAAAAGTAATATTTGCAGTCCATAATATTGCATGTAAATTACCACTCATAATGAAATACAGTCAGTAGATTTTTATTAGTCTGACTTACTATTTTTAAAAAACAAAATCACCATCCAAATAAGTACCTACTATGGTCTGAAATTTTGAATTACAGAACTGACTTCAACAAATTAAGAAAAGTAACATCTCCTTAAGTAGTGCCTCTACTTATAAAGTACAAACAAAAGTTATTTTCCTGATAATAACTGATATACATTACTTTATTTATGATGTGTTCAATCATCTTAGAAGAGTCATGTTGAAAATTTTAAAATATCTCCTAGTTCAATATTCAACTCAGTCAGTTTTCTTGAATAACAAAAGTTTGCATCTCTATGGCTAGGGAAATAAACATTAAAGTCATAAGGTAACCAGTAACCCCTCACACCTACTAGAATGACCAAAAAAAAAGAAGTCTGGAAAACATCCAGAGCCACTAGCACTCTCATACATTTCTGGAAGAAATGAAAAATGGTATAATCATTTCGAAAAACAATAGGTAGAGTTTTAAATAAACAATCAGTTACCATGTCACCCAGTAATCCCACACCTAGGTAACTTTCCCAAGAGAAATGAGAACATAATTCAGATTGGTACTATTGTGTATAGCTGTGACTGGGTAACAAATGTAATTTGTAGCAGACACCAGTAAAACTAAGAAAGACTGCAATGGTTAATGTTCTAGAAATAAATGTCACAACAATGCTCAACTGCATTCAGTCAAAAATTGTTACAACATGAAAATTAACAATAGATGGGTGCAAATCAGACATGTCAAGAATATAAAGGCATGTGGCCATAATGCAATGATCTAAGACAATCTTTGTAGAATATTGTGTTTTTTTTTAATAACAAGAATAACAAATAGAAAAAAATCTATGTGTCAGACATTATCCTCTAAGAAACATATACTTCTGATGTGAGTTTCAATACAATAAAGATTCATTTGCTTAAGGGATAATGTTTTTCATCAGAATAATGTGAATTACACAAATTTAAATTTACTTCTTCAAAAATATATAGCACAAAACTAAATAATGAGGCATTTTGAACAAACATATCTCAACATTAATCACTTAAATGGATCTTCAGAGAACCAGCTTTAGAGATGATCTGTTATTTAGTGATTTCCTGTGCTCAAAATCTTTTTTAATTACTTCTTTGGAATTACCCTCAGAGCTTCTTCAAAACCCACATGAAAGAGCAATCTTTATAATGTTCTACCTTTAATGTTTACCAAAAATTTCCAGCTTGATCAACTCATATCAAGTCATCAGACTTAGTTTCAAACAGCATCTGAAAATTTCCAAAAGTAACATTTATCTTGGAGCACAACAATTTGCCATCTGGCTCTTGTCCCAATGTGGACTGGCCATGTAGTAGTTCTAACTTCATATCACCAGCCCAAAAAAACCCAAAAACTATTGTAGAGGGGAAAATAAAATTTTAATAAATACATTCTGGGTTGTAGGGCAGGGAATAGGGTGAGGGGAGTAAGGCACTTCACTAGGGCACAAAGTTTAAGGAAAGGAGTTCTAGGGAGAGGAACCAAGATGGCGGAGCAGAAGGACGTGCTCTCACACCCTCTTGCGAGAACACCAGAATCACAACTAGCTGCTGGACAATCATCGACAGGAAGACACTGGAACTCACCAAAAAAGATACCCCAAATCCAAAGACAAAGGAGAAGCCACAATGAGATGGTAGGAGGGGTGCAATCACAGTAAAATCAAATCCCATAATGGGTGGATGGGTGAATCACAGACTGGAGAACACTTATACCACAGAAGTCCACCCACTGGAGTGAAAGTTCTGAACCCCACATCAGGCTTCTCAACCTGGGGGTCCAGCAATGGGAGGAGGAATTCCTAGAGAATCAGACTTTGAAGCATAGTGGTGATTGATTGTAGGACTTTGACAGGACTGGGGGAAACAGAGACTCCATTCTTGGAGGGCACACAGAAAGTAGTGTGTGCATCAGGACCCAGGGGAAGGAGCAGTGACCCCAGGGGAGACTGAACCAGACCTACCTGCTAGTGTTGGATGGTCTCCTGCAGAGGCAGGTTGGGGGGAGCCAGGGCTGTGGCTCACCATGGGGACAATGACACTGACAGCAGAAATTCTTGGAAGTACTCCTTGGCATGAACCCCCCCAGAGTCTGTCATTAGCCCCACGAAAGAGCCCAGGTAGGCGCCAATGTTGGGTTGCCTCAGGCCAAACAACCAACAGGGAAGGAACCCAGCCCCACCCATCAACAGTCAAGTGGATTAAAGTTTTACTCAGCTCTACCCACCACCAGTCCCTCCCATCAAGCCTCTTAGGTAGCCTCACCCACCAGAGGGCAGACAGCGGAAGCAAGAAGAACTACAATCCTGCAGCCTGTGGAACAAAAACCACATTCACAGAAAGGTAGACAAGATGAAAAGGCAGAAGGCTATGTACCAGATGAAGGAACAAGAAAAAACCCCAGAGAAACAACTAAATGAAGTGGAGATAAGCAACCTTCCGGAAAAAGAATTCAGAATAATGATAGTGAAGATGATCCAGGACCCTGGAAAAAGAATGGAGGCAAAGATCGAGAAGATACAAAAAATGTTTAACAAAGACCTAGAAGAATTAAAGAACAAACAGAGATGAACAATACAATAATTGAAATGAAAACTAAACTAGAAGGAATCAATAGCAGAATAACTGAGGCAGAAGAACGGATAAGTGACCTGGAAGACAGAATGGTGGAATTCACTGCTGTGGAAAAGAATAAAGAAAAAAGAATGAAAAGAAATGAAGACAGCCTAAGAGATCTCTGGGACAACATTAAACACAACAACATTCGCATTATAGGGGTCCCAGAAGGAGAAGAGAGAGAGAAAGGACCAGAGAAAATATTTGAAGAGATTACAGTTGAAAACTTCCCTAACATGGGAAAGGAAATAGCCACCCCAGTCCAGGAAGTGCAGAGAGTCCCATACAGGATAAACCCAAGGAGAAACACGCCAAGACACATAGTAATCAAATTGGCAAAAATTAAAGGCAAAGAAAAATTATTGAAAGCAGCAAGGGAAACACAAAAAATGACCAACAAGGGAACTCCCATAAGGTTAACAGCTGATTTCTCAGCAGAAACTCTACAAGCCAGAAGACAGTGGCACGATATATTTAAAGTGATGAAAGGGAAGAACGTACAACCAAGATTACTCTATACAGGAAGGATCTCATTCAGATTCGATGGAGAAATCAAAAGCTTTATAGACAAGCAAAAGCTAAGAGAATTCAGCATCACCAAACCAGCTCTACAACAAATGCTAAAGGAACTTCTCTAAGTGAGAAACACAAGAGAAGAAAAGGACCTACAAAAACAAACCCAAAACAATTAAGAAAATGGTCACAGGAACTTACATATTGATAATTACCTTCATCGTGAATGGATTAAATGCTCCAACCAAAGGACACAGGCTTGCTGAATGGATACAAAAACAAGACCCATATATATGCTGTCTACAAGAGACCCACTTCAGACCTAGGGACACATACAGACTGAAAGTGAGGGGATGGAAAAAGATATTCCATGCAAATGGAAATCAAAAGAAAGCTGGAGTAGTTATACTCATATCAGATAAAATAGACTTTAAAATAAAAAATGTTACAAGAGACAAGGAAAGACACTACATAATGATCAAGGGATCAATCCAAGAAGATATAACAATTTTAAATACATATGCACCCAACAGAGGAGCACCTCAATATATAAGGCAACTGCTAACAGCTAAAAAAGAGGAAATTGACAGTGACACAATCATAGTAGGGGACTTTAACACCCCACTTTCACCAATGGACAGATCATCCAAAATGAAAATAAATAAGGAAACACAAGCTTTTAATGACACAATAGACCAGATAGATTTAATTGATATTTATAGGACATTCCATCCAAAAACAGCAGATTACACTTTCTTCTCAAGTGTGCATGGAACATTCTCCAGAATAGATCATATCTTGGGTCACAAATCAAGCCTCAGTAAATTTAAGAAATTTGAAGTCATATCAAGCATCTTTTCTGACCACAACGCTATGAGATTAGAAATGAATTACAGGGAAAAAAACGTAAAAAACACAAACACATGGAGGCTAAACAATACGTTACTAAGTAACCAAGAGATCACTGAAGAAATCAAAGAGGAAATCCAAAAATACCTAGAGACAAATGACAGTGAAAACACGACGATCCAAAACCTATGGGATGCAGCCAAAACAGTTCTAAGAGGGAAGTTTATAGCTATACAAGCCTACCTAAAGAAACAAGAAAAATCTCAATAAACAATCTAACTTTACACCTAAAGGAACTAGGGAAAGAAGAACAAACAAAACCCAAAGTTAGCAGAAGGAAAGAAATCATAAAGATCAGAGCAGAAATAAATGAAATAGAAAGAAAGAAAACAATAGCAAAGATCAATAAAACTGAAAGCTGGTTCTGTGAGAAGATAAACAAAATTGATAAGCCATTAGTCAGACTCATCAAGAAACAGAGGGAGAGGACTCAAATCAATAAAATTAGAAATGAAAAAGGAGAAGTTAAAACAGACACCGCAGAAATACAAAGCATCCTGAGAGACTACTACAAGCAACTCTATGCCAATAAAATGGACCACCTGGAAGAATGGACAAATTCGTAGACAGGTATTACCTTCCAAGACTGAACCAGGAAGAAATAGAAAATATGAACAGACCAATCACAAGTAATGAAATTGAAACTGTGATTTAAAATCTTCCAACAAACAAAAGTCCAGGACCAGATGGCTTCACAGGTGAATTCTATCAAACATTTGGAGAAGAGCTAACACCCATCCTTCACAAACTCTTCCAAAAAATTGCAGAGGAAGGAACACTCCCAAATTCATTCCATGAAGTCACCATCACCATGATACCAAAACCAGACAAAGATACTACAAAAAAAGAAAATTACAGACCAATATCACCGATGAATATACATGCAAAAATCCTCAACAAAATACTAGCAAACAGAATCCAACAACACATTAAAAGGATCATACACCATGATCAAGTGGGATTTATCCCAGAGATGCAAGGATTCTTCAATATACGCAAATCAATCAATGTGATACACCATATTAATAAATTGAAGAATAAAAACCATATGATCATTTCAATACATGCATAAAAAGCTTTTGATAAAATTCAACACCCATTTATGATAAAAACTCTCCAGAAAGTGGGCATAGAGGGAACCAACCTTAACATAATAAAGGCCATATACGACAAGCCCAGAAAACATCATTCTCAATGGTGAAACAGTGAAAGCATTTCCTCTAAAATCAGGAACAAGACAAGGATGTCCACCCTCGCCACTGATATTCAACACAGTTTTGAAAGTCCTATCCCTGGCAATCAGATAAGAACAAGAAATACAAATTGGGAAAGAAGAAGTAAAGCTGTCACTATTTGCAGATGACATGGTACTATACATACAGAATCCTAAAGTTACCACCAGAAAACTACTAGAGCTAATCAATGAATTTGGTAAAGTAGCAAGATACAAAATTAATGCACAGAAATCTCTTGCATTCCTATACACTAATGATGAAAAATCTGAAAGAGGAATTATAGAAACTCTCCCATTTACCATTGCAACAAAAAGAATAAAATACCTAGGAATAAACCTACCTGGGGAGACAAAAGACCTGTATGCAGAAAACTATAAGACACTTGTGAAAGAAATTAAAGATGATACCAACAGATGGAGAGATATACCATGTTCTTGGATTGGACGAATCAATATTGTGAAAATGACTATACTACCCAAAGCAATCTACAGATTCAATGCAATCCCTATCAAATTACCAATGACATTTTTTATGGAACTAGAACAAATCATCTTAAAATTTATATGAAATTTATATGGAGACACAAAAGACCCCGAATAGCCAAAGCAGTCTTGAGAAAGAAAAATGGAGCTGGAGGAATCAGACTCCCTGACTTCAGACTATACTACAAAGCTACAGTAATCAAGACAATATGGTACTGGCACAAAAACAGAAACATAGATCAATGGAACAAGATAGAAAGCCCAGAGATAAACCCACGTACCTATGGTCAGCTAATCTATGACAAAGTAGGCAGAGATATACAATGGAGAAAGGACAGTCTCTTCAATAAGTGGTGCTGGGAAAACTGGACAGCTACATTTAAAGAATGAAATTAGAACACTCCCTTTCACCATACACAAAAATAAACTCAAAATGGATTCCAGACCTAAATGTAAGACCAGACACTATAAAACTCTTAGAGGAAAACATAGGAAGAACACTCTTTGACATAAATTACAGCAAGATCTTTTTTGATCCACCTCCTAGAGTAATGGAAATAAAAACAAAAATAAACAAATGGGACCTAATGAATCTTCAAAGCTTTTACACAACAAAAGAAACCATAAACAAGACAAAAAGACAACCCTCAGAATGGGAGATAATATTTGCAAACAAATCAATGGACAAAGGATTAATCTCCAAAATATATAAACTGCTCAAGCAGCTCAATATTAAAGAAACAAACAACCCAATCCAAAAATGGGCAGAAGACCTAAATAGACATTTCCCCAAAGAAGACACACAGATGGTCATGAAGCACATGAAAAGCTGCACAACATCACTAATTATTAGAGAAATGTAAATCAAAACTACAATGAGGTATCACCTCACACCAGTTAGAATGGGCATCATCAGAAAATCTACAAACAACAAATGCTGGAGAGGGTGTGGAGAAAAGGGAACCCTCTTGCACTGTTGGTGGGAATGTAAATTGATACAGCCACTATGGAGAACAGTATGGAGGTTCCTTAAAAAACTAAAAATAGAATTACCATGTGATCCAGCAATCCCACTACTGGCCATATACCCAGAGAAAACCATAATTGAAAAAGACACATGCACCTCAATGTTCATTGCAGCACTATTTACAATAGCCAGGTCATGGAAGCAACCTAAATGCCCATCGAGAGATGAATGGATAAAGAAGTTGTGGTACATATATACAATGGAGTATTACTCAGCCATAAAAAGGAACGAAATTGAGTCATTTTTTTAGACGTGGATGGATCTAGAGACTGTCATACAGAGTGAAGTAAGTCAGAAAGAGAAAAACAAATATTGTATATTAACACATGTATGTGGAACCTAGAAAAATGGTTCAGATGAACTGATTTGCAGTGCAGAAGTTGAGACACAGATGTAGAGAACAAACACATGGACACCAATGGGGGAAAACCGCAGTGGGGTGGGGATGGTGGTGTGCTGAATTGGGCGATTGGGATTGACATGTATACACTGATGTGTATAAAATTGATGACTAATAAGAACCTGCAGTATAAAAAAACAAACAAGCAAAAAAAAAAAAACAACTAATACTAAACTTTCTTTGGGTTATTTGTATGGAAATATGTTAATATAAATGTTTCAGACATTACATAAAATTTCTAAGAATCTTATATGTTCTGGTATAATGTTATGTCATAATTCTACTTATTACTTTAAAATGTATATCTCAGAAATAACTTTAAAAAAAAGAAAAGGAGTTCTAAAGAAAAATATGATCATGCAATATTTTAAAAGTCAGAATTGATGCAAAAAATCTATGATGAACACAATATCAAGTTTCAAATAAATACAACACAGAATTCAAAGCTGCCCTTTTTTGACTCACCTCACCTCACGTGTCTGATCACCTATCAGTTTAAAGAGAAAGAAAAAAAGGGAAGAAAAGTGAAAAGCTTACAGGACAACAGCAAAAGAAATGACCAACAAATGAAAAAGAAACTTAGAGAATGGGAGAAAATATTTGCAAAGCACATGAGGAGTTAATAGTCAAAGTATACAAAGAACTCATACAACTCAATGGCAAAAAAAAAAAAATCCAATTAAATGATGTGCAAAATACCTCAACAGACATTTTTCCAAGGGAAATATTCAAATGGCCAACATGAAATGGTGCTCAACATCACTAATCATCAGGGAACTGCAAATCAAAACCACAATGAGATATCGTTTCACATCCATTAGAATGGCTGTCATCAGAAAGAGATTACAAGTGCTAATGAGAATGTGGCAAAAAGGAAACCCTTGTACACTGTTGGTGGGAATGCCCACTGGTACAGCCATTATGGAAAATAGTATGGCAGTTCCTCAGTAAATTAATAATAGAACTACCATATGATCCAGTAAACTCACTTCTGAGTATATATCTGAAGGAAACAAAATCACTATCCCCAAAATATACCTACACCCCATGTTTGCTGTGGCATTATTTCCAATAGCCAAGACATGGAAACAACCTAAGTGTTTATGAATGAATGAACGAACAGAAAAAGAAAATGGATAAAATGTGAGGGCAGTATGCTAAATGAAATGTCAAAGGAAGACTAATACTGTATGATCTCACTCACATGTGGGAATCTCAAAAATTCCAGATGCATAGAAACAGAGGACAGAAGGGTGCTTGCTGGAGGGTGGCACTGGGGAGTAGCGGAAATGGTGAAGGGGGTCCAATGGTACAAAATTCCAGCCATAAGATAAATAATTCCAGGAGATGTAATGTGATTCTAGTTAACAATGGGATATTTGAAAGTAGTATATTTGAAAGTATATTGTATATTAGAAAGTAGTAGATCTTAAAATTTATTATCACATGAAAAAAAATTTGTAACTATGTGAGGGGTGAATATTAATGACACTGGTGATCATTTTGAGATATATATATTAAATCATGATGTGTACCTTAAATTTATACAATGCCATATGTCAATTATACCTCAGGAAAACTTGTGGGAGGCTTATATGGGTGATAAAATTAAGCATCTGATTACCTTATCATCATCTTACGTTATGGGGCCAGGCATCATGAGTACAACCTGACCTGTCTCAGGAGAAATCTTAGATTTTACACAAAGTAGTAGTGTTAGCTAACTTCTCCAAGCCCCACTGCAAATACAAACGTGGTCTCAGGCATGGTAAAATTCAAATTCCACCAGCCTGTTCCCCAAGCTAGGTAGTGCAGAGTTTCTGCTTCTTGCAAGCACCCTAATCCCCCCAAAATAGCTCATGTGCAGTCAGGAACAGCAACTTCCTTGGGAGCTGCCTTGCATATTCTGTCAGTCTTGGAGAGACTTAGATTAGACCCACGTTCACATACAAAATTCTGTTTCACATTTTACATACATGCTTAGAGGTGGTATAGGAATTAGGCAGGGACAGCTTTCTTAAACTACTAATGCTTTTAAAACAACTCATTTCAAAAAAAACTTCTCTGCTGTACAGTGAAGTGAATCAGCTATATGTATATATATATCCCCTTTTCTTGGAACTCCATCCCACCCCCACCCCCATACCACCCATCTAGGTCACCTCAGAGCACTGAGCTGAGCTCTATGCACTATACAGCACGTTCCCACTAGCTATCTGGTTTACACATGGTAGTGTACATACGTCACTAACACAACATTGTAACACAACTATACCTCAATTAAAAAAAAAAAAAAATACAGCCCTCCTTCTCCAATCCACCCCATAACACTTACGTTTTGTGAGAATTCAAAAAAGCTTCCCCACTGCTTTTCTTTTAAAGAGCTGGAATAAAATATTTATGTCTCATTGATCTTGTGAGGTTTAAATATACAATGCAATTTATGTACAGATATATAATATTCTGTCTGTGCAATCTGGCTTGCCATTTTTTCACTTGCCATTTTTCATAGTCATTTTTCAGGTCCTTAAAAGTTCTTCAGAAAGCTGTATAGTTTTTTGTTATCTATATATAATGAAAAACTATGGTTATATAGTATAAATACCATAAAACTATAGTATGTACATCTATATGTATATATACATATATGTACATCATAACTTTGACAATTTCTTTGATGTTTACACCTTATTTCTAAGTTTTAATGTCATAAATAATGGTGCAATGCAGCAGCAAGCATTTCTGTTAATTTCATGTTCACATTTTTGTTTAGTTCTTCAAATAGATTTAAAGCAGTGAATTTATTTGTCAAATAGGTCTTTATCAAGCTTTAGAGTCACTGTTACAGAAGGTTTGAATCTGAGTACCATTTCCCTGAACAACGGCAGACATTGTATAGCATAATTAACAAAATCACTACGCTCTTTATAGAAAAAAATGCTGATATAGAGTATAAAAATTAATTTTCCATCTAAAACATATTGAAAAGAAATTAACACTTGTGGCTTAATGATCTTAAAGGCATAGTTTTCATCATTTCAGAGGAAATAAAGAAGGTTACTATGCGGTATTTAAAAAACAAAAACAAAAACTTCTCAAGGCAGCTGGAGTAGTTCAAGTGTCCGTTCTAGAAAATATGGTGCTATAAATTACATAATAGCTATACTCTGGCTGCTTAACCCTCAGCCATAATTTCTGTGCTAAATCACTCTTGCTATTTCTTCATCTGTAGAAAAGAATGGGGTAGCTTTTGGAGAGGGACTTGGGTTTGGCGGCTGCAAGGTCTGAATTGGATTCTCTCTGTTTCTCATTGAGTGTCTTTCCTGGTGAGACAGATTCTTTCAGTTAGGATTAACAGAGGAGCTACCTTACCTCAGAGGGGTATTGAAAGTAGCAAGATTAACTCTGAGACTGGCAAAGCATTTTGTCAGTGTAAACTAGTTCTCCTCAGCACATCACGTACACAATAGAGGTTATTATTTCAAATAATTCAGCATTTTCACCTCAATTACACACATAATTAGCTGAATTATTTGTGTCATTTTTAAGGGGCATTCTGGGTTAAGACATGCTGGTTTTGTAACCACAAAATCTAGGCATTTGAAGAGGTATCCACTTCCCCCAACTTCCTGGTGGAATTGCACTGAAATTCTCTTAACATTATTGACCATCTTATGCATACATGTCTGGGAAAGGAGAGACCTCATTTCCAAGATGCATGTTCCATGCTCAGTCTCAGAGTCTTGTCTCCTGCCAGCCAGCTCTCTCTAAGTTTGCTCTTCCTTGGTGGAAACCACCCCCTACACTGAGTCTTTTTTTTCCCCATTGATACATAGACTTCCTCAAGTCTTTCCTATCTTGTTCATGAATTCATTCAATGAATGGATTCAATGAATGGCTACTACATGCCAGGCACTGTTCAAGAAGTTTACAGCAGTTAGCAAGGCTACTGGTGTCTCTGCTCTCGTGGACTTTGCATCTTTTCATTCCTCCAATTCTCTGACTTTCCCTTAGAGATACATGTCTTGGTATGGAAGCAACCTAAGTGTCCATTGACAGATGAATGGATAAAGAAGATGTGGTACATATATACAAGGGAATACTACTCAACCATTAAAAAGAACAAAATAATGTCATTTGCAGCAACATGGATGGACTTGGAGGGCATTATGCTAAGTGAAATAAGTCAAACAGAGAAAGACAAATACTGTATGATATCACTTATATGTGGTATCTAAACAAATACAACAAACTGGTGAATGTAACCAAAAAAAGAGGCAGACTCACAGATATAGAGAACAAACTAGTGGTTACCAGTGGGATTAGGGGGAGGGGCAATATAGGGGTGGGGGAGTTGGAGGTACAAATTATTGAGTGTAAGAAAGGCTCAGGGATGTATTGTACAACATGGGAAATATAACCAATATTTTGTAATAACTGTAAATGGAGTGTAACCTTTAAAAAAATTGTATAAAAAATTAAAAAGTGTTTAAAAGACAAAAAAACAAAGAGATACATGTTTTGAAAAAATAATGCTTGGTCCCACCCTCATTTCTTCTTTGCTCCATAGCCCACTACCTTCTGCCTTTAATCCCAACATAATTTTTGTTTCAGTCCAGTAGCTATTGTAGTTTGGGGGCATTGTTTTTTACTTTTACTTCCCCTTGGCCTCTCTGCAGCACTCACTAATATTGGCCATAATTGGTTCAATTATTTGGAACCTCTACTGGATTTGTGCGATGCCATCTTTCCCTGGTTTTCCTCCAGCCTCAAGGCTACTCATTCTTGATATTCTTTCTGCTCTTCTTCCTCCCTGCCCCCACCCCCATCTCATCCCTTACACACTCAGATTTGTTGGGATCCATTTCTGGTCCGATTTTATTCACTTTTCCCAGAGTGACTTCAACCAGTTCTTTGACCATAACTGTATACTGAAAGGTCCCCAATAGGTGTTTTGGGCTCATATTTGTGTTTGGTCCTGGACTCAAATTTTCCACCTGCCCTATTTATATCTATACAGATCATACAAGCGTCTTCACTGTTAATATGCCCCAAACTAAATAAATCTTTCCTGCTGGACTGCCCCCATCCCTACTCCTCTGCCATCACTCTCCATCATTTCCATTTAGGAACAGCACCACCAACTACAAGCCAGAAATATGGGCACCATCCTGCACACCTCCTCCTGAATCATTCTCATATCACTAAGCCTGGTTCTACTTTCTTAACATCTCTTGACTCTATCCTTCTGTCTGTACTCATTGCCCTGCCTGAGTTGAGGCCATATTCATTTCCCGTCCAGATTCCTAAAGGCGACTCTGTTTGGTCTCTTTGCCTCTAATCTTATTTTGCTCTAATACTTCTCCACATTGGGTTTAGAGGGATATTTTATAAAGGCAAATTTGATGATGCTCTTCCCGTTTTAAACACTTCAAAGATTCCTCCTACTATATATAGATAGATAGATAGATATAGATTAGATAGATAGATAGATAGATAGATAGATAGATAGATAGAATATATATTTGCAACCATACATGTACACAACACACAAGGTCCTTTCTATTGTCCCCAGTGCTTGTCCAGCACTGAATCTTACCTCATCTCTCCCACTGCTTGCACTGAGGACACATTCCCCTAATGTGCTAAACTCTGTCTGTCAGGCCTCTGGGCCTTTACATAAACTGGTCTCTACAGAGAACACATATCCAGCCCCTTTTAACTTTCCTTGTCTCCTCCATTAATCCTTAAGCTTCCCTATCAGAAGCCTTCTCTGATCCTCATCTTCCCCAGTCCTAACCATTGCCTCTCATGTTCCTACAGGTTTTGATTTATGTCTTTAATGCACCACTTTCCATGATACATTATAATTCCACATTCACTTTTTTGCTTTCTTTAACAGACTATGACCTTCTTGAGGCATGGTTTGTTATTTATTTGTGTGTATTTGTATAAAGACAGAGTTTTACCTAGCATTCACCAAATTATAAAAATATATGCATTTGAATTAATCTCCTTCCCAATTTCTAGCCTACAATATTCATTATACGCTAAGACTTCATGCTGTACTCCACAGTGCTAATCATTCCCTCCTGTATGCTGACTGCATACATTGTACATGACTCCATCATTACACATGGCACCCTGTACTCTCACCATTTTATCTCTCATCTGTCTTCTTCTATTACACATTGTGCTCTCTAGGTAGAGAATCTATATCTATCTATCCTGCTTTTCCAAATACCTAGCACAACACTTGCCACAGGAGAGGAAATCGGGAAATAGTCACTGAATGAAATTGAATTAAGTATCCAAGGCATTTACAAATCACCTTGCCAAATACAGTAAGACATAAATGTTTTAACCTTATCAGCATCCTTCCTTCTTAAACAGCAGAAATTTCAAGG